>NC_058369.1:92570180-92902680 GCF_018350175.1 Felis catus | reverse complement strand
ATGAACTCTGAGAAGTACTCTATGGCTATTATAAACAAAAGAGTTATACAAGTCCCAGTGATTAGTTTTCTGATTTCAAATAAGAAATTGTTTCAGGCAGAATTCTAAAAATGACCCACCAAGAATCTGTGCCCTAATTCCTAGGACTCCGAGTATGATGAGACAATCGCATTTGATTTGTTACATTACATAGCAAAAAGAATTTTGTAGATGTAATTAAAGTCACTCATCAATTGACTTTGAGTTAATGAAAAATAAGATTATCCAAATGGGCCTGACATAATTCCATGTGCCATTTCAAAAAAGAGATTCTCTCTACTGGTGGCAGAAGAGGGAGTCAGATAACTTATCCATTGCTTAGATAGATGGGACCAGGAAATAAAGATCTGAAAGCCGTTCCTGGCCAACAGGCAGCAAGAACACAGAGACTTAGGTCCTACAACCACAAGGAACTGAATTCTGCCAACAACTTAAATGAGCTTGGAAGCAGATTTTTTCCCAGAGCCTCTAGGTAAGAACCCAGCTGGGGCGACACCTTGTGAGACCCACGGCAGAGTATCCAACTGAGATCACCGTGAGTTCTCATCTACAAAACTGTAAGAGATAATTAGACGTCATTTTAAGTTACTAAACTTGTGTTGCTCTGTTAAGAGACCACAGGAAATTAATACAGAAATTTAGATTATTTAAGCCCAGAAAGGACCTTAAACAACCATGTAATTCTCTCCTCACTGAAGATGCAAGGAAAGACTGGCAGGATGGAGGTGACCTCTGACCAGGACAGTTAACAGAGCATTGCGAAGAGAAAAACAAAAAAAAAGTTAATATTTAACCACTGATATTAAAAATACTGTCTTAAAGCAATACAATGTACTTAAAACCAAATTTTTGGAAGAAGGAAAGGGATTGCGGATTTTCTAGGGTTCTTTAGCATCACTTAACACATCAATGGCCAGCTAGTGTATTAAATTTTTCGCCAGAATGTCCATTCCTAAAATTGGAATCAGAAAGAAGGAGGAGCTGATGTAGAGGAAATAAAAGAATAGCCAGGGCCTTATGACCCCGAGGATTGCCGGGAAGATGAAGCAGAAGAGCGAGATAAGGGTAAAGAAAGAGAAATGTCAAGATACTCATTTTTTTTTCTCATTTTCAAAACACTATCTCCAGGATTCTTTAAGTTTAGCTCTTTATTTCAAGCTATTAAATGATAGGCTGACATGGGTTGTGGCCAAATCATATGTGAATCTAGAGGTGTGAAATGTTGAAGCAAAAAGGCATGATATTTAGCACTCTTGACCTTTTTTTTTTCATTTTTGAGAGAGAGAGAGTACACATGTGTTCATGTGTGAGCAGGGGAGGGAGAGAGAGACAGAGAATCTTAAGCAGTCTCCTTGCTCACATAAAGCCTCACACAGGGTCAAGCTCAAGCTCATGAGATCATGACCTGAGCCAAAATCAAGAGTGGGTTGATTAACCAACTGAGCCACCCAAGTACCCTGTCCCATTCTTGATTTCCATCTGGCGGGATAGGATCCTAGATCTTCTAAGAGTCTGGCTAAAGAGGCTGGCTTAGACACCTACCAGATAGGCTGTGAGGGAGGAGCCAAGTACTCTAGCAGCAAGACTGTAGGATGGATTACCTATAAAAGGTCACGGAGTCATGTCCATGGGAGCATCCAGGTCATCTACTGAGCCTGCTCAAGAAAGTTCCAAAAAGAACTCTGACTTCAGTCCCAATGTTTGCATACTGCTCAAGGGGACCACATCCAAGAGGACTCCATTCACATGGTAAATCTGTGCATTCATTATGACAATTCTCTGACAGGTAAAAATCAAGTGTCTTAAGAAAGGGGTATCTTTTTCTAACACATATAAAGACATCATAATTTGTTTCCAAACAAAATTTGGAAAATACCACAGCACACCTTTTTGAAAAATACCCAAAGACCTAAAATAAAGTCACAATAATTATTTAATCAGATTTCATGCTTCCCATAATGTGCTAAAGAAGATCATACTTCTACAACAGATACTCTAATAAATATCAAGATTTTGTACATTGAAAATATTTATTATATATTTGTTAAATTAAAAGAATGTCATAAAACTGTACATAAAATACCATATTAATATCTTTTTAAATACTAGAAAGGTGGACAACCAAATAATACTAGTTTTAACTGACTGGAACCATTATAAATGATTTATAATCTTTTTATTTCTCCAACTTTGCTATTACTTTGCTATTACTATATAAGAATATTCCAACTTTGCTATTACTATATTCCAACTTTGCTATTACTATATAAGAAAAATTATAGATAGATAGATAGATAGATAGATGATAGATGGATTAGATAGATAGATAGATAGATAGGAAGAAATAATGACAAAATCTCTTGTACTATCATCATAAGAAGAAAAATTAGGGAGAGGGAAGAATGAGGAAGGATGTAAGTTCAAGTGACCAGTTTTAGGATTTCCAAGTGATTGCCTTGGTCTGGGCTCCATTCTGAAAATATCCATGATGCTAGTTCATTAAACTAGTTTGGGAGTTTTCCAAGGGTTCACATCAACTCTGCTTTGATTTCTTCCCTCTGATCTCACATTTTGTGGGTTTGAGCCCCACATCATGGTCTGTGCTGACTGTGTGGAGCCTGCTTGGGATTCTCTCTCTCTCCCTCTCTCTCTACCCTTCCCCCACTGATTCTCTCTGTCTCTCTGTCTCTCAATAAATAAACTTTTTTTAAAAAAGAGCAAATTTGTAGGTTATCTTTAGATATCACTAGACAAATGGTCACTGGAGACATCTGACTATAGTTATGTCCATATTCTAAATATATCAGTTTAGAGGACAGACTGCATTCTTTATTGCTCTTCTTGCATAGCCTTTTCATGTTCTTGAGTGGAGCGACAAGCACTACAGCTCAGATTAGTCCTTGAGAGGTTAATTTTGGGAGTGTTTTCAGTCTTCTGTGTCCCTAATGGAAGGATACCAATGCAAAGAGGCCAGGATAAGCCTGATGTTTACTCCTCATGTTCATGGGCAATTAAGGTTGAGGTTTACTCACTCTTGACATGGTCAAAGTAGAGTTGCCTTTGAAATGCAATGAATAGCTGCTCTGGAGATACATTAAGACCTAAGGAACTTATAACTGAATCAGAATCTCTGAGGACAGGACCTAGATATCAGCATTTTGTAAAAATTCTCTAGAATATTTTAAAGTATGCTTAAAGTTGGAAACCAATAATTTAATGGGAGGTGTACTCGTGTGCAGACAGAGAACAATATCAATTCTTGCTGTATGAACTGATGTAATCAGAAATTTCTTCTGTCTCTTCCTCAAGTTTCCTTTAGTCATATCCATATCAACGTTCCTTCTTCCTGTGGAGATAAACGTCTTTGTCTTGTGTCATTCCTATGTTCTGCAGTTGCAAAAATAACATTTGCAAGATTTCATCAACAATCAATTTCTAAAGCTCCACATCATTTTGTTGTTGTTTTTTCAAGAATACTGAAATAACTCCTTGTAATTGACTTAATTCCTCTTAAAAGATTAGCTGTGGACTTTCTACTCCCCTTGTCTGCTCTCTGCTACTTTTGTTATTCTAATAAAGCTTTGCAGTAGCTATTATTATAATTAAGTATTTATGCTGTATACACATCAGTGAATGCATAATGCTCTTTGCCTATTAAACAATGGGGTTTAAACTGTATGCTCCCATATCAAGTATCATTATATGCAAAAGAGAGCAGAATCTCTCTCTTGTTGACAAACAATTCAGACAATGACTCTGAACAACCAAATCTCCACATTTTCAAAGGAACAAACAAAGCTTTGATCTATCCCTGGTGATATTTTATTTTCATTCCACATCTCATTTGTTAGTCATTTGAATCCATTCTCTCAAGATACAGAGAGCTTTTCTCTTTTTCTTTTTTATGAATGATAAGGTTTTTAGTATGTTCTTACTTTTTAGCCTACAAATAAATTTTGTTTGATACACTAATAAAAAATGTGTTCTCATAATAAAACTTGAGTATGAAAAAGGAGATTAATGATTCTTTATAAAGTTACACTGTTGATTTTTATTATGTTCCTATCAGGGAGCATCCAGAAATGTTAGTTTTTTTAAGCAACACAGAGACATATGGACATAGTTGATTTCCTTCTTGTGCTTGGAGTCCAGTTCAGGAAATTACATTTGAAAATTATACACTTGAACATTCTCCTAAGAACAATGTAATATAAATTCTGCACAAATCAAGCTTTTGCATATCCACTCTAAAATAGTGGCTGTTATCATCAGGGTGTGCTTGATCACTTTGTGAAGGGAACCAGAACTGAAGGATACTTGGAAAGAAATATAAAAATGTATTGATAAAGAATAAAATGTCATAAAAGTGTAAGAGTCAAGCAGTTGAGAGTCATGTAAGTAACCACCTCATGAGAAAAGCATGGTAAACAAAGCAGATTATATTACATAGAACTATTTAAAAAAGGATTTTGAATAAAAGACCCAAGGAAAGGAATGACTCCTAATTATTCAAGTTAAAGAATTATCCATCATTATTTCAAAAATTGATTTACTTGGAAATGAGATACTTTTTTCTAAAAGTCTATTTAGTAAGTATTCTGCTCTGTTCAACTTTATTCAGCTTTGGGCCCACTTTTCTTTTGGGGCATGAAATAGGCCTGACATAAGGCCTCAAGGTCAAGAACTAGGTTGGGGAGTAGAAGAAATGATAGCTACTTAAAGACCTAGATACAGATCACAATGAGGGCAAAAGCAGATTGGTATCTAAGGTGAGTCAGAAATGAATGCCAGAGGAGGTATAGCAAGTAAAAGGGAATCTAGGGCTGGAAGGGGGCATGGGGGGAGGGGGCCGGGGGGCAAACAAAACAGAGTATAAGATGGAAGACAACAATAGGGAAGAAAGAAAGCTACAAAGCAGAGCAATGTGAAACATGGAATCAAGAATTTTTATGTACTGGGATCCCTGGAGTATATTATTTCTGGATACAAGGTTTGTAAGTATATCAGGTGGAGTGAAATACTCAGTATTTGTGTAGCCAGTAAGCATTAAGCACTTTGGGAGGGAGATCCATTTTACTTCTTTGGATAAAAAGCTAGATACAATGAAAGCAAGAAAATAAATGAGTATCCACAATTGCTAAAAAGAAGGTGAATCACAAATCATTAGTAGTCACTAGCTCCATTTTGCTCTAAAGAGGTTTGGAGATATGAGAAGAAATAAATTAACTGAAGGTGTTGAAAAATAATTACTGTTGGAATAGCACTAGTAAAGGCAGAAGGAATTTAAACAATTAGGCAGTCTGTCTTGGCTGTGTTGCTTTGAATATTACATTAATGTATTTTATGCCTATCAGGGCCTGTATGTTTGCCAGAACTTGCATATGCCCTGCCACATTTATAAATGGAGGACTCATCCAAAGAAATAAATTATTGTAAATTATATTTCCAGTTATGTGGGGATATTTGAGGCACCGGATGCATCATTTTAAAGGAATATAGGTTTATTGGTTCCTACTAGAAGGAAGTGTATCCTCCCATAATGACATGGTTTACATCCGAATTTACTTCTGCTTCCACTCCATTAATCTTGGCAAGTATGCAATCAGTTTGTCACTGAGGAAGAATCAATAGATCACCCATGGGGCTCACAGAACATTTCTATACTTCCAAAACGTACATGGTCCCTGTGCCTGTTAAAATCTTCTAGCACATCTGATTCTTGCCTAGGTAGAAGGCATGCCAATTTACATCTTTCCATTAAAGGAAGATCTAACATTTTAGAGTTTGAATTTTTGTGTTTCTTCCTTCTCTCTGTAATGGTAATCTTACTAAGCCAAAGAAGTAAGGGTAAATAGTTGATACACATGAACTGTCCCTGATGGAGTTTCTGGTGTGTGTTACACACAGAAAGACCTGCAAACAAGGGGGAGCCATCAGATTCCCCTCTCTGCCCTTCATGCCTTCTACACTGTGGCCTTCCATCTCAGACAAGCAGTTCTCTCCTCTAGTCCACAGATTTCTGCCAAGTAGGGTCCACGGGAAAAAATAAAAGCATCATGAGGGGTAGTATTATGATTTCTTAAATAAAAATAAATTTATATATTCAAAAGTTGGTTTTATCCTTTCTACACTTTAAAAATATTCTTCATAAAATGACAGAGATAATGGATGGCCATTTTTCTTTTGGTTAAACAAACAGATATATTTAATGGCCTTGTATATAGAGATATAAAAAATCCAATTTCTAGTATTTTTTGGAACATGTTAGTCCATTAATCTATATACCTATAAACCACTACTATAGACTTAGGACTTTTAAAATAGATATATTCAGATATACCAAAGAACAATAAAATGAAAATATAAATAAACAAGAAATATAAATAAATGCATATAAATTAATATAAAATATTATGAACCCAAGGTACTCATCCTGTCAACTGAAACTGAATGAAGGCAAAGAGTGTCTTTGATAAATTTAAAACCATTTTAACATTAGGATTAAGTTCAAGGCAGACCATTTATTCAGGCATATATTTTCCTGGGCATATATGTATATGTATATTCCCTGTCCTCAAGAGGGTCACCTTGTAATCAAGGAGATGGACAGGAAATGGACAATTACAATAAAGTTTAAGTGATATCTTTAGAAGTATTTTTTTAAAGGCTTACAGGAATTCAGAAGAGGAAAATACTGCCTACTTGTTTATGGGAAGCATCACAGAAATTTTGAGTCACATAGCTCCAGAGAGATGAGCTGGAACATAACAGTCAAGGATTTTTTTTTCCATTGACACAATCTGTTACTTTGAACCATTATTTGCATTTTGACCACTCAGGACGTCATAGGCAAAAAAGAGCTACTCAAAAATCTGGTACAAATATAGAAGAAAGAGCCAAAGTTTGAGTCCAGTTATACAGAATGGATGTGCCTCTATTAAATAATAACTCTAAAAATAGTAATGGTACAACATAGACAATGGTGTCCCACATCTGAGAACAGCATTAAGTTGACATATCAGGAAAAGACAATCATAGTGTTATAATTCATTTAAAAAGTACTAACCCTTGCAACATGAAGTGTTAGATTTCTCCATTGAGAAGAAATGATCGCTTTGTTGCCAGACATGTTTACCCTTATGTGAAACTCCTACAGACTTGAACCTACACAAATTGGAGTGGACAGTTTCTGAATGATCAGTAAGAACACAGTCTTCATGTCACCTACTAGATGGAGGGGAGGCTGCACTAGTGGAAAGTGGAAAAGAGTGGACTTTGAGGTCAGACGAATTTGTCCATGCATTTCACTTGCTAGTCAGAGGACCTTCTGTAAGTTATTTCTCTTTATGTTCCTCATTTGGAAAATACAGATACCTACTCCATAGTATTTTTGTGATCAAACAAGCTATTGTATGTGTAACCAAGAATGTTAAAATTGTAGGTGCCAAGATCTGTTAGATGTGGCATACCAGAGCACGATGCATGACCAAATAATAACTCTGCAACGTAGATGACCAAGAATCAGTTTCAGAACCCCCTCTGGAGCCTCTGAGCCAGATGCAGATTAAAACAAAAAGAATGCTGACCAATAAAGTCATAATATGAGCCAGATACATAATTTTAAAGTTTCTAAAAGTCACACTAAAAATAGTAAAAATAAAAAAAGGTAAAAGGAATTTTAACAATACATTTTATTTAACTCTCTTTATAGTTAAGATACTAGCATTTCAACATGAAATCAACATAAATATACATGTGATGTGTTGCATTTGTTCCTACTAGGTCTTTGAAATCCGGTGTGTATTCCACAGTTGCACAGAGAGGGCAGGACACATTTCAAGGGCTTGATGATACCATGTGGCTGTGGCTGCAGTATCAGACAGTGTGGGCGTGAACACGGTGGTTCTCAAGTGTGATTACTGGACTGGCAGCAGCAGCAGAAGCACACAGCTTGGCTGGAAGTACAAATTCTCAGACCTCATCTCAGATCCACTGAATCAGAAACTCTGGAGCTGGCACCTAGACTTCTGTGTTTTAACAGGCTCTCCAGATGATTATGACACCCACTGAAGTCTGAGCACCACTAGTCTAGAAGAGCACACTTCTCAAATGTTAATGTGGACACACATCACCTGAGGATCTTGTCACGTGAGGAATTTGCTTCTGGGGGGTCTCATGTGGGACCGGCTTCATCTCGAACAAGCTTCCAGTAATGTGACTACTGTTGATCCAGATAACACTCAGAAAGGTGGAGCAGTGGTGCTCAACCCTGACGCAACCCGCAGGGTTGAGAACCACAGGTCTAGAATCTGAAAGATGGTGGGGAGAGACTGACAAGACAGATTGTTGGAGGGAGGGCTGCAAATCCCACCCTTTTCCCCAGGCAGGCTAGAGTCTCACTTTTTTCACGTAAAGCCCAACAAGAGAGACTTTAAGGGGAATACGTGAAGAGTTTGAGATGTTTCTCCCGGGAGTTTGGAGGACTCAGCAATCTGGCATCAGATTCCCATCCTGGGTAGCAGAAGGGATGGCAGCGAGTTACTCTGGCAGAGAAGCCAAGGTGGGTTGTGCTGTGTCTGGGAATAAATTTTCTCTTAAGGCTGGAAAATGGATACTTATGGGTTTCCTGTGGTCCAATGTGAACCCAGAGCAAAGAAACGCAACCTCAACCTTTTTAAGTCCTGACCAAGGGAAGGCATAAAGAATCCAAGATATTTCAAAGCAAGAGCTGGGTGCAGTAGAGCAGCAAAAACTGCAGGCTAGTGAAGGGTGGTCCATCAATGAGGAGACCCAGCCCAGGTCTGGGACTTGCTCCTGGAGGATGCTGCAGGGTACTGTGACAAGTCCATGATAGCATACATGAGGGAAGGAATCAGCCTGAATATTTTACATTTCATAAAAGAGTTTACATTTTATTCATATAGGACATATAGTTCTCTGTCTATAAAATATGCATTATTGTATATTTGTTTAGTATTTTTAATATTTTTACATGCCCAGAGAGTTCAACTAAGAAACAGTGTGAATCCCTTTCCTTCAGTCCCTGCATTCCAAATTGGGGAGGGTTTGTAATGACAGTTAGCAGGTGGGGCAAAAGAGGAGGGAGAGAGGGGGGCCATGTGCCTGCCCCCCACTGCAAGAAGCACTCTATGAGAGGGGACACTATGTGACACTAATCATTTGTCTGAATTATTGTTAGAAATTGGACATTCAAATGTCACAAATGTCCCATGATTGTGATTTAAAGTAAATCCAGGGCTTTATAATTTCTAAGAAATTCCAGAGAAGTCATGAACTTGGCAGTATTCTTACACAAATTGGAAAAGGGACTGTGAAGAATGAAATGGTAGTTGTGTCCACGTCTTGATGACATTTTGTGCCTTGCTTGTTCAATACAAAGACCATGCATTGTGTAAAGTCCTGTATGCATTATCTTCACATTTCTTTTCTTCAAATAAGCAAAGCTAGATGAAAAAGGAAGCCAGTGATCATTAAGTCAATTACAAATAAAAGTCGGATCCTAGAAGCAATGCTGAACTTTATCATGGCATCATGAATAATCAATAAAATACACATTTTCTCCCAAGATCAAGAGAGTAGATCACTATAGCATGAAAAGACTGCAAATTATTTACTTTGAAGTCTCCTGTTAACAGCATATCTACATTTCATAGCTTTGAGTCAATAACTACTTCCTTAAAAAAGAAAGAAAAATCCCTTTCAAAGTGCTCTAGTAGAAAACATTGCCTGTTAGGAAATTAAATAGCACAATTAAATAGGTTTGCAGGTCTCATAGATGAAGGTTGGTTTTTTTGATCACACCGTTTAAAATGAAATACATACATAGTAAATATACCAGGAATGACCTCTTTTTGCTGAACATACTTCTTGTGGCTTTTAATTGCTACTATTCCATGTCTTGCAAGCTCTGAAGCAAGCCACCATGATGTCATCTTTATTCACAAACTATTCACAAGGGTGCAAGTTCCCTCCCTAGAGAAGATAACTTTAGTTTGCTACACAACATGATGGATTACAATCTGTAGAGAAAAACCGACCACACTATTTCAGTGAGTACTTGAAATTGAAATCATCTGAGAAATAACTACTATGGGAATATAGAGTGGCAGAACTTTCTTCAGGAGAAAACCTTAAAATACTGATCATAGGGGCGCCTGGGTGGCTCAGTCGGTTAAGCGGCCGACTTCGGCTCAGGTCACGATCTCGCGGTCGGTGAGTTCGAGCCCCGCGTCAGGCTCTGTGCTGACAGCTCGGAGCCTGGAGCCTGTTTCCCATTCTGTGTCTCCCTCTCTCTCTGACCCTCCCCCATTCATGCTCTGTCTCTCTCTGTCTCAAAAATAAATAAACGTTAAAAAAATTAAAAAAAAATACTGATCATTATTTCAATATTCAATCAATAATTTGCATTAATCTCCCTCTAGAGTATATTCACACATTGGGCACTGTCTTTAGAAGATACAAATATTTACTTTTTATTATTTATTTATTTATTTATTTTTATTTTTTCAGAGAGGGAGAGTGAGCAAGGGAGAGGGAGAGGGAGAGGGAGAGAGAGAGAGAGAGAGAGAGAGAGGGAGAGAGAGGGAGAGAGAGAGAGAGAGAGAATCTTAAGCAAGCTGCATGCTCAGCACGGAGCCTGATGCAGGACTCAATCCCATGACCCTGGAATCATGACCTGAGCCAAAATCAAGAGTCAGATGCTCAACCAACGGAGCTACTCAGGTACACTGAATATTTTCCTTTTAGAAATTATGAAATAAATATAATAATAACATCTGATAGCCCGTAATAAGGCCCAGTTATCCTAGACGTTTGTAGAAAACAATCTGCAAGTCTACCACTCATAACACTATACTTATTCAAATATATATCCTTTCCCCAATGCTTATTCCCATTTTTATTTAAGATCAGGTGTACTAGAGGGGCATTTCGGTGGCTCAGCTGGTTAAACATCCAACTCTTGGGGAGCCTGGGTGGCGCAGTCGGTTAAGCGTCCGACTTCAGCCAGGTCACGATCTCGCGGTCCAGGAGTTCGAGCCCCGCGTCGGGCTCTGGGCTGATGGCTCAGGGCCTGGAGCCTGTTTCCAATTCTGTGTCTCCCTCTCTCTCTGCCCCTCCCCCGTTCATGCTCTGTCTCTCTCTGTCCCAAAAGTAAATAAACGTTGAAAAAAAAAATTTTTAAAAAAAATCCAACTCTTGATCTCAGCTCTGGTCTTGATTTCAGGATCCTGAGTTCAAGCCCCACCATTGGGATCTGCACTGGGCGTGCAGACTACTACAAAAAAAAAAAAAAAAAAAAAAATCAGGTATACTAGCAGTACAGCAAATTATGTTATACTAGCAGCAAAGTGAATTACAGAAGGCTCAGCAGTCTTCAAATATTATTGACATTATCAAGCCTAACCAAATATCTTTTAAATTACAATCAACTCCAAAGATGATTCAATTTTCATCTAAAAGTAGTCTCTCAGATCAGCATATTCTATTTTTCAAAAGGATGCTATATTTTGTAGTTGAATGTGTACTTATGAGAAACTGATAATGAAGTGAAGTTGTGTTTCTCAACCACATTCCTCCATTAGTGTTTACTAAGGGCTGATGCTATGCCAGGCGGGCACCATGTTGGAGTCCGGAAGAGGTGGGGCGGGGGTGGGGCGGAGAGTGAAATAGCTTCCTTGCCTGAAAAAGCAAACAATTCAGGAAAAAAGTCTGACAAGTAAGTACATAATTCATAGTAAAATAAGTTAGGTATTGCTACCAAGAGATGAATAATGGACTATTTTAACACAGAGATTGGACCCATTAGCACTACCTGGAGAAACTGGAAATAGCTTACAAAAAAAGGTGTTTTAAGCAGGAAAGAAAAAAGGCTGTACAGGCAGATGAGAGCACATTTGTGGTGTAGAATGAATGAAAGATGGAGAATAGGCACACAGTTCGAATTCTGTGTTTACTGAAGCTTCGGGCTTGGTGTCATCACTTAGCACAGCACCGGACATAAAATAGCTTCTCCATGAAAACCTAATGTTTGAATGATTTCAGAGGCAGGAGGGTAAATAAATACTGACTCCTCATCCTGTCCTTGTATCTGCTCACCAAATATGACCTCTGTTAGAAAAACATGAAGCCCTGAAGCCACAACTCTGGGGAACAAGGAAAGAGATAAAAGAGAAACCAGGTGAGAAGTGAAAAGAGTTCTATTTAATCACTTCTACTCCAGGCTCCAGAGTATCCCTTTATATTTTTTTCAAAATTTTTTAACGTTTATTTATTTTTGAGACAGACAGAGATGGAGCATGAAAGGGGGAGGGTCAGAGAGAGAGGAACACACAGAATCTGAAATAGGCTCCAGGCTCTGAACTGTCAGCATAGAGCCTGACGCGGGGCTGGAACTCAAACTCATGGACTGCGAGATCATGACCTGAGTCGAAGTCAGCTGCTGAACCAACTGAGCCACCCAGGCGCCCCAGAGTATCCCTTTAATTAACACTGAGTGTGTCCTCACAAAGCACATGCTACTAGAAAAAATTCTGCTGCAACACAATTTCTGTTTAAAGCAGTAATGTTAAAAGAGGAGGAAGGAGGAGGAGGAAGAGGAGGAGGAGGAGGAGGAGAAGGAAAAACATGTATCTTGAATTTAATTCTAAAAATGTGTGAAAGGGATACAGGTAGAGGATGCAAAGAGAAAAATGAGAATAATTGTGCCAGTAAAGCCAATAATACTATTCTTAACTTATAGCTATGTGTCTCATTAGCTATTTTCTTTACATATCTCAGAAGGTTTAAAGAACAGTGATTTCAGAAGTTCAAGGCTAGTGCTTCACTATTCAGAGAATTATTACTTTGGAGAGCTGGAAAGTTGAAAGGTGCAAGTATGGCTTTTGTAGTACATCTTGCAAACTGTATGAGTAATAGAATGATCACATCTCTAATAGAATTTGGCACATTATATTGAAATTTCTATCTGTTCATCTCTTTATCATCAAGGGCTATCTTAATCAAGTTTTGTTTTCTCATCATCTGGCAAAGTACCTGGCAGATAGGAAATATCTAAGAAGGGTTAAAAAAGAAACAAGTGCCTAAATGATGAACTATCTATATATTATGAGGCAGCGACCTTCTAACTAACGATATATGACAGTACAGTCTTTGGTGATGAGGTCAAAATATCAAGATAAATGTATGCTTTTGTACAGTGATTGGCAAACTTCTGTTATTAAGAGGTTGAGAGTAAACATTTCAGGCTTTTAGAGCCAGATGGTAACCATTGCAACTACTCAACTCTGCCACTATAGTGTGAAAAGAGCCACAAACAATAGGTAAAGAAATAGATGTGGCTGTGTTTCAATAAAACTTTATTTACAAAAACAGGCAGTGGGAAGGATTCCCACCCCAATTCATTAGGTCATTTTCTTAAAGATACGGGCAAGAAATAAAACTTGAAAATATTTACTGTTATATCATTAAAATCTATTCTGATTCTGAAAAAACAAAACATTAATGTTAGATATACAAAATTACTGAAAGAGATTTCAGAAAAACCCGTTTGATTATTATGAGATGTTTGGAGTATAAAGTTTTTCTTCTCCTCCTTCGTTGATGTAGAGGTGTACATAAGAAAAGTACGATGCAACATACTACCAAATTATGTTGCTGAAATATCTTTTCTCACTGAAAACAAACATAGGCTTTGCACTTTTAATTACCGCACTGTAGAAGAAAGCTGCAAAGAGTGCAGCAATGAGGAAGGCAAGGGAGGAGAGAGAGGGCAAAGGGAGCAAAAGGGGGAACAAACAAGAGGACAAGCTGAGTTGAGTGTTACCGCTTTAGGTTTTACATCTGCACTCCAACCTATGTGCTGGTCAAGATTCACACTTTGAGAAATAACTACTTAATGTTCTGTTACAATAGTAAAGCAAGAGGATTTTTACAACCCTGATATTTACGCAATGTATACAGAAAGTCTCTGTCTTGTTTCACAAATTGGAAGAAAGTGACTAATGCTATGACACAAAACACAGCGTTCCCTTTCTCGAAGCAATCCTGTGTGTGGCAGATAATTTTAACTAATAAACACAAAGTGTTCCAGGTGCAGAATGCTGGCTGTGAAAATGTATTGGTTGCTTCAGCTACACAAGCATAATGAGTTTGACTCAGAGGCACGGCAATTCAACGTTAGAACTAAACAGTTTGTCCTCCTTTCTTCCTACCTCTTGTTTTTCTTAGATTTGACTGGGGACAGAAGGAAAAAATGTCACTCTAATGACACTAATTGTTGCCTAATGGCAAGCATGCTGTCAAATTAGCCTAAGTGTCCATTTAAAAGCAAACTTTTATGTGGTTTGCTAAACTATTAAGGCTATTAGTCGAGACATGGAATTGATTTATTTTACCCATTGCATTAACCTCATCTTGCATACTCATCAGTTTCTTATAGAGGGCAAAGTAAATGCACCTTGATGCTTTATAAAATTGAATTTAACATCCAGCCATTCACTTTTAAAAGCTACACATTGCTATAATGACAAGAGACTGACTAAGTCTGCCACAATCTTCATTACTAGCAACTAAATGGAGCCTCAGCAATAGACTCATGGAAAATGAATTTCATGTCACTGTATATTAAATGTAATCAGTAGCAAGAAGGCTTTATTTTGGTGGGGTTACAGGGTCTTTGACCCATAAAACCAAGAGATAGGCACTTTTTACCTGAACTAAAGGAAGCTAGAGAAAGATCAGCTACTTTAATAAGAACCCAACTTTCACCTGACCATGAAAAAGGAAACAGTTGATTTGATAAAGGGTTAATATAAACACAGTGTATGCAAGACAATAAAGTGAGTAATTATGTAATTGTAAAACTACAAAATGTAAAAAATATGTCTGTCCCAGAAAAATTGTGTGTATTCAGAAATAAAATCTAACCCATGTAATATGGATTGAGGATGTACACAGGATATAGTCAACTACCCCTGGTATCATAGTCTGGTCATCATCTTGACTAGGAAACAATTTAATCTTTATCAGTCCAGTCATACTGCTGTGAATAAATGTTATAGAGCAACACTTTCCCCTTTGAAGAACCTTCTTACATTTGTAATTTATACATCTTGCCTTTCTATAAATACATTCATTCATTCATTCATTTGTTCATTCACAACCTAGCCCATTCTTTGAAACTGCATCCATTCTAGGCACCATGTTTCAGGAACTTTGCATATCAGTCTAAACTAAACAATCTTGTAAGTAAGGAAAGATATGAAATGACAACATATAAAAGTGTATAAAACTGTGAACATGAATAAAACCAGCTAGATAATAGTGCAAATACTTGAAAACAGTGGGAGACATTCACATTTACAGAAAGGCGAAAAGGAAACAAATTAGTGATAGGATCAAAGAAGATACAATTAGAAAAGGAGATGATTAATCAATTGCATCATGGAAGGTAGAGTTTGAACACTGATTTCTGACCATTCAGGGCTTCATTGCTGCTTTAAGAAAACTTATTGCTCAAAAAAGGTTAATACTGTTAGGAAATTTCAACATAATGTAAGGCCCCTGACAACTTAATTATTGCCTTATTAAATATCATTAGCATGATAAAAATCTAATATTATTTTCAGTAGTTATCACTGGTGAAATAAATTGTTAACACTGACTTAAATGTTATTATTAATCTTCCAGTATATCAAGAAAGGACTTCCCCAATGAACCTATTTTAGAAAGGTTAGAAGACTAAGGTCATATTGTTATTTTTTAAATATTTTATTACTTTAATAATAAACTTAGTATTAGAGAAGGGATACAATATCCTGCCACATACTTCTCCAGCTTCAGAAACATTCTAGGGTAAGAGTGGTTGAAGAACAATTCAAAATTTATGCTGTTAAACGAAAACAATAAAATATCAAGGAATAAACCTAACCAAAGATGTAAAAGACCTGCACTCTGAAAACTATAAAACACTGATGAAAGAAATTGAGAACAACACAAAGAAATGGAGAGACATTCCATGTTCATGGATTGGAAAAACAACTATTGTTAAAATGTCTATACCACCCAAAGGAATCTACCTATTTAATGTAATTCCGATCAAAATACCAATAGCTAAAACAAACAATTCTGAACTAACTAATTTAGTTTAATACCAATGGCTAAACAAATAATTCAAAGACTAAAACAAACAATTCTAAAATTTGCATAGAACCACAAAAGACACCAAATAGCCAAAACGATAGTCTTGACAAAGAAGAGAAAAATGGAAGCAGCACAGTTCTGGGCTTCAAGTTATATTACAAAGCTGTATTAATCAAAATAGTATGGTTCTGGCACAAAAATAGACACATAGATCAACAGGACAGACTAGAAAACTCAGAAATGGACCTATAACTACATGGTCAATTAATCTTCAACAAAATAGGAAAGGCTATCCAGCGAGAATAGTTTCTTCAACAAGTGGTGCTGGGAAAACTGGGCAGCAACATGCAAAATAATTAAACTGTACCACTTTCTTACAAGATACACAAAAATAAATTAAAAATGGATTAGAGACCTAAATGTGAGACCTGAAACCATATAATTCCTAGAAGAGAGCATCGTCAGTGACATCTTAGACATCAACAGTAGCAACTTCTTACTAGATGTATCACCCAGGGCATGGGAAACAAAAGCAAAGATGAACAATTTTGACCTCATCAAAATAAAAAGCTTCTGCACAGCAAAGTTAACAATCAACAAAACTAAAAGGCAACTGATGGAATAGGAGAAGATATTTGCAAAAAACCTATGTGATAAAGTATTAGTTTTCAAAATATATAAAGAACTTGTAAACCTCAACACCCAAAAATTGAATAATCCAATTAAAAAATGAGCACAAGACATGAATAGACATTTTGCAGAAGAGGACATATGGAATGCCAATGGACACATGAAAAGATACTCAACAACACTGACCATCAGGGAAATGCAAATCAAAACTACAATGAGATATCATCTCACATCTGGAAGAATGGCTAAAATCAACAACACAAGAAACAACAGATGTTGGTGAGGATGAGAAGAAAGGGGAACCCTCTTTCACTATTGATGGGGATGGAAACTGGTACAGCCACTGTGGAAAACAGTATGGAGGTTCATTAACAAGTTAAAAATAGAACTAGCCTACAATCCAGCAACTGCACTAGTAGGTATTTACCTAGAGAATACAAAAATACTAACTCAAAGGTATGCATGTACCTCAATGTTTATAGCAACATTACCTACAATAGCCTAAAGTGTCCATCAACTTTTGAATAAAGAATGGAATATAGAATATTACTCAGCCATAAAAAGAATGAAATATTACTATTTGCAATGATGTGGGTGGAACTAGAGAGAATTATGGTCGGAGAAGATAAATAACATATGGTTTCACTCAAATGTGGAATTTAAGAAACAAAACAAATGGGAAAAGGGGAAAAAAGAGAGAGAGAGGCAAAGCAGGTAAGACTCTTAACTATAGAGAACTGATGGTTACAAGAATGGAGGTGATTGGGGGGATAGAAAAAAAATTTTCTGTTAACTTGCCTATCCATAATCCTATTTTTATACATAGTTCTTTTGGCCTATCAGTTCTAGCCATCATTTATGGCTTCCCACCCTGAAAGATAAGAACATGTCCATTTATATCACTCATCAACAGCTCTCTCCTGCCTCCTCACTGTTTTATTATTCTTTTATTGGTAATATTTTGGGTACCTTTGTAATTTTAATCATATACTTAAATCTCTGCTTCTTATATCACCAATGTCAGACATTAACACGAAGCTCTTTTCCCTTGCCAATCATCTCCTCAATTCTCCACCCAAAATCTATTCATTAACTCTTTTCCTTTTACACTATTAAAGTTGAAAATTATACATTTTAATCTGTCAGTTCAATGTTATTTAAACTAAAGGGGATCCAAGGTAACCATTTAGAAGCTTGATAAGTGTCCCCTAGACTTTAGAGGACATCAGGAACTAGTGTCTGATCCACAGCTGAAAAATCTAGAATGCTGGATTCTGTGGGTAGCAGTCTTCTCTGATATGCAACAACCAACCATTCAATCATTACACATGTAACTCTGACCACAGCTTACTTAGAGATATTTAAATATTACACTCGTCTGGAAATATTAGTAATATTCTGTGTGTCGGTATATGTGTGTGCATGTATATATGTAAGCAGATGACTTATATTATTTGAAAACGACTCAGCAAATCACAGAGACTACCCAAAACTCACACACAGGAAAAGAATAGCTCTTCAGTGTAAGTTTAGAAGGACAAGAAAATAAATAATCCTATCTTGCCTCATTCATTCTACCTACAGGTTATAAGAATAACACCTATATTAGGGCTAACTATCTAATGCAGAAATTCTGAAGTATCACTTGTATATAAATACATATTAACTGAAGAAAGGAAGTGAAAATTTCCAGAGTCCTTTTAAAAACACAGATGAGGGGCCACCTGGCTGGCTCAGTCAGTGAAGCCTCCGATTGGATTTCAGCTCAGGTCGTCATTTAATGGTTCATGAGATGGAGCCTGTGCTAACAGCATGGAGTCTGCTGGGGATTCTCTCTAGCCCTCTCTCCCGCTCTTCCCCTCCTCCCTCAAAATAAATAAGTAAACATTTTAAAATATTTTTTTAAAAAATGCAGATGATGCTTAGCTTCACCTCAAACTCACCTAATCAGTTTCAAAAAGTAAAGTCTGGACATATTGGTCTTTCACCAGCTACCCTTGTGATTTTGATGTACATTGGTTATCATAGTTATAAATAAATGTTAGAATCATTTTAGTTAATAACTATTTCAAATTGTGCTCCATTGGGGATTATGAACTTATTATGGACATTTGAGAAATGCCAAAGGATACTGGTTAATGGCCGTATCAATCACTGTCTGCTTTGTATTACTTGAGGATAGAGGATATGCTCTGAGATGCCAGAATTATCCTAATAAGTAGCAAACACTCTCCATTCACTTCAATAAGGGAAAGCAGTGGCAGCAATTCACAAATGGCTTGTAAGGACAAAAGTTATGAAATGGTAGAGTGCTCTTAGATTTCAATTTACATGATTGACGCTTCTTTCAAACGCTCCACAATTCATACAGACAAAAACAGATGGGCCATCTGTTTTCAAGTTTCTCATCTCTTTATAGCTCAGACATATTTGTGATAGCCAAACATAAAGGGGAAAAATGGCAATCCCCATATATGGTTTGCCATCTCTTTACTGTCTCCCTTTCAAGGTTAAACTTTTTCGTGCAAGAATATTCCAACTTCTAAGAGCAGAAAATAGCTTCTACCCATACATCCACTCAAAGTGTGGATTTATACAGATTTATGTAGGACTATTTTGCATAATAGTGTAGGAAATCCCATTGATTCAAATTTCCAAAACAGAGAAACCATAGAGAATCACTTGTCTCCAATTCCTCTCAACACCTTTTAGTCCATTACAATATGAGCATGGGAGGGAAGTTATAAGGAAAAAAGTGCTAAGTCAAGGTGAAATGTGTGATGACACCATGATGAAATAAAGGCAAGATTATGATAGGGTCTTATTAAGAAAATCAACTCTATTAGTTATATTAGTTTCTATCTTTAAACATTTAAAAGTTTGTGCTCAAATTCCTTCCTGGGTTATTAAAACAAAATTCTATTCCGGTACTGACACCGAAAATTACAAATCTTCATATCCTATAAAATCATTTCAAACAGAAAAATCTCACCCAAGAGTTATCTTCAAACTGCAATGAATACCTAGGCAAATCATGGTGGAAAATTTGTTAAGAAGCTTTATACAATTGTCTCTTCTTTAAAAAAATTTTTTTTAATGTTTATTTTTGAGAGTTAAAAGAAACAGAGTGTGAGCAGGGGAGGGGAAGAGAGAGACAGAGACACAGAATCCAAAGCAGGCTCCAGGCTCTGAGCCGTCAGCACAGTGCCCAACGTGGAGCTCGAACTCATGAACACTGAGATCATGACCTGAGCTGAAGTTGGACCCTTAACCTACTGAGCCAGTCAGGCGCCCCCAGTTGTCTCTTCTACATGCAGAATTTCCTTGTATCTGAAGAGTTCTGCCTTCCTCAACTTTCAGATAAGCTTTTTAGGGCCATCATGTTCCACACAGTCCTACAGAGAACCAAGAGCCTTAGTTCAAAGACGTTAGGTCACAACACTGGTTGTGTTAATACCAGAAATATTGTTTCACATGTGTCTCCTTGTTTTGTTGTTGCTGTTGTTGTTGTTGTTCTCATAGGTTAGTGTGTGTGTGTGTGTGTGTGTGTGTGTGTGTGTGGTAAAGTATATATAAAATGGAACGTTTTAAGCATGTGTATGTGTACAATTAAGTGGAATTAAGTACATTCACATTTTTGTGCAACCATCACCACTATCCATCTCCAGACCTTTTTCATCCTCCCAAACTAAAACAATGAAACTATTAAACATTTACTCTCCATTCCCTCTTTGCCAGTCCATCACCTGATATAACCACTACTTTTTCTGTCTCATCAACTTGCCAATGTTAGGTACTTCATTTAAGATAATGCATATAATATTTCTCTTTTTGTATCTGGTTTATTTCACTTAGTATCATGCTTTCAAGGTTCATTCATGCTACAGCATATATCAAAATTTCATTCTTTTTTAAGACTGAATAATATTCCATTGTAGGTATAACCACGTTTTGTTTGCCTATTTATCTCTAAATAGACAGTTGGGTTATTTCTACCTTTTGGCCATTGTGAATAATCTGGCAGTGAACGTGGGTATACAAATATCTGTTCACATTCCCTGTTTTTTTTTTTTTTATCATTTTGGGTGTATACTTATAAAAGTGGACCTGTTGGATCCTTTGGTAACTATATGTTTAATTTTTTTTGAGAAACTGCCCTGCTGTCTTTCACAGTGGCTGCACCAATTTACATTCCTGGCCAGCAATGCATAAGTGTTTCAAATTCTCCACATTTTCACCAACACTTGTTATTTTCTGTTTTCTTTTAGTATGTTAGCCATTCTACTAGGTGTGAGGTGATATCTAATTGTGGTTTTCATTTGCATTTTTCCAATAGCTAATGATATTAAATATCTTTTCATATTCTTACTGACCATTTGTTTCTTAGGATAAAAATCTTTTCAAACCCTTTGCCCATATTTTAAGAGGTATTTTTTTTTGTTTCATTTGCGTTATGAGTCCATTATGTAATATAGATATTATTCCCTTATAAGATACACAATATGTAAATATTTCTCCCTCTCCAAATGTTGTACCTTTACATTCTCAATAGTGCCCTTTGATGTAAAAAAACAAACAAGCAAACAAACAAAAAACCTTTCTAATTCTGATGACATTCAATGTATTGATCTTTTTCCTTTTGCTGTGCTTTTGGTGTCACATCCAAGAAATCACTGGCAAATCCAATGTTATGAAGATTTCTCCAGAGCTTCTTTCTAAGAGTTTTATTGTTTTCATTTTTATATTTAGGTCTTTCATCCACTTTGAGTTAATTTGTGTATGTGGTATAAGGTAAGGGTCCAACTTCATTCTTTCGTAGGTGAAAAATCTGTTTTCCCAGAATCATTTGTTGAAAAGGCTGCCTTTTCCTCTTTGAAAGGTCTTGACACTCTTAACAAATATCATCTGACCATGTAGGTCAGGGTTTATTTCTGATCTCTCTACTCCTGTATGCATGTGTCTTTATGGCAGTGCTACAATGTTTCAACTATTGCAGCCTGGTAGTAAGCTTTAAAATCAGAAAATGTGAGTCCTCCAACTTTGTTCTTCTTTTTCAAAATTGCATTAGCTATCCAGAGTCCATTGAGATTTCACATAACCTTTATCATGGGTTTTCTATTCCTGAAAAAAAGAACCTTTGGAATTTTGATAATGATTACATCAGATTGGTAGATCTCTTTGGGTTGTACTGACATCTTAACATTAAGTCTTCTGATAAATGACAATGGGATGTTTCCTCCTACTCTTCTTTATTTTTGAGACCATCCTGGACATTACCTTTTTAGTTGAACGCATTCCTATAATTTCCCATTCTCAACATGATACTTGTTTTTGTTGTTTTTCTGTGACATTAATAAAAGTGATCATAGAAATAGCTGTATCTGTTGGGTGCATACTTTTATATTAGCACTTTATAAATTGCTCTATTACAGAGAAAACTACTAAGTTAATGTTTGGATGGAATGCTTTCTCTCTATTTAAGACACTGGGATATTCAGGGGCACCTGAGTGGCTCAGCTGGTTAAGTGTCTGTCACTTGATTTCAGCTCAGGTCATGTTCTTACAGTTCATGAGTTTGAATCCTACATTGAACTCTATGCTGATGGTGCAGAACCTGCTTCAGGTTCTCTCTCTCCCTCTCTCTGCCCTTCCTCCACTAGCTCTCTCTCTCTCTCTTTCAAAATAAATAAGTAAACTTAAAAAAAAAAGACACTGGATGGGGCGCCTGTGTGGCTCAGTTGATTAAGCATCCAACTTCAGCTCAGGTCATGATCTTGCAGCTTGTGAGTTCAAGCTCCACTTTGGGCTCTGTGCTGACAGCTCAGAGTCTGGAGTCTGTTTCAAATTCTGTGTCCCCCTCTCTCTCTCTCTGCCCCTCCCCCTGCTCATGCGCTCTCTCTCTCAAAAATAAATAGACATTAAAAAATTAAAAAGAAAAGATACTGGAACACTGGTATAAATAATAAATGACAATAAAATTCTACAAATAAAATCTGATGTATTATCAACACAAGCTGAGATCTCTCTGTGTGTGAACTATTCGCATGTAATATTATATAACAAATGTATATGAAAAAAAGAGAGACAACAGGCCCCAAATAGAATCACTTGTGCTAAGCCCCACATCAACAAACCAAGACTTAATATCTAACTTTATTGCTGTTTCAGCCTCTCCCAGAAACATGACATTTAACTTAATCTGGAATTACCTGATTAGCACTAGTGAGGTCATCAGCCTGATTGACCACCCCTCTCTCCCCCGACATACACACTTCCTTTCCCTCAGAAACTTCCTTTTCCAGTTTTCTGCCTATAAAAGCCTTCCATTTTGTACAGTTCCTGGGAGCTCCTTTCTATTTGCTAGATAGGATGCTGTCTGATTCATAAATTATTGTAGAGAGCCAACTGGATCTTTACATTTACTTAGCTGAATTTTGTGTTTTGTAAACTATGTATGGGTATATAAATACCACATATAGTATTTATATATTTTTTTTATGTTTGAAGGTGTTCAGCACCACCCCCATCCCCAGCATGTATCTTTCTTCCTGATATATTTTTAAATTTTTACATGTTTAATTATATGTATAATTTACATATAAAATTAAATATTAAATTATATATAAAATTAAAATATAATTTTAGGAGCAGTCAACAATCACTAAAAAGCTGGTAATGCCACAGAGGTACTTTTCTTTCTTTTTTCTTTTTTTAAATTTTTTGTTATGTTTATTTTTGAGAGGGAGAGAGAGAGAGTGGGGGAGGGGAAGAGAGAGAGGGAGACCACACAATCTGAAGCAGGCTTCAGGCTCTGAGCTGTCAGCACAGAGCCCTACTCGGGCTCGAACCCACAAACCATGAGATCATGACTTGAACCGAAGTCGGACGCTCAACTGACTGAGCCACCCAGGCGCCCCTGCAGAGGCACTTTTCTTAATTGTACACATCTACAAATGAAAGAAAATTTTAAAAAAATGGTATATATATTAACATACTTTGGACATACTTCCTACGTGAATAATGCTTCCTCCTAAGTATTAATTCATGGTCTCTGTACCAGGCATTGTTCCTTTTTTGTACGTTTTGAAAAATGAGCTAAAATGGAGGCATATTGAGTTGAGTGATGAGAAAGTTCAAATCTGACCATAGCCCACACTACTACACCTTTACAAGAAACTGAAGGGTGATATATGACTTATTTTGATACAGCTACATTTCCTCATTAGGGTTCAGCTTGTTACATACACTGAAACATGAGATGGAATAGTAGAGAAGAGCCCTACAGATGCTGTGTAAAGAAGCAATACGATGTTCTATCCGAACATTGTTCGACATAAATTTTACAAAAGGCAACTTCCTGGTCCTTAAGGAAGTGAGTATGGAGAGAATGCATTTCACGTCTATAAAAACCTCAGGACAATGAATTGTAACTACAAGTTTCTTCAATGCAATTAAAGATATTGCAGCTGGATACCATTTTGACAATAAAACTAGACAGCTTTTACTAGGAGAAGCTTTTCCAGGCAGCAGAGTATGTTTTAATCAAATTCCCCCTAAAAGCTTATGTACTATAGAGAAAATTCTAAAGTAAAATTTAAAAGCCAACTTCTTTTGAAAAATTTACTGTTTGGTATTCCCTAAGTGACTATGAAGTCCCCTTTTCATAGGAAAGAGTACTCAGAAGAGATTGATGAAATGTGGCAGGACAGCACCAAGGCTTTCGGACCTTTTATTTAAAATGCCTTTCTCTTGCATCCTCTGGTGTAAGTTGCTGAGCAATCATCATTTTATTTTACCTTTTGCTTTTGGTAATATAGTTGGTGTCATGCCAGGATCATAGTTCCCTGACATTAATTATGAACAACTGAGATCTATTTTTTTACCTCATGCCCATGAGGGCAAGTTCTGAGAGGAGATATGAGATCAACTGAATACATGTGCTCTTCTTGAAGAATTTCATTTCAACTCAGTACTTCACAAACCAATGCTTGATTCCTCCCCCCCCCCCCATAATAAAAGCTGTAAAAGAGGTCACTGCTACATTTGGGGCTACCTATTGTTGAAAACTTCAAAAACAGAATAGTCACATAGGAAAAGAAAAGGGTATCCCAAAGATGCCTCACTTGTGTGTACCTCAAAGTTAAGTTCAGGGCAACAATCAATTTTCATCTAGCATCTAAACATTCATAGATCACACAATCAATGAGACACAGTTGGAGAAGACCAGCAACAATCCACCTTAAAAATCAGAAAAGGATATTCTTACACATCAAAGAAGATATATACTTTCCTTTTAAAATCATGAGACACTAAGCATTCTAACAGTAATTTTTAAAGATGTGGATAGGGGCGCCTGGGTGGCTCAGCCGGTTGAGCGCTGACTTTGGCACAGGTCATGATCTCACGGTTTGTGGATTCAAGCCCCTCATTGGGCTCTGTGCTGACAGCTCAGAGCCTGGAGCCTGCTTTGGATTCTGTGTCTCCCTCTCCCTTTGCCTCTCCCCAACTCATTCTCTGTCTCTCTCTCAAAAATAACTAAACATTAAAAAAATAACAAAAAATAAAGGTGTGGATAAATATTTAAACATAATTATTCTGCATTTATAAAACTTCTTTGAACTGCAATAGGTAGTTTCAATTTCATGTCAAAAGTTCTAGCCCTTTTCTTATTATTTAAGCATGCCTTACACCATATGTAATAGAACTGGTAAGGGTTGGGGGCAGGGATTGACTCACATTCCATTATTTAATGTGTAAAATATATTACACATGCTAAAACTCTCTTAAGTAACTATAAGAGTTCTTATATCGAATAAATCTTAATCTTCTAAGGCTATTTGTAAATGACCAAATCAGTGGCACATTCAAAAGTGAAAAAAAGTATCAAAACATTTGTTTTGCTTTGGCCCAAACAGAAAACTAACAACCAATTTAACATGTTTTTCAGTGGATATGTATTGTTAAAAATCAACTACACTCTGCTGGAGGAGCTAAAAAGTTCTACTCAGAAATAAAACTATGTTGTATGGGTAACTTTTCAACTGAATCTATTTTCACAAAGTTCACAGGATTCAATGTTCCATCTTAGAAAGGATAATGACATCTTGAGTTCATGAGAGTAATAGAAGAAATTGAATTTAAAAAAATATCACAGAGGCAGTATGTTAAGTAAAATGATATCTAAAAAGCTAATGATGCACTGTGTATTTTTAACACAGCGTTCACCTAAAAGTCACCTAAGAGCATATTTCATCTCATTTCTCCTCATGCCCCATTTCTACATTCCTTGTATCCTCTTGCTCTCCTTCCTTCTCATGCCCCTATATCTCAGATTATCACCTTCTCTAAGAAGTTTCTGGGATCCCTCTGCTTCCCTTCCAGCTCAGACAACCCACGGGCACTTGCACACTATCTTTTGGCCACAGATTGCTCATATTGCTTAAGTTGCACTACATCATGCCAGTTTACTTGTCCCTCCAGCTCAGTAGACTCAGCATTTTGAGGGCACAGTTGAGTCTTATTGCTGGTGCTGTCTCCCAGAACCTCACACGTCACCACCCATATCCTAGTGACAACCAACAAATACATTTAAAAAAATTTTTTTGATGTTTATTTTTGAAGGAGAGAGACAGAGAGCATGAGGGGAGAGGGGCAGAGAGGGAGGGAGACGCAGAATCCGAAGCAGGCTCCAGGCTCTGACCTGTCAGCACAGAGCCTTACACAGGGCTGGAACCCATAAAACACGAGATCATGACCTGAGCCATCCAGGCGCCCCCCAACAAATACATTTTTAAAGTAATTGATGAACAAACTACAAGGACAAATGTGTAACAACAACAACAACAACTAACATAAGAGCACAAAAGGATTTACATAAAAAAATGCGTACCAAAGACACTTTTATAAAAAGGAAAACAAAGAGCCCTTTAGGAAAATACTTCAATGTTCGTTTTTGTTTTATTTTGAATAAGTGAAAAGTCAAATTTTCTGTGGTAGAAACTGAGCTAATTTTTGTATACAATAAGCCATCAGGAAGTTTGGGGTCAGAACTTGGAACTAGAGACGAAGGAAGAGAAGAAGGCCAGAGTGGGAGTATGCCCGTAAAAAGTTTACCCCAACATGGAGAGGTTGAATTTTTGAGTGATAGCTGATATTAAATTCTAAGCTGTTGCCCATACTGAATAGGGTTGTAAACCACTTCCATTATCCAAAATATTAAGTAAAATTTCAACCACATATAATTATCGTGAGTTGTGACATGGAAGGTGGGAGGAGATTAAGGTGTTTATGAACGAAGAGTGTGGCTTGAAACTATCAAAGAAGCAGAGGAAAAAGACTCAGTGTGAGTTCTGAGAAACTGGCAAAAATAGGATATCAGAGCAAGAGCTGAAAAAGAGAAATGACAGCTTTCAGAGATTCTTAAGGATATTCTCAAGCAAGCAGAATGGAGATTCTAGCTTTTTTATCATTATTAACATTAAAAATAAGAGTTCCCAGGAGGCTAAATGATTTGAGGATAGCAAGGCTGACTTGTAAATACACAGAAGCTTTTAGTCTGAGAAAAGTTTAAATGTGTTCGAGGGGACATTCTGATTAACAGAGCATTCCTACAAATAACCTGAACCCACATATTGGTTAAAGTAGTAAACTGATATATAAAATGTATTAATGAGATAATGTGATAAAGTTGAACTGTCCTCTTCTCAAAGCACACTTGAAAGGGTAATAAACTTGCCAGGGACAGTGACAATACATGAAACATGTGTGCCAGGTAACAAGAAAAATATATGAATCTCACTCACATTGAAGGAGAATACTTCAGAGGGAATGATCTTGGTATGTAAATGAGAAGTCAGGGACTAGGCAACCTCTAGAGTGACGGAGTACATGAAACGGTATACAAAGCTCAACACATCAGGCTGGTGAACAACTCTCAGTGCAAAGGAGATTGAACTCTTTTTTTTTCTTTTCTTTTTTTTTTTTTTTCTTTTTGTAGTCATAGATGAAGTAGGCCCTGAGAAGATACTGCATCTCTATCTAGGAAGCACGAATTCACTTTCAGGGATTTGGTTTGAATCATAATTCCTCTGTGGGCAGACAATATAAAAAAGAGAACATGTCTGCCTCTCCATTTTTCAGATTAATGCAGAATGGAATGGGTGCAGCCAAATTCTTTCCAACACCATCATTAATCTGCATTGGTCTTATGCAAGGGAAAGACAATGAATAACATAGGCATCTTATATCATGAGAATCTGCATCTGAAATGCAAAAAGTTACTGTTAGATGTGACATTAAATCTGAAAGTCTCCAGAGGTGAATTGAAGGCCATTCTATGTTATCAAAGTCAAAACTATTATTAGACATATGGTAAGCTACAAGGTGGCCGGCCATTTTAACAGTATTATACATACTTTACAATGACCACAGTGAACAGATTAGAGCAAATTCTCTGAAGCCAGCAATATTTCATGTTGACATCTGCAGATGACTCTGTGTATCTTATGCCAGGCCATTTTCTCCTTTAAAAAGCCAAAAAATAGTTGTGTAAATAAAATAAGATATATGAAAACTTTGGGTCTTTGAATGAAAGATGTAACATAAGCAATGGCATTATCATTTAAATATGTGTTTTGTCATATGTATGAGGGAGTATTCATTTTTATGAATAGTTTTCAGGAAGCTAAGCCCTTTGGTTATATTTCTACATGTTTGGATCTATTGAATTTACAAAACAAAATATTCATATGAAAGAAATGAAAACATATGAAGACAAATTACCAACTGTCATCATCAATTGAACTTGCAAGGAAAATTCTAGATCCAATGGGCTTCAATTGTTTAGCTGGTGTTTTCCATGATAAATATTTATGACTTGTGTCTTTGAATTGGTGACTTACTTTTGTTACTAAGAATTCTACAATGGAATGAACTGTTTTTAGATTCACTGTTGTGGGATAAAATCTGCTTTTAAGAAAATGTTGTCAGCTGTTTTTCCATTTCAAATTGAATAAATCCATAACTACAGAATGTAAGTAGTACTCTCTCTCGGCATATATATATATATATATATACACACACACACACACATTCATATATGTATTTATATGAAGGTAGAGACTAGCTCAATATTTTAGAAGTAAATGACTAATTATAATTTCCTTTTAGGTATATTTCTGTGCTTGGAGAAATTATCTTTAAAGATCAAGCCCCAAAATAAAACTTAGGGACCCAGAGAAAGAAGAACAATGAAATAACTCAATAAAATCAGTTTACATTTGTGTTTCTCCATATATTATGTTAGAAAAATATTTGGTTCAAAATAATAAATAGATTTTTTTCTCAAAATCTTATCTGACTAAAAGCCAAATTCCTTCAAACAGCAAGAACGGTCTAAAAATCTTGAAAAATTTAACCACATTCCTCTTACATATATTATGTTAGAATTCCAGAAAATAAATGTTTTTAGTTATTACAAACCTTGCATATTTCTTTACTTAATTCATATGTTTAATAACTTCTGCATTAAAGAAACACACACAGACATTACCCTTCAGGTAGTATTTATACAATAATGCTATATGCATGTATAATTGTGCTTGAGGTTATGTACATTAATTCACTTCAGCCTCTTTATTCTGCTTATAAATGAGCACAAACTGATTCGGAAAGTATTATTCTCATAGAAAATCATAATACAGTTTCTTAGGGCGCCTGGGTGGCTCAATCCATTAAGTGTCAGACCTGATTTCGGCTCAGGTCACGATCCCAGGGTTGTGAGATCGAGTCCCACATCAGGCTCCCTGGTGAGGGTGGGGTCTGCTTGGGATTCTCTTTCTCCTTCTCTCTCTGCCCCTCCCCTGCTTTCTCTCTCTAAAAAAGAAAAAAATTCTTAATTATTAAATTGGAAAGAGAGCCAAGTTGAAGATAGCTCAGTGAATACACGCTTTGAGTGTACGCTCTTATTATACCACAGAATAGGTCTTGGGAACAAACTCTAACCTCACAGAAGAGAAAGGAAACAAAGTACCAATGAAGCCAGAGGCTTCATAATTCAAGTGGGCTTTCCACAAACACTCAGTATTAGTGCTACATCACAGACTGAGGAGAGGCAAGGTGACATGTTCCAAGTTCAATCATTGACCTTTCCACTCCCAATTCAACGTGTTTAAAAGGAATTTCTTTTACCAACATGAGAGAGTATCAGAACTCTCATTTTTTTTAGGCAAGAAGCATCTGCTAAGAAGGAAGTTGCTCTAATTAATGCAGCATGAATAAGACAATGAAGAGAGTTGGCCACATCATAAATGGAACTTTCATACCATGAGAAAAGCAGGTGCAACAAAGCAAAGAGAGCGACATTAGCATTTACAGAGAGTTAAGAACTACTGAACGGCATGGAATCTTACCCATATGATTTGCACAGTAGGAGATAACATGTACAGAGTCAGAGTAACTTTATACAAACATGCTCATAATGAATTTCAGAGGGAAGTGAAATCAACTACATTTAATACTTCTCCCTCTGCCACATTAAAAAACTATATTCAAGGCAGACAGCCTCTCCTCTGCTATCTTGCCTGCCCCTCCCTTGGGGTGTATTCAATAAACTTCTATCTCCTTTAACACAAAACAAAACAAACAAAAAGCTATATACAAGTTACAGGTAGCCCACCTAAGATTTATTTATTTTTTTTTTTTTTGCTTTCAGATTAACTTAACTTAGGAAAGTAAAAATTTTAGATGGCAGGAATTCCTCTAAAACTTAAGATGTTATCACTTTTTTAATTTTAAAATGTGAAGCTAAAATTTTGGAAATACAGAAATAAAAAGCATCATGAAAATTGTTATTGTTACATTATTAATTTAAACCTTATAGGCAAAGTGATAACAGCCAGGTTATAATTTGGTTGATGTGGAAGATACACAACATAGATTTACAAACATTCTTATTATTTTTCCCCTTAAGATTAGATCAAATAATAGAGACTGTAAAGCATCCTAAGGTCTAAAAATAGGAAAGAGTCTAAAAACTCAACATCTCCCACAACACCATCTAGACAGAACCATACCCAGTTCAGCTGTGCCACAGATATGTAAGCCCAAACTAACAAACAAAAATATTGACTCAGACAGTCACTTTGACACTCTAATCCAGGGTTCCAGAAGATGAAGAAACAGCTTGACAGAGAGAAAATGACTGACTGATACAATCATCTAATTGAGAAAGTCAATGTCAGAAGATGTGTAAGATCATACTGATGAAATGGTTTTATCTGGGGGGAGGGGGGAAGATTAGAAGGAACCTGTCACTAGACAGTGCTAAAGAGATGGGTATAGAGAAAAATATCACATTTGATTCCTTGTTTATTTTTCTAATTAATAGACTTTCTATTTTAGCTTTATATGTGCATGAAAATGGCTCAGGTAGCACTGAAAGTTCTCATATACTATGCTTCCCCTGAACATAGTTTCCCCTGATATTAACATATTGCATTAATGGGCTACATTTGTTACAATTAACAAACCAATATTGATCACTTATGATTACTAAAGTTCTTAGTTTACATTAAGGCTCATTCTTTGTGTATTACAGTTCTATGGGTTTTGATAAATATACAATGTCATATATCAACCATGTATCATTAAACTAACAATCCCTTGTGTTCCATGTATTCATCCCTCTTTCTCTCCCCCAAGCTCCTAGAAACCACTGATATGCTTACAGTCTCTAAAGTTTTTTTTTAATGTTCTTTATTTTTGAGTGAGAGAGAAACAGAGTGTGAGTGGAAGAGGGGCAGAGAGAGAGGGAGACACAGAATCCAAAGCAGGCTCCAGGCTCTGAGCTGTAAGCACAAAGCCCGACGCGGGGCTCGAAGTCACAAACCCTGAGATCATGATCTGAGTGAGATCATGACCTGAGCCTAAGTCAGATGTTTAACTGACTGAGCCACCCAGGCACCCTCAGTCTCTATAGTTTGGACTTTTCCAGAATGTCATATAATTGGCATCATATGGTTTGCATATGTTGATAAGGAAGCTTGGAGTATTATATGCATTGAACCGATGAGCAACACAGATATTGTTTCTTACTGGTATGTTTTGAGCCTGATTTTTGCTGAACTTCATTTAAGAATAACATAGCAAACAAGAACAAGAAAGAGTGACAGCTTGAAACAGTTCATATCCCTATTTTGGCTGAAATGAGCATATGGTAAAACAGACAAATTACTTTTCTCTGACTCCTCTTCTAGGAAAAAAATCAATCTTCTTCACTTTAATAATGCAGTTAAATTGAAATTAAACTAGAAAGGTAGACAGGTAGATCTAAATTTCCTCAACTTTTTTGAAAAGATCTGTTTTTCCTTGTAAGTGCCTAAAACATAAGTATTTTGGCATTCAGAATTTCAAATAATAACATGGAAAAAAATTCAAAAAGGGACCTACCTCTTAATATAGCAATGTTATTTCAAGGAATGTAACCTAGAGAAATATTTAGAATTGTACATAAGACATGTGTACAGAGATATCCATGGAGGGGACACTCATAAATACAGAAAAGATGGGAAAACCCAAAATATCAAAAATAAGAAGTTGGTGATTAAAATATATGTTATATTCATGTAATAAAACATGATGCAGTCATTAAAAATCATGTCATAGTATAGTCTATATTTACATTAAGAGGAAAATCATCGTTCATATTCTCTGGGGAAGGTGGACAGCCTTTGTGTTTTTCAGAGTTAGGACTCCCTCATTTTCCTAAGGGAGTGTAAAAGGACTCCTGAGAATCTTTGATCTGGAACTTTTCTAATAATCACACTCATCCTATTGGATAACCAAGCTCTAGTATCCAATATTCATGTAGCATTTATTTATCAGTCACTTTCTCTGTGCTACATTCAACTAAACAATGAAAACACACAAGGGGGTGAATAAAACAAACAAGCTTCCTATTTACATGGAGCTTAAAGTCTAGTATGAGAAGGAGGAGGGCAGTGGGAGAGAATCAAGAGAGACAATAAATACATAAATAAAACCACAAGGCAATTTTAAACAATGTGTACTAGTTGAAAAAATAAAAAAAACATGAGGTCAAAGAAAGGGAAGGTATTGACTAGACAGTTATTCAGAGAGGGTGGCCAGGGAAGGCCCATGTGAGGGGTGACATTTGGGTTGAGAACTGGTAAAGATCAATGAAATGAGCATTCCAGATATTTTAACACAGCCAATAAGCCCTGAGCCAGTAATGAGTTTGACATGTTCGAAGAACAAAACAGAAAGAAGGCATATATAATGAACTCATACTGAGCAAAACGGTAAAATGACAGGGAATGAATTGGGAGTGGAAGCCTAGAGCCAAGTGATGTAGGGTCTTGTAGGTTATTTAAGGTCCAAGATAAGAATGTAAAGGACAGGAAAGATCAGAAAAGTTCTAAGTCTGGGAGACTGGGCATGTGACTCAATTCTGACACCATTGTAGAGCTGACATGAGGCAGTAAAAAGGCATGGATCAGGGGACAAGGGAACCAAGATATGAGTGACACCAGGGACAGCAGAAGCATGCACAAGCATGCTTCTATATACTGAAATGTGTATATGTTTAGCATCCAGGAACCAAGGTCCAGGGGTGATGGACCAATGCATCTGATTTCATAGCTTAGCAGGATTCCTTCAGTTGCCTACATTCAAAGATACTGCCTACAAATCAACCATAAACGATATTCTTAATATATCTGCCATTCTTTCATTTATCTTCTCATGATGTGATGACTCGGTCCAACAAAAACCTAGGGATAGAGTTCAAGTCCTCACACTTTAAAGATCCAACTTTATTGCTACAGTGTTACTTAAGCTGGGAAATACAAACATATACAAAATCAGTGGGAATAAGTGGTTAGAGGCAGTTTTATCTGAGATTTTTTGCTCCAGTGTTTTCCAAGTTTTCTGGCATTACGATGTTTTATTTTGGTAATTATGAATAAAAGCAGTTAAAAAATCCATCAGTAAAAGAAGCCTTTCTACTTCTTTAAGCTGGTTTATTATATGATTTATAATAGCCTGGACAGGCTGTTAATAATAAGCTCTATCCAAAAACTAAATCATAAGACGAGACAGTAACAAATAAGATAAAGGACGTCATAAACCAAAAGTGCACATACACAAACCAAATCCGTTGTGTTCTGAACCACATCATTATAATTTGGCCTTCGTATTTCTCCAACTTGGACCCGAGCATGGTTATTAATAAAATGCTTTTTTTTCTAAAAAATAAAAATGGACATGGTCATCAGTTTGAGGCCTTACCAATAGTCTGCTCCTCTAAAAGCTCCAAACAAATCCAGAGAATAAGAGGAATACATACATATTAGTTATACTAATGACAATAATTCTATCAGTGTGCATATGGCATAAGCCCAGTCAAATTATGCACACAGCCTGGTCAACAAAACCATCAGGACTTTATAAGACCCATTAATTTGAGAACTGAGCTTTCCAGTGTTGCCAAAGTGCAGCCACATTTCTCTGCCTTGCACTGAGGGACTCCTCAAAATGACATTTCTGAGCTGGAAACGCCATTGCTCGTAGCTAAATGAATATTCCCCTAAGCATTTGCTTTTCAAGATATGAGTTTCCAGGAATGAGATACCACCCACCACCAGCTGGGAACAGATATAAATAAAGAGAAATTTACCCTTGGATGAGGATTCAATTTTTTTTAGTGTTTATATATTTTAAACTTGGAGTTTCATCATTTTTTTAAGTTGTCCTTTTAGAAGTTATTCAGAAATATGTTGAAGAGTGAATGACTTGCCTACATTTGCATTAATTAGTATTTTTAAAAAGTGCTTGAGTTCAACACAGTTGGTCAGTGCCCAATGGTCATGCTGCTCATCTCCAAGTGCCTGTCTTGTGTCCATGTGTGTATTGTTCTATATCTTCCCAGAAAACTTTTATAACAAAAAAGATATGCAGCATTTTATGTAAAAATATTTTCAGTCACACAAAGTAAGGACATCTTAAAATTTTCAAATATTCTTAAAGAGACAATCAATAAAAGGTATTATTGCTATCATGACAGAATCAATGACAAAGATAATAATAGATGCTACACATATACACATTTCAGTATATAGATAGCGTGTGTGTTTGGTGTGTGTGTGTTTATGTTTACAAAATCAGTTGCCATTTGAAGCAGGAATGTAATAAGTAGGCTTCAAATTCATTTTCTACTTCAAATCCAAATTGGCATAATTATTAACCAAAGTTGCTATCTTAATAATAAGTGTTGAAACAAACAACCACAAGTGGATACTTACATATTTTTTCTTTTCTTTTCTTTTAAAAGATGTTTGAGAGAAGACAGAAGAAGGATTAAAGCTGCCATAGCAAAGACCAAGCACTAACACAGGAAACAAACGTTATCCTTTGTGTATATGGTCCTAGACACATGAGACCCACTGAACACATTTTTTTATGAGTCCTCTAAATATTTATTTTCTTTTAATTTTTTAAATATTTATTTATTTTTGAGAGAGAGAGAGAGAGAGAGAGAGAGAGAGAGAGAGAGAGAGCGCCTGAGTGGGGGAGGAGCAAAGAGACAGAGAGAGACAGAATCCAAAGCAGGCTCCAGGCTCTGAGCTATCAGCACAGAGCCCATGTGGGGCTTGAATTCATGAACCTGAGCTGAAGTTGGATGCTTAACTGCCTGAGCCACCCAGGCATCCTTAAATTTTTCTTATTCAAGAAAACTTACACACATTTTTGCAAAGTATAAACATTTCTTAAACACTATGTACATTTGGATGAAAGTCATTTAAAAGATGAGACTCTTAATCTCCCAGGAGCAACACTTCCATAATTGTTTACTAATTTTTTCAAAGGTACTTTATGTAACAGTAACTAGCAGCAAAAACAAACCTCATTTTCCTTTCTTCTTGAAGCTTTGAAGGTTCTGTGGTAATTTTCTGCATCCCTAGAAGCACTGCCAATTCAAAAAGTATTTATGGAGTATATACTGCATGCATAAACCATATTACTAGCATTTGTCTCTCATCTTACAACTCAAAATATGATTTCATATACATCATCTAATTTGACCCTTGTAAGAAATATAAGGCTTCAAATATAGCTAGCAATTTTTTTTCAAAACTGCAAAGATATTAAGAGAAAAGATTTATTTTTTTCACATACATATAACATAATTCTCTTACTACTTTGATTGAACATCTGTTGCTGTACAAAGACATACAAATAACACAGAGACTTACAAATGAAAGGAGAGGGCATTGAGTTCTAAATGTTTTCAGAGCTAAGATCTACAGAGAAGCCACTGAGAAGAGATGAAGAATCCTGTCTGTGTTTCCATAGACTCAAAGTTATGTAACTGTTATTTAGACTCCCAATATCAAATAAGTTAATAAATGGCTGGATAGAAAACATTTTAGGGCAACTAGGTGGCTCAGTTGATTAAGCGTATGACTTTTGATATCAGCTCAGGTCATGGTCTCACGATCCTGAGATTGAGCCCCTCATTGAGCCCTGGATCGGGCTTCCACACGGAGCATGAAACCTGCTTGGGATTCTCTCTCTCCCTCTCTCTCTTCTCTTCCCCTGCTCACACTCTCTCAAAATAAGTAAACATTAAAAAAAAGAAAACATGTTAAATCTTGTAATTTAAGACATTTTAGTAAGCTATCTTGCTAAATGACTTATTTTTGAAAATGCCTTATTGAAAATTACTTAATTGATGACATAATTTATAGATAATGCTTTAACAGACAGTATGGAAATATTTCTATGACCACAGATACAATGTAAGTCTGCTCAATGGGGAAAAAACTCCCCCCAGCAACATATAGATGTATTTACTCTATTTACAGAAATATGTATCATCAGTAATTATTTTAAAACCTTATGGGAATTTTGTTTATGACCAAGAAAACCCTAAGCAAATACTACTCCCACCCTAACAATAAGGAAAAGCTGGGTAATTTGCAAAATCATAATTATTGTTGAGCTTATAAGAAAGCTAAAATTGCTAAACCATATAAAATAATTACAATCAGACAGAATATGTTTTCTCATACTGTAAAAAAAGTAATTTTGAAATCAATAACACACTTCTATATATTCATAGGTCAAAATAGAAGTCGAAAGCAAAATTAGAACATATTTAATTGAATGAAAATTAAAGTACAACTTATCAAAATTTTTGAGATGCAGTTCTTAAGGAAACATTTATAGAATTAAAAGTTTTTAATAGAATTAAAAGAATTAAAAAGTTCTTGGGGTGCTGGGTGGCTCAGTCAGTTAAGCGTCAGACTCAATTTCCACTCAGATCATGATCTCATGGTTCCTAGAATCAAGACCCACATCCTTTTCTGTGCTGATAGTGTGGAATCTGTTTGGGATTCTCTCTCTCCCTCTCTCTCTGTTCCTCCCTGTCTCAGGCTCTCTCTCTCTCTCTCTCTCTCTCTCTCTCTCTCTCTCTCAAAATAAATAAACATTTTTTTAAAAATCAAAATTTCCACCTTAAGTAGACAAAAAAAAAAAAGAAAACTAGACAAAGAAGAGGAAATTAAATCCAAAGCAAACAGAAAGAAGGAAATAATAAAGATATGAATAAAAATCAATGAAATTATAATACTGAAATATAAATGAAATGAAAAGCTGTTTCTTTTTTTTTTTAATTTTTTAACGTTTTTATTTATTTTTGAGACAGAGAGAGACAGAGCATGAAGGGGGGAGGGGCAGAGAGAGAAGGAGACACAGAATCGGAAGCAGGCTCCAGGCTCTGAGCCATCAGCCCAGAGCCTGACGCAGGGCTCGAACTCACGGACCGCAAGATCGTGACCTGAGCTGAAGTCGGACGCTTAACCGACTGCGCCACCCAGGCGCCCCTTTAAATTTTTTTTAATGTTTATTTATTTTTGAGACAGAGAGAGGCAGAGCATGAGCAGAGGAGGGGAGAGAGAGAGACGGAGACACAGAATGTGAAGAAGGCTCCGGGCTCCGAGCTGTCAGCGCAGAGCCCCACGCGGGGCTCGAACTCACGGACCGCAAGATCGTGACCTGAGCTGAAGTCGGACGCTTAACCGACTGCGCCACCCAGGCGCCCCAAAAAGCTGTTTCTTTTTTAAAAATCAATAAAATTGACAAATTTCTAGTCATATTGAATAAAAAATTACCAACATCAAGAATTAGAGAGTCATTACTGGTGACAAGGAAAATGATAATAAAGATATATGTGAACTAGTGCCAATAATTTTGGCAACTTAAGAAATGAACAAGTATTTGAAAAACAAAATGACAAAAACTTACTTGGGAACAAATATAGTGAAAATTTCCAAAATCACTCATCATCAAGGAAATACAAATCAAAACCACATCGAGATACCACCTTACACAGGTCAGAGTGGCTAAAATTAGCACCCAGGAAACAACAGATGTTGGCAAGAATGTGGAGTAAGGGGAACTCTTGCACTGTTGGTGGGAATGCAAACTGGTACAGCCACCCTGGAAAACAGTGTGGAAGTTCCTCAAAAAATTAAAAATAGAATTACCCTATGACTCAGCAATAGTACTACTAGGAATTTATTATCTAAAGGGTACAGGAGTGCTGATTCGTAGGGTTACATGTGCCTCAATGTTTACAGCAGCACTATCAACAATAGCCAAGTTATGGAAAGAGCCCAAATGTCCATCAACTGATGAATGGATAAAGAAAATGTGGTTGATATATACAATGAAATAATACTTGGTAATGAGAGAGAATGTTACCATTTGCAACAACATGGATGGAACTGGAATGTATTATGCTAAGTGAAATAAGTCAATCAGAGAAAGACAGATATCATATGATTTCACTTACATGTGGAACTTGAGAAACTTAACAGAAGACCATCGGGGAACAGAAAGGGAAAAGAACAGAAAGGGAGGCAAACCACAAGAGACTTAAAAGCAGACAACAAACTGAGGGTTGATGGGGGAAGGGCAGGAGATGGAGAGGGGAAAATGGGTGATGGGCATTGAGGAGGGCACTTGTTGGGATGAGCACTGGGTGTTGCATGTAAGTGATAAGTCATGGGAATCTACCCCCAAAACCAAGAGCACACTGTGTACACTATACATTAGCTAATTGACAATAAATTATACTAAAAAAAAGAAATTTTAAAAAGTTCAAAGTCTTCTCATAAAGAAAGTTTCAATTCAGAGGGCTCTAAAGTAAAATTTGAGGAAGAAATAATACGAATGCTACACAAACTCTTAGAGAAATTTGAAAACACTACCTGATTCAATCTATAATGCCAGTATTAACCAGATACAAAAATCAGATAAAGACATTACTAGAAAACTACAGGCCTACACTCCTAATAAATATAGACTCAGGAGATCCTTAAAATATTTGCAAATATATATAACCAAATGAATCCTACAAAGAGCATAGCACTGATTTAACATTCAAAATTAGTTATTTACCTTACTAAAAAGGGACATGGTACTAATACATACAGTGATATGGGCAAATCTCAAAAGAATTATGCTAAGTAAAAGAAGTCAGATACAGAAGGGTATATAACTGTATGATTCCATTTATATGGCATTCTAGAAAATTCACAATTATAGAGGCAGATATTAGAACTGAGTTTCCCAGGGACTGGAGACAGAGAGGAGACTGACAATACAGGTGCCCAAAGGAGCTTTTTGGAGTCATGGGAATATTCTGTATCTTGATTATAGTGATGGTGATCCTGTCTACATTTGCCAAAACTCATTGAAATGTATACTTAAATGGGTGAATTTTACATTAACTCAATAACCCAGACTTAGAAAACAAATAAAAACTAGGCTTTGGTTTTCCTATAAAATTGAAAAATCCAGATGTAAGAGAAATTAAAGCTGAAAACTTGTATAGTTCACATCCATTTTGATGTTGTATAGCTGGGGACCATATATAGTTGAAAATTACAAAGAAAAGTGTATCAGTATAAGGAAGTTCTTGTTAACAGTACAAATAGAATGCATTGCTTAGAGAGGATATTGTGGTATGTTTTATGGAAACCTATTGACAATAAATTTCATATATTGAAAAAAAACATTTTAATAGCTGTAACAAAGAAAAAATCCCATGGTCAAGAAATTCTATACTAAGTAGATATTTTCTTTGCAGATTCTATTAGAACCTTTGTGTGCAATGTGGAATCCCTAAAAGGGACTGCAATATCACCACAGAGCGTAAAGGTGAATGTCCTAGATGATGGTGAGATTAAGCGTCCTTTAAGGTTCTCTCTAACGCTAAGGCTTAAGTTTAAAAAAATGCATTCAACATCTTACGCTGTGGCTTATAAATAAAGAATCATCAGAAATATAAATTCTTAATAGCAAGGACTTGTAGCATTCACAGTGGCAGGGACAATATGTTTTATTTCTTTTCTGTTCCTCATGATATTATGAAACACAGTAAATATTGGCTGATTTAGGTATGAATAAAAGTTCCATCAATACGTACACAAACCAAACACTGAAACAAACTTGTACTGAAAGATGATGTGGTATAGAATACACTATTCTTGCTATCTTTCCTAAAACATGTTTTCTGTTATATAAATTGTCTGTGTTCTCAGCACTGTTTGACTTTGAAAACATGGAAATGAATCCACTTGACTCAGTATGAAGAGGCACGTCTTGGGGAGGAAATCTCATTATTTCTTGCTTCTCCAATACCTGTGCTGGTAATCACACCCCTGTAGTTCATACACCATGACTTTCAGGGCCCAGAGAGGGGTGGAGGGGACTACTGCTAGGTAATGAGCTCCAGCAGAGATAAGATTCCAACTTCAATTATGTAACATAGAGAAATATCTTTTCTGAAACAACATAAATCTATTAAATCCTGATAAATTATTTTTGATATTCAGAATTCAATAAAGCTAAGCTAAAGCAGACAGAAAGAAGCTTTTTCCTCTTTATAATTTGCTCTATTAGAATTACTAGGGATTGTCTATGACTTTGTTTTTAGCTGGCAAACATAATGGTAGAATTCATCAGCATGCATGACAAATCACACCCATGCATTTATATACACAACTGTCATTCTCACCTTTGGGAAAGAATGCCATTAATGAACCTTATTGCATGTAAATATTACATGGCTACAAATGAATACAGGTTAATATTGCCCCTAAAAATAAGGTCTGCAATAGCCACTACCATAAGCTACTTAGTGGATGAATACAAAAAAGGCAGTAAAAAACACACTTGAAGGAGAATGGCAATGTTTAAGAAAGAATTTCAAGAAGAACCAATATACATAATATATAAGACCTCAAGACTAAAGAAGATCTTTTAATATTTATTTTTACTTGATGGTAGCACTTTGTCTAATCTAAATACCTTTGGTCTTTTCTCATGTGATTCTTTGTTCTTTTATACATTTATTTAAAATTGTTAATTGGGCACCTAGAATATCCTAGGCTTTGTTTTTTCTAGGATGAAGAGATACATCAATGAATAAGACAAAGGCGTTACAATAATTTAATGCAAAAACAAAGCAAAAAAAAAATGCAAACACCTACTCCGAAACACAATCTCTCCTTACTTTACCCTACTCTACTTCAATCTCTACTGAACACACTTTTTTTCACTCACACACATTCCAGAGTGAAATCAAATTACTAATTTTAATGAGATTCCTAAATGGTCTTACGTGTATTAGGAAAAAAGTGTCTGAGTTCTACTGGTTAATTGGTGCCACATTTTACTGAGGAAGGAAGGAAGGAAGGAAGGAAGGAAGGAAGGAAGGAAGGAAGGAAGGAAAGAAGGGAGGGAGGGAGGGAGGAAGGAAGGGAGGGAGGGAGGGAGGAAGGGAGGAGGGGAGGGAAAAAGGGAGGAGAGGAGGGAGGAAGGAGGGGAGGAAGGAAGGGAGGGAGGGAGGGAGGGAGGGAGGGAGGAAGGGAGGAGGGGAGGGAAAAAGGGAGGAGAGGAGGGAGGAAGGAGGGGAGGAAGGAAGGGAGGGAGGGAGGGAGGGAGGGAGGGAGGGAGGAAGGAAGGAAGGAAGGAAGGAAGGAAGGAAGGAAGGAAGAAAAGAAGGGAGGGAGGAAGGGAAGGAGGGAGAAACAGAAGAAAGAAGAAAGGAAGGAAGGGAGGAAGGGAGGGAGGAAGGGAGGAAGGAAAGAAGGAAAACTCTAAATCCTAGGGAGGCCTAAAGTCTTAAAACGATTATTAGTTAAATTAACTTCCAAATAGAATTAAAATAACATTTCTTACTTATTTTTAAAAATTATTGTTATTATTCAAATTGAAATATAGCTGACACATAATGTAACATTAGTTTCGGGTATATAACATAGTGATTCAATCTCTATACATTATGCTGTGTTCACCACAAGTGTAACTACTATCTGTCATCACAATACAACACTGTTACAATAACCACTGACCATATTCTCTATGCTACACCTTATATTCCTGTGACTTATTCATTCTATAACTGAAACAAATTTTTTATTGTTTTTCATAAAAACATACAGCCCTACTAAGAAAATAGAGCAAATGCGCATATATATATATATATATATATATATATATATATATATATTTCTTTTTCCATCTGGGAAGCATAAGTAGGTCTGGAAATAAAGTTTATCACAGTCTAATGTTTTCTTAACATGTTTCAATTGATCAAATGTAGTCAAGTGTTTTGAAGTTATTTAAATATTGGATTACTGTTTCTTTTATTCAGTCACTAATTCATTTGACAAATATTTACTGAGCATTTGACTAGATATCAGGAAAGTTGGTAGGGTCAGGAATGATTATGTACAAAATTCAACCCAGCTCTTGATTATGTGGAGCTTAGAAATCAGATACAGAAGACAGACAAACATAATAACACATGTAAAATTATAATTGCACTCAGAGCTATTAAATAGTTTATGCCAGATTATGAGGGAGAACTGTCCTTCACCTTTATCATATTTTTCAAAAAGAAAATATATATTGTCAATTAACACAGTATCAGAAATTCATAAAATTTCTTTCAATGATGATGGGATGGTCTTCCTTATGCTCTGCCTATAACATCATCTAAATAATAAAGTAAGTGGCCTTTACACATCAGTTAAACTGCAGAGTCTAGTAAATTCAAGAAACAATAACAGCAATTATTATAGAGACACATGCATAAGATCTTTGTGCTGAAACACTAAACTCGTCTCAAATATAAATACCAATTATTTACCTTTCTGAATTATCATGCATGAGTTACCCATAGATTTGATTTTATGGTTTCATTCCTAAATTTAGATATTTCTTTGCTAACATTGTAATGATTTTATGAAAAATTTTAAGCCTTATGGCAAAGATGCAGCTTTCCCAGGAAAGTTTATACTGTATATGCAACTCCTACAGCAAGAACATCAATAAAACTGACTCACCGAGGCAAAACACACACATCAAATTCCCCTGAGCCAGTGACAATGTAGACAGGTATGCAGAAACTACTGAATTATAAACGCTATGGTTCAATTCCTAAGCTACTGACCAAAAGGAGAAGGCCAATGTAATGGCTAGTATTGGCTGGACTGTATTATCTACTGATAAAAAGAAGGACATTTTCTCATAGCGAAAAAGCCTCCAATAACTATTATATCAGCACTTGCAGCATAATCTCATAGATATAGCTATGAAATAAAGGAGCGTCTCTATGACTCTAAGTGGTTGAAAGAGGAAGATGATAGAGTCCTTAATTTATTTGATGAATCATAATGCCAGAACCCTCAAGTTTTTCTTTTCCTAGTGAATACTCCCTTGAACAATCCACAAAAGGTCAGCATGCTAGGCCATTAATTCTCCCTTTCTCCCTTATCAATTACCACAAAACATAGTGTCTTAACTCAGTGTGCATACACATCCAATAATTTCCTCTAATGGTAGTGAAAGTTCAATACATTAATCATAAAGATAATTCAAGAGACCTGAATCAAAGAACTTTTCAAATCACTCTGAGACTTTTTTTTTTTTTTGCAACTTAGGTCTAGATTTACATTCTGTTACTTGTTCAACTAGAAAATATGGCTGAATTTTTAAAATATATATTTTTCTTGGCAACTATGCATCTGTATTAGAGATGATCAAGCAGGTTGCCTTTTAAGTTGTCAGAGTGATAGTTGGCTATTTGTGTTGAAATGTGACACAGAAACACTTTCTATTTCTCCTCAAAGATGACATACATCACTTACCAAATATCAATATTCCTGAGATTCTTACTTGTTGCAACTGTATCTAGTAAGCAATCAAATTAATTTCTCCTACTAATGCACTTTTTTTAAGTAGGCTTCAAGCCCAACATGAAGCCCAATGTAGGGCTCAAACTCACAACTGTGAGATCAAGACCTGAATGGGATCAAGAGCCAGACTCTTAACCAACTGAGCCACTTTGGCGCCCCTCTCCTTTTAAACATGGTTTAAAGCTTCAGACATTTGTGACAAAACCTCAAAACAAAAACTAAGAAAAATATGTAAGTAATATTTAATGTTGTTACCGCTACAATTCATCTCCTCCTGTGTTCTGAAACCCTTTCAGTAAGTTCTGTAAGAATAATAGGTAGGCAATTTTTTAAGATTTCTGTAAATTTTTACATGGACACTCCACAACTACACTGAGTGTAACCCAGACATACATTTCCCTGAACCATAGTTCCTTAAACGGATTTTAAACTAAATGCACTTTTGGAAACTGGAAAAATTCTTGGCTCATCAAAAGCTTGAAATGATTTTGGAGTCATAAATATCTTAAGGATGGATTTACGATATCTGTGCATAAGTTGAATTCTCTGTAAACTTAACTCACTAATAAAAGATGAACACAAAATTGTAATCTCTTGAAAATACTTTAAAATCATCATTACAGTTCTGATAGAATCACAGTAGAATCCATCAAAAAGATGGTTTCCAACAGAGAAATATTTTTCGCTGTCAAATCATACACTCTCTTGCCAGCTAGAATCAGGAAATGTTGACAGCTACCTAGTGCTATCACAAGAAGAGAATGAGGATTCCACACATATAAAGAGAAAGCAGGAAGTTCCTCTAGGAAGTCCTGGGTGTCAAATGTCCTTGTACAAATTGTAAAAGATGTGACATGCATCTGTCATGAAAGCAGTGGTTTTGTAAACCTTAGCACTATCAAAGTCAGAGACGATAACTATATAAAGATCTGTTCATGATCAATACATACCTTTGAGCTAGAAAGCTCTATTAGTTAACAAAACTCTGGTAGATGTGTAAGTTTGAGATCCTTAAATCACAATTTAATCATTATGTTTTTCTTTTCTCAGGACCCTAAGGACATATATAGTAAAAAAGTAGGATCCGCTAGGATTTCTTGACTGGTTGCCTCACCTTATACAGGAGTACACTCACACTGGCCTCAATTCTTCCTCTATTTCCACACCTATTGGGGGGTTTAATTTCTAGTGATAGCCACAGAAAAATTTTCAGCCTAAGTTTTGCATATGACAAAGGAACATAATCTAGGAGCTCAATATTACATTCAAGTTGAGAACGGAATTCAGGAAATATTCTCAGAATTGGTTAATACTACAACTAGAACCAAAAGATAAATGTATCACATTTTATTTTTCCTTGTCTTTCATTCTTTATTCACCAAACTACTTAAGAGAAGAATTCAAGGGACTATACTGTACAAAATATATGTGCCAGATGTGAGCCAACCAAAAGAATTAGCCAGAAGGTTGGTAATGATTAGCCAATAAAAAGAACTAGAAAAACAATAATCACAGCATTAACACTCAGAGCTGTAACCAAAAAACAAAATACTTTAATGTTACTATCTGTGATTTCTCATTCATAATCAGATAGTATATATCATTTCTCTTCCTAAGTTTTCCAATTATCTATGATTCAAGACTAATGGCAGACATCCTGACAATTTTAATTTGAAGGGCAGAGGGAAAGGAGAGAGAAAACTTCAGAGGTTACCTTGTTCACTAAAGGCATTTCTGTCATTTTGCTTCTTTTTTTAGGGAAACACCCCTGGATCTCTTCAGAAATCAAAATACAGACTAAAAATAGGCCATCCTAAAAATATGTGCCAGATGTATCATATCTAGGGCTTTTCTCACCCCAGGGTATTTGCCAACTCCCACTTGACACATCCCAAATATTTTTAGCACTTCAAAGTCTCTTACTTATTGCTTGCACAGCTGGTAGCTAAAAATACTTACTCTGTATAATGCTACTTTCCATGTCAAAGATTATTTTTCTAAGTACCATTTATGCACAATATGCTTTCATAATGAGAGCTCAGGTAAAAGCAGTTCAGCTCAGAATGGAGAAGGTCAGAAAAAGAAGCCCAAGAAAAGTTAAGTCCATTCTACAAGAATGAAAATATGGATAGGACTCAATTAGCTACATTTTCAAAAGAATCCAAATGACTGGGTAGTCTTGTGCAGCCAGAGTGGACCTAGCAGCTTGGAGACCTACATACAGGTAATGATAACTCTGATGAGGTTTGGTAGGAGATATGAGGGATACAGTAATGGATAAAGTGGGGTTCAGGGAGAGAGAATACAGGCTCTTGGAAGGCTGGACCATAAAATAATTCAGCTATGAGAAGAATTAAGCAGGTAGAGCAAAAATGTAAATGCATGGTAATTTAAGGACAAGGTTCAGACAAGGTACAGTTTCTATTACTATAAATGAGGAGGTAATGAGGATATGATTGTGAAACCATCAAAGGGGGCAAATGTCACTAGGAAATATGCATACTTGAAAGGGAAGTGGTGATCACTGGGGAAAAGGCTAGAAACCAATTACTGGAGACCGTAATATCCAAATCACAGAGGGCCGAGTAGAATGGAGAGAGGGGAAGGAGACAGAAATTCTGCCGTCAATGAACTTGTGTTCTATGATAAAACTTGTCTTAAGGACTGGAATAAGGCAAGGCTAATTTTCAGGCTGCCCCTAAGATGCAAAATACATACGGTCATGGATTTGAGCAGTTCTCTACATAAGCTTAACTTATGATTCCAAGTGAGCACAGTGTCTCGGGCCTTCAACAAAGCGATGCCCCCTTCACATATTGAAAGCATCGAATAAAAAAAAAATCCACCAGATTGTTCACGTAAACCACGAGACTGTTCTCTAGTACAAACACCAGCCATTTGTTCCTTTACTAACGTGAGTCTGATTTTCTCAGAAATGCATCAGATTTTCTGAACTTTGTCTTGAACAAATATCCTTATCTCTACATCTAATTTAATCAGAGTTGTTAATGGCATTCGATTCTACAGAATGAGTATTCACGCCTGACTGCTCCAATGCTCGTTTTTAATAGGGCACTTTTGAAAGCTGGCTCCGACTTACCTTATCCAAATTATAAATTCTTAAAATTCTAAAAAGACAAATCTGTCAATTTTGTCACCGCTTTTATGATGGGGGCACACCCGGGAATACAGGAACATTTCCAACAAGATCTTGAAGGACCCAGTTCCTCTTCACTAAGTCTCCAGGATATAGGAGCTGCCACTCACTTTTTTTTTCATTCTTGTGGGGAGATCTGAGCTTGTGGAACAAACTGCAAAGCAGCTGTTTCTTTCTTTCTTTTTTTTTTTCCTGGCAGACATCAAGCTCTAATCTATAATTTAATAGAAACTAAGAGGTAAGAATAAAGCAGCATGGTTTTTTTTTCTTTTTCATTTAATGAAATCAGAAACATAAAAACACTTAGCAAAAATACAAGTTCTACTAAAAGCAAGTTAGTGTTTTCTCAGCTTGGTGTTACAGGTAATTCTGAGATGCAATTAAGAAAATCACCTCATGGCTCCTGAGTGGCTCAGTCGGTTGAGCATCTGACTTCGGCTCAGGTCATGATTTCACAGTTTGTTAGTTCATGCCCCTTGGCGGGCTCTGTGCTGACAGGAGCCTGCTTTGGATTCTGTCTGTCTGTCTGTCTGTCTCTCTCTCTCTCTGCCCCTCCCCCACCCACGCTCTGTCTCTCTTTGTCTCTCAAAAATGAATAAACATTAAAAAATAATTTCAAAGCAGATGCCATCATTAACCTCTGGGAAAAGAAAAAGAAAATCACACACAGCAGTGATATCATGGACGTTTCAATGTTGGACTCGGGGGGAAAGATGAATTAGGAAATGCCAGCTAACAAGACTAGGGTAAGATATTACTCTCCTCCCACCTCCAATGAGGATATTTTAAAGAACTGATAGGATGTGGACAATTTATTTGGCTTTGAATAAAAGAATGGGGCAGAGTTAACTATGTCTGTCTCAGGTTCCCCAGGTTTCATGAGTGAAATCACGGGTGGTCTTACCTTTCTTCTCAAGCCCCACCTGCATTAGGTTTACAAGGTACTTCAGCGTGCTGTCTGGAATGTAGTGATGAATTCTAAATTGTCACTCATTGCCACTGTCTCAGTATTTCCTACTTGCTGCCTGCCGTGATGACCTCTTTAGAATGGGGTTTCTGCTTTAAGGTTTTGACCTAGAAAACCCATTCCTTTCCAAGACCTAACTCCAGTCTATAAGGCAGGTCCTTTAGCATCTTGCCTAGATTTTCCATATCATGCCTTCTATCTCACTCTGCCTACTGGGGATCATGCCACACAATTGTGAAGATCACTCACAACCATGACCTTGCCACTTATTCTGATTTTAGTTTTTCTATGCCCACGGCTTTCTCTTCTGCCATGCTTTGCCTTGCCTGCTGGATCAGAATCCTTGCCACTGACACCTGACTGCTTTTAGCTAATGTACCTCATCCTTTCTTTTCTGTGTGTTCAATGGCCCAGCTGCTCCTGCAGGGGCCAGATGGGCTTCCTTAATCTCTCTGAGAAGGGCATCCAACAATGAGTTTTTTCTCTTTTCTATTATCCTTGCTTTTTTAAGTTTCTAGTATTCTTCGTCTATGAGCATCTCCAACTATAATAAAATAGAGACAAACAGGCAATTCTAAACTCAAATATGGGTTGTTTTCAGACTAGACATTCAGGAATGCATTTTTCTCTCAGAAACAATGCTTTAATTAGTACTTATATCATCTTTTCAATTTATTATGTGATAACCAGAATACTTAACCGCTGAGAAAATGACACTGTAGGTATTAAGGGATACTGCAAAAGATTCCTGGCTGTATCACTAGCATCTAAAGCCACCACAGACTTTTCCTTTTATTCATAACCCCTTGGAAGCTAGGCTATCCTCAGGTGCCATCGCTGCCCCACAACACTGTGTGCTTAAGAGTGACAAAGCCTCCCCAGACATCGATATCAGAAAAATCATAGTCATTGAGAATGAAGCCCATATATGACTCCAGGCATATGCTTTGTGTCCAGTGAAAGAGCAGGGATGTGGTAGTGTATTAGTCTGCCAGGGCTGCTATAACAAAATGGCACAGACTGAGTGGCTTAAACTACGGAAATTTCGATTCTCATAGCTCTGGAGGCTAAAAATCCCAAGATCAAGGTTTCAACAAGTTTGGTTTTTCCTGAGGGCTCTCTCTGAGGCTTGCAGAGGGTCATTTTCTTGTGGCGTCCTCACGTAATGTTTCCTCCGTGAGCACAATTTCCTGGCGTCCCTTTGTATATACAAATTTCCTCTTCTTTTTTTTTTTGTTTTAGTTTTTTTAATGTTTTGTTTATTTTTGAGAGAAAGAGTGTGAGTGGGGGAGGAGCAGAAAGAAAGGGAGACACAGAATCTGACGCAGGCTCCAGGCTCTGAGCTGTCAGCACAGAGCCCGATGTGGAGCTCAAACTCACGAATGTGAGATCATGACCTGGGCCAAAGTCGGACGCTTAAAGGACTGAGCCACCTAGGCGACCCTCGGGATTCTCTTCTGATAAGGACGCTGGTCAGGTTGGATTAGGGCCTAACCGAATGACCTCCTTGTAATGTAATCACCTGTTTAAAAACTTTATCTCCAAACAGTTACATGCTGAGGTGCTAGGTGTTAGGAGGGACATGAAGTCAGCCCAACGTGGCAAGAAAGCACCAGTCTCTCATATGGGTGGCACCCTGGCATGGCAGGATCCATGTCTAAGCCATGTGTAAGTGATGATGGCCTCAGAACAGAGTAGAGAAGTGGCCAGGTTACTCATACACAGCTACAAAACCTATTTACTGCTTAAAGTATTACTGATGTGAGACAAAGGAATCATAAACAATATTCACAGGCAGATCATTGGTAACTAATGTTAAGCAGTACCTATATACATAAGGATTGGTGAAGAAAAGAAGTGTTTTAACCAAATGTAGATCCATAGTATAGTCCTAGGTCAGTATTTTTACAAGTTACATGAAAGATTTCAGTGACTTTCAGATATTGTTTAAAACCATAGTTATCACTCAATATAAAAAAATAAATATTTTACTCATCAAACCTGAAGTATTTACTGCACAAGGCAGAGTTTCAGATGCTGGTTGTACAGGAGTGGACAAAACAAAGACATCCCTGTTCTCATGGAGTCTATTGTATAACAGAGATCATGAGCAGAAATGTAGATATGTATTCACAGTAATGAGAAACACTATATCTATGAATAAAAATAAAGTTGAATGTAGACAAAGAGTTATAGTAGTGTTATTTTCATCCTAAATAAAATGAGGGAGTCATCTGCACCTCTTGTGCAAGAGCTTTCCAAGTGGAGGGTGTAGTGGGTGCCAAGGCTTGGTTGTTTGAGGAATAGTCAAGAATTAGAGTGGTTGGAAGCATGAGCCAGAAGCAGGTAAGATATAACCAAGAAGAAGGAAATGGGGCCTTATTATGAAAAGAATGTATAGGGGAAAAAAATCTTTGCCAAACATGTAACAAATAAAGGGTGTTTATAGTACATACAGAGCACCTATGAGATGATGATAAAAGGACAAACTAAGGCATAAGAATAGGCAAGGCAGAGACAGGAAAATCTAATAGAATGATCATAAATGCATGAAAATATCTCCAAGATATCATACAGATAAGGAATTGCAAAATTCAAAAAATAATTGGATATGATACTTTTTCACAAATCAGATTATTTTAGAAAAGGAAGAGGGAAGAAAAGATAAGAAATGACATTATTAAATGGCAAGAATGCATGTAATGGACAGCCTCACAAATGACCAGTGGAGTTATAAATCACTTTAGTCATTTTTGAAGACAATCCAGCAATCTCTTTTTTTTAATTTCTTTAATGCTTATTTTATTTTTGAGAGTGAGACAGGGCATAAGCAGGGGCAGGGCAGAGATAGAGGGAGACACAGAATCCGAAGCAGACTCCAGGCTCTGAGCCATCAGCACAGAACCTGATGTGGGGCTCGAACTCACTGAACTGTGAGATCATGACCTGAGCCAAAGTCGGACACCTAACTGACTGAGCCACCCAGGCCCCAATCTAGCAATCTTTTAAAAGTATACATATCATCTGGCCTAGCAACTCAATTCTTGGAAATCTACCCTAGAAGAAAAGTGTACCAATTTGAAAGTTATCTCTTGAAACATCATTTGTAGTAGCAAAGCAAAAACACAGCTAGAAACAACACAAATGTGTATCTCCAGAGCAGCCACATAAATCATGGTACATGCAACTTATAAAATACTATACAAATGCTTAAAATAATGTTTTAATTGTTTCTATTAACCTAGAGGAATATCTATGATATCTTAAACACAGAAAGAAAACTTATCTGCTACATCCCTATCTTAGTAAAATAAACTTAAAGATACTTCCATTTTATATATTTCTATACTTATTTCTATATGTTTGTATAAGGATAGACTAAGGTGGAAGAATATATACTATGCTGGTAATATTTATTTCTTCAGACAGAAAATGAGGAAGATGATAAAATTAATCATTATTAATTTTTTTAAGTCTTAATTTAAATTCCAGTTAACATGCAATGTAATATTCATTTCAGGTGTACAATATAGTGATTCAATGCTTCTATACAACACCTGGTGCTCATCACAAGTGCATTGCTTAATTCCCATCACCTTTCTAACCCATCCCCACCACCACCTCCCTTCTGGTAACAATCAGTTTGTTCTCTATAGTTAAGAGTCTGTTCCTTGGTTTGCCTCCCTCTCTCTTTTTCCTCCTATTCTTATTCCACAAATAAGTGAAATCATTCAGTATTTGTCTTTCTCTGCAGACTTATTTTGCTTAATATAAAACTCAACACCCGAAAAATTACTAATCCAACTAAAAAATGGGCAGAAAATATAAATAGATATTTTTCCAAAGAAGACATACAGACGGCTGACAGACACGTGAAAAGATGCTCAACATCACTGATCACCAGGGAAATACAAATCAAAACTACAATGAGATATCACTCACACCTCTCAGAATGGCTAAAATCAGCAACACAAGAAACAAAAGGTGTTGGCGAGGCTGCGAAGACAGGGGAACACTATTGCACTGTTAGTGGGAATGCAAACTGGTGCAGCCACTCTGGAAAAGAGTATAGAGTTTCCTCAAAAAGTTAAAAATGAAACTACTATACAATCCAACAATTGCACTACTAGATATTGACCCAAAGAACACAAAAATACTAATTCAAAGATATACATGAACACCAATGTTTATAGCAGCATTATCTATAAGAGCCAAAATATGGAAATAGCCCGTGTCCATCAACTGATAGATAAAGAAGATGTGGTATACACACACACGCACGCGCACACACGCACACACACACACTGTAATATCACTCACCCATAACAAAGGAATGAACTCTTGCCATGTGCAACGATACAGATGGAGCAAGGGACTACTATGCTAATCACTATCATTTTTAAATAAAAGTAAAATATGTGTTCAAGAGACATTTGCACTAAATTATATCCTTTCAAGAGACTTAAGAAGGAAAACATTTCAACCATATTTCTGTTTCCATGGCATGCTGTACAACTAGATTGGACATTGCAGTAAACTGATCATTTTGAACAAGTTAAGTTAGTTACTTTGTCTTAGATAAATGCAACCATAATTATCTAAATATAAAAGAGGGGTACATGACTTTTCCATTTATTCTGACAGCAGAAAATTTAGAAGACAATTGTCCATAACTGACCAGTGTGAATCTAGTTTTTTTTTTTTTAAAGAAAACCCACCAATAAACAGAGTGTAATATGGAAATGGACTTAATGGTATCTCTATCCACTGATAGGAAATTATTATCAGGCAGTCCTATGGCATAGACCCAAGATGGCATTATAGATGTCTATATGCTCTCTTATGTACAAACACAGTAATGAACATGTTCTCTCTCTCAGATCTCTTTATGATGTGGGTCATCTCGTGTCATCCGTGATGCCATAACAGAAAGCCTGCATCCATCTTATCTTTGTTTTCAGATACCAGTAATGAGATTGTAATATTCTGAACCTTGTAATTAAATGAGAATACAAAATGATGATGGACAGGAAATCTACAGAATATAAAGTGCTTCTCTGTGAGTTACTTTGTCCTTGATAAGTACCTAATCTATTAGAATTGGATGTGGTTTAAAATAATGCAGTTTTACTTGGCAATGAGAAAGAATGAAATCTGGCCATTTGCAGCAACGTGGATGCAACTGGAAGGTATTATGCTAAGTGAAATAAGTCAGTAAGAGAAAGACAGATACCATATGTTTTCTTTTTTTTAATTTTTTTAATGTTTTCACTCATAGGTGGATCTTGAGAAACTTAACAGAAGACTATGGGGGAGGGGAAGGGAGAAAAAAGTTACAGAGAGAGATGGAGACAAACCATAAGAGATTCTTTAATACTGAGAACAAACTAAGGGTTGATGGGGGGTGGGGGAGAGGGGAAAGTGGGTAATGGGCATTGAGGAGGGCACCTGTTGGGATGAGCAGTGAGTGTTGTATGGAAACAAATTTGTCAATAAATTATATTTAAAAAATTAAAAAATAAAATAAAATAATGCTGTTTCATATGTCCTTTTTCGATACTCAAATATTTTTTTCTTTCTAATTTCAGAAATATGAGATGGGTAATGTGCATCTAATTTATTATAAGGCCATATTGAATTTATTTTTTTCCTCAAACTATAATTGAAAACAAAAGACTTTTAATAAGCCTTTTAATCAATCCATTGCTCTCATGAAAATAACAATTGTATAAAAGATTGATTGCTGTCATGTTGGTGGTCATAAGGATCACACTATACACCCTTCACAAACTATACAACATATTTATCCATGAGGCAAGTTAGAAAAAAATATTAATTGAAATTAAAGTCATTGTTATTTCTTACAGGATCTGAGAAGAATTACTTTTGTGACATGAATGTCATCTTATAAATATATGTGTATACATATGAATTATACAGATACCTCAACTCTCCTACCATCTTATCATAATAATTTTAGAACTACAACAGTCTAGTAAACATTCATAAAAAGTGAAGTTTCAAGGGCTAGACCGACTTCAGAATTGATAGTTCAGATGACCATAGGATAAAGTTAAAGGGACAGTGGGTCTTGTAGCTAAAATATCAGGGAGAACCATTTTCAAATCATTATATCTAATTGAGAAATGTGACAGTCTCCAGTAACGACCGTTGATAAACTATTCCCATGGTAAAGAAAAATAGTGAGTTCTAAATGCACACCTCATGCTTTACTTAGGATCTTAAAATACAAACAGACAGTAACAGGATAGCAAAAACAGGGTGGGGAGATTCTGAAACTTGTTAATCTTCAAGCTCTATCATAATCTCGTGCCACATCTTTCTCACTACAGACTGTTCACAGAAGGTACCACCCAAGCAGGTGTTCAGAAATGAGTTATAAGTGTCAACTTTGAATAACATGCATTTTCTTTGAGAGTGTTTGGCATTTTTTAGACTTCAAATTCTTCTTTACTCAGTGAAGGGCAGTGAATTCTGTATCAGTGGAAACCAACTCCAAGTTTGAAAACGTTGCTACTAAAAGAGAGCCGTATCTCCAAATTATATCTTCGCTGTCATCTTGCTACATCATATTTATTCTTAAATTTATATCTTCTTCCCTAGAAAGAAAGGTCTTTATCAACTAGTGCATCAACTAGTTCATGTCTCTATCTGTTACTGGGGGCACTTATAAGAATAAGAGAAGGCAGGTTGACCTGGTCTAATCTTCTCGTAAATGTGCTGGTAACCGAACTCCCAGAAGCAAACAAATAGCATGTGTTAGGAAGAGAGTCCTAATCCATGAAAATCTTTTGGTAGGTGGTCCATGGATCGGAATTTCTAGATTTTATCTGGGAAGCAAACCCAGAATATATGGACTTATGAAGTATGACTCCCTACAAATGTCACACAAGCTATGCAATTATTTGTGTATAAAAAAAAAAAAAAAGATGTTTCATTGTCCAAGATGGTCTCTGCTGAATGAAGTAAACCACATACTTCACATAGATACATATATTATTCTGGGCTAGAAAGTGCATCTGATGGGAGAAGGAAGGACCTTAAGAGCTAAGCATGGAGTCCTAGAGACCTCCAGGATTTACCCATGTCTCTCAATTGTTTCTATCTTATAAATTACTAGCAAACTTGAATATTTAACTTGACCATCCACCTCTGTGTTAAATCATTCCTCCTCTCCCACCAGCTGTTCATTTCCTTCTCTATCCTTACCTTATCCATCTACTAGTTCTTAAGCACCACCTAATCCCCCCATCGTTTCACCTCACACTCACCCTTCTCTGATAGAACAGAATCTTAACAACGTTGTACAGCCAAAAAGGCCTTAGTGACCATATAATTCAGTTTCCTCATTTTATCGATGAGGATACTGGTCCCTAGAAAAAGTGTGTGACCTATGATGATAATTTCAAGTACAGGGCTTTACACATGATTTGTAGCTCTTGTTAACCACGGACTTTGAAAATTTATTCTCTGTTGATTTGGGTTTGCATGCAAATATTTACGTATCTCATGTCTTTAGACTATGATATCTTATCATATAGGAACTACATCTATTTAATTTTTATTGTTCACAGACAATTATATATCTACAATAAAATGTTCAATAAATATATATGCAGATGAATGAATGAAAAATTTTCTTGGTCTATAAAATGAGTTTTGACTAGATTTTGGACTGCGTACTTAAATAATCATCAAGGAGCGCCTGGGTGGCTGTCGGTTGAGCGTCCGACTTCGGCTCAGGTTATGATCTCATGGTCTGTGGGTTCGAGCCCTGTGACAGGCTCTGTGCTGATAGCTCAGAGCCTGAAATCTGCTTCGGATTCTGTGTCTCCCTCTCTCTCTGCCTCTCTCTCTCTCTCTCTCTCTCTCTCTCTCTCTCTCTCTCTCTGTCAAAAATAAATAAACATTAAAAAATCATCATAAAATCCCCAAGTAATTTCTAGTAAAGTTCAGTTTTTGAGTTTTTTTTTCCCCAGTTTTATCTTCCCAGCTTCCTTCTCCTGCATGCAACATACTCACTTCCTCCAAGTAGATTAAATTCGATAGATTGTGGTAGAGCCTGACAATCTTTTATTTTATAATACCTCAGGATATTCTGATGATGAACCAGGTTTAAGCGCAAATGAACTAGCTGATTCAATAAGTTGGCTTCTAAGGTTAAATTTAAGATTTATCTGATTTACTTATGGAAGACAGTATTCACTAATGTAGTGGTTTATTCTACACTACGTGCTATTTATAAAATGTGTTTCACTCATGAGGATCTTCAGATAAGCTAGTATAAGAATTTTTATTATAAAATAAAATATTTTATAAAATATTATAGAATAAAAATATTTTAAGTTTATTTATTTATTTTGAGATAGAGAAAGAGACAGAGAGAAAGCACAAGTAGGGGAGAGGTAGAGACAGAGAATCAGGCTAAAAATGGAGCCTGACGTGGGGCTCGATCTCATGATTGTGAGATCATGACATGAAACAAAACCACAAGTCAGACACTTAACCAACTAAGCCCTAGGTCCCCGTGATTACAAATAAAATCTTAAATGTGCATTTCCTATTGAAAATAGGTTAGAAACACCATCTATATATATTTGCTTTAAGATTTATAGTAAGAGATAGAATATAAATAGTTATTATGTTATATTCAAGGGAAGGATTAAATGTTTTCCTGAAGTTTGTAAGTTATGCTTGTTTCCTCTTACTTAATCTGCTGTATGTAGGGCTGGGGGTGATTTGATCTTTGTCATATCTGAACCTATGAAGTATATTTCCTGTAAGAATGTTGCTGAACATCTATTAAAATTATAGTTTCCTTTTTATTAGGCCCATAAGAGAAATATCTCTTATGTTTTGGTATTTCTAGATAACTGGTTTGTTTTGATTTGGTGAGTAGAATAGAACAATGGATCCTATTTCTTAGTCACACTATTCCCTAGGGAACTAAGAGTTAAATATAAGGCTCACCTCCAGCAAAAGTAAGCACTTTTCGGCAGGCATGTGTTTTGCTAACTTCCCTCCTTGCTTCATTTTAATTGTTGTAACCACATTTCTGTCTCCTCTAGATTTCTTCCTATACTTACGTTTTCTCATTTAGTAACATAATTTTGCATACTGCCTTGAACACTTGTAGAATAAATAGTACAAGGACAAATAAATTCATTTATTGCAAGAGTCTATCGGAGACTGTATCTGAAAACCAACTTTCGGTTCAGTTATCACAATGAACTGTAATCTAGCTCATTTGAGAGTCAGCCCCACAGAAATGACCTCCCCCACCAGATCAAAAGGTGGCTGCAGCCATTTAACACACAGTCTTGAAAGTTACTAGGAGAATGTTAGTAGTAATGTTATATTAGTAGTAACAATCTTTGACATGATTCCAGTTATGTACAACTAATACTCTAAAACCAGGAGCTAATTTCCAGCTGAATTTTTATTACTCCTTCTGAATTACTATTAGTACACTTTTATACACTGAACTTTCTAAATTACAAGAAAATCATTAAGGAGGATCCTAATTTATGATTATTTTTTAAAACAGTTCTAGATATTAAAGTTTTTTGAGAAACCTTCTGTGCTAACTTTAATACTCATGGTAGTTTTCTGTTAGTGATTGGAAGTAATGCCTTCCTTTATTAGGCTTGAACTGTATTTATCTAAAGTTCTTCTTTCTACATCTGTCAGGCTTCCTTCATAACATGCAGGCAAAAGCTTTTGGATGTTTTCTTTTTTGAACTGCTTTGAAGGATAGACCTTCACCTCTGGTGGGTTCTGTACTTAACACATGTCTGAGTACAAATTCAACTACTTTTCTTCTCTACTGATCTGTGTAATGATTAGGATATAGGAGGTCCTGACTGACATTTAGAATGAGGCATGTCTTCGAATTTAGGCTGTTAATCAGAATTATTACACTAGGGAAATCTATTACTTTTGCAGTTTAGGTAATGCTATGATAGAAGTGTATCTGGATCACAGATTCTGAGTCAGTCTAGGACCAGATCTATGTGACACAGGAAATAGACTATACTAAAACCACTGTCATTCAATTTCCAAATTTTGGAGTCACAGGAATAAAAATATAGCTCCTTGTGAGCCAATATAACAATTTTTTTCAAAATATAACTCATTCTCTTGCCATATATAGACTTAGCATAATCTTAAATTTTGTACTGAGAGCGCTTCTTTTGTAAGGGACCAAATGATGCTAAAATGCTATGCTTTAAGAATACTGTCTTTCCCAATATATAGGATATTAACACTCTTTTGTTCCCAAGTACAACATCCTTTTCTGGTTAACAATTGAACTTGACTTCCATTTTCTCATGCATCACTAACATTTATTTTCCTCTCTATTTCAGTGATTGAATCTGTTTCATATTACCCAGTGCCTAAGTCGTAATTATTTTAAGATTTTTTATTTCACTAAATTTATTTGTAAGCAATTATGGCTTTTAAAAACATCAACTGGTTTATAAGAATAAGCTCTTTCCAACATTCTCCAAGCACAGAAAGGCCCTAGAAATATAGATAATAGAAATTCAAATGATAACTCCATATTTATACTTAAATATGAAGCTCTAAGGTGAAATATAACATATCCATAGATAATAAATAATATGATTGAGTTTTGAAAGCTGCACAATGTTAAGATCCCCTCCCCCAAATTAAGCACCATCTTAACAAACTTGATTTTCACAACCAAGGCCAACTAAAAAATTTCATTCCTCTGTTTGCCTTTTGCTGGGTCTCATATATTCCTTTGGTGTGTTTCAATTGCTTTCTATAAGAAATATAGCTAGAGAATTCACTATATATATATATATATATATATATATATATACACACATATACATATACATATACATACCCAAGTTCACAGAGAAACACTTGTTTAACTAAAGAATCAGGAAGAATCCCTATTTTCTCCCTAGACCTTACACATAGAAGCCACGGAGCATTTCACTGAAATAAAAATTCATCTTGACTTACCAATATATGTACAACCAGTAGTGAAGTACATAACTTCACTACTTCACTGTAGTTTTTATTTCACTGAAATAAAAATTCATCTTGACTTACCAGTATATGTACAACCAGTAGTGAAGTACATAACTTCACTACTTCACTGTATGAAGTACAACATAGTGAAGTACATAACTTCACTATGGAAACACAGTGTTGGATGCCTGGTCTCATTAATTACATTAACTTTTGAATAAGAAGAGGCATGAATGACACTGTACAATTCATTTTTCATTATGAGATTTTAAATCTTAGTGCACAATTTCATTTTAATGTAAACCTTCTCCGTAATTATTGAAAATTGAAGTAGGATTCTAGGAAACAAGACACTCTTACTTCTCAGCCCTGCTCAGAAAGTAGAGCAATAACTCATGCAAAGAATCATTATGAAATTTAATGTAACAGATATCCCTGGAATGAATCAGTCAGTGATGCTCCTGAATTTTGACTTGCTACTGAGAGATCAAAATCTCCTCATCATAACTGAATCCAAAAAAAATCCACTACAAACACAATAGCTTATATAATTCAAATATTGCCAATAACTCTGATATTTTATTACTTCTTTAAAAGCACATGTCAATGGGGGCACCTGAGTGGCTCAGTTGCTTACACGACTGACTCTTGATTTCAGCTCAGGTCATGATCTCACAGTTCCCAAGCTTGAGCCCTAAATCAGGCTCTGCACTGGCAGCATGGAGCTGGCTTGAGATTCTCTCCATCCCTCTCTCTCTCTCTGCCCCTCCCCCATTCACGCTGTCTCTCTCTCTCTCTCTCAAAATAAATAAATAAAGCTTTTTTTAAAAGAAAAATCACATGCCAATGGATTCTCACATTTCTTTAAAAGGATTTACTGAACTATGAAACCAGAGCTAGGATTCCCTAACCGCTCCTGTTGTCCTTCCTGTGCCACATTAACAGCACTGCTGATGGTTATCTGGCTGAGTCTCAAAATGTGCTAAGTGAAGGAAAATTCTATTATCTTTCCGAGAGAAAATTATTCTCTATTATTACTCAAGTTTCATTACCAAGGTAGTGTTTGCTGATAATAATGCCAGTGTATCTTTTTACCTTAACTTATCTTTATTATTTTGAGGTAAATCTCAAATTAATCATTTCTTCCCTTAAATGGTACTGTCTGCTCAAACAGATATTGACTAAATTTGAATTCTCCTACTCATTTCCTGATCTATATATTCTGAACAACTCTCATCTTTAAATTATCTCTGGATTTCTCTCAATTTGCTCATAAATTTCTTCTAATTAAAAAGTAGAACAGAATGGAAGAAGTGGCAGAAGTTTTTCAGAGCAATATCCCCAAATCCCGTGGCAAGGAACTATCCACCCACACTTTTTTGTATTATAGCATCAAATGTTTAGTACTCAGAGATTACATTGAGTTTGGCAATCTTGATGCGATTTGCAAGATCCTCAGAAAATATTTCATAATCATCATTTTACTAAAGAAATAGTTGAGTATGTATGAGAGTGGTATAATGGGTGTCACTCTATTCTGAGAACAGAATCTTGGTCTCCTGATTCCAAAGATGCACTTAAAAAGCACAAGCTGTTGAATCTCTTATTTCCTTTTGAATCGAAGAATATACCAGACACAATGCTATACACAACTGTAGAAGATCCATAACAGAAATGTTCAACCGTATTTTCCATAGGATCATATTCCTCATTAATCTCAACATGTGTAGTTGTAGCCTTTGTACAAACATTAGCATTTTAACATGTTCCAACAGCAATGTCACTACTGTGTTCAGTGTGCTCAGATCATTTAAATACTAATTTATTTATAGCACATTGTATCTCAGCTAGTGTTGTCAGGTGAAGAATCTAGGCCTGAATATTTGAACAAATAATTTCTCACTGAAAACACTAAAAACAGTATATTACAAATCATAAATATGCATATACCCTTACTATGAGTCATACCATATTTCTTCCAAAACGATACTGCATAATTTTCTTAAATTCTGAGTAGATGTTGGTGATTCATAATGCAACATGTGTCTTAAAATATAGAATATTCTGTTTTATAAGGTAACACACTAAAGTGTTACTAGATGAAGGACTCTAACATTCCAATGTTATTATGACAGAAATAAAAGGCACGGAAATATATGATATAATCCAATTTGTATATATTAAGTAGGCATTCCTCTAGACTTCTAAAGAGCGAAAGACAAATAGTATTGCTTGATGTTTACACTTTATTCTATAGGCTCAAAGACATAATTGCCACCAATCTCTAATTTTTCTTTGTCAAAGGAAGGCTACCATGATGCATGGAATCCAGGCAGGTCAGGAGCAACAGAGCACAGTGACACAATTATAGTCAGTTGGTATCACAGGCATTGCTTTCATTACCAATATCATTATGACACATTATAATGTATGAGATGCTCAGAAAATACCTTATACCTACCATTTACATAAGAAATTCTTGAGTATTTATGAGAGTTAATGATCATCATTCATACTTAGGAGGTGAGTTTTGACTGTTCAAATCTGAGCTGTCTATTTTGACTCAATATCTGATTCAACTTTCACAAAGAGACTGGGGTCTACTTCTATACATTAATTTTTATATAAATAACAGAATATATAAACTCAGTTGCCTCCCATATTCTTCCTCCCAAAGTCAAAAAGGCCTTTGAAGTCAGGACAGCTCCATAACTTTTCCCATAAAAGAGCTTTCACTTTAAATGACTGTCTGTTTTTTAAGCCCAGAGAAATATTTTTCTTTCTTTACAAAATAAATTTAAAAGGATTTATAATCTTAAATGTATGCATTCCAAATATATGTTATTGGAGCCATATGAATTATTCTGATGCCATTAATTAACTAAATATTATTTTCTTTTAGTATAGGGCTTAAATTCCTTTATAACATTTTTTGGGTATATTAAATATATTACATCATAGGCTTCCTGCAGTACTCATATTTTTGTGATAAACCTATAATTTCAGCAAGTGTCTAATTTGGGTAATACATCTTAAATACTACCATTAAATAAGTAACTACATTCCTATTCTTTCAACTCTTCTCTATTTTAAATATAACACTATTTGAATTTTTTCCAGATTTTTTTTCTGGATCATATTGTGAAGTTCCAACTACTGAAAATAATTCAGTGTCCATTAACCTGCACCTCAGGATTCAATTCCTGCAAGGTCCTAAAATATAAAAGGTAAATTTGAAACAAAAAATCTATTTCTGAAAATTAAATAATTCATAAATAGATACCTAATATAATTTTCTTCCAGTACTCTTACTTTCCATTAATAAATGCATAGGCCATTTCAGCCATTAAATTTAGCTATGTAATTTGTTCATAACATGTACTCATTTTTAATTTTCTGGTTATGGTGGAATAGAATCTCTACCGGGAACATTTGTCCAAGAGCATTTCATGCATAATCAGTAGCATTTTAATATGTCACTGATTCTGTTTGTGACAATATGCACTTTGGGAATTTAGAATTCACAAAACAACATTGCTAATCAGAGCAAGTAAAATTATTGGCAGTATTTAACGTAAGGACACGTACCTGGAAAATGTATTGTCAGGAAGTTATTCTATTAAAATAAACATCAGTGGTATAGAAACTCCTATTAAAGATAAGCAAGTTATTTTTCTTTTTTAAAAAAAATTTAATGTTTATTTATTTTTGAGAGAGAGAGAGAAAGAGACAGAGCGTGAGTGGGGAGGGGCAGAGAGAGAGGGAGGCACAGAATTCAAAGCAGGCTCCAGGCTCTGAGCTCTCAGTACAGAGCTCCAAGCGAGTCTCTGAACATACGAACCGCAAGATCATGACCTGAGCTGAAGTCGGATGCTTTGAGCCACCCAGGAGCCCCTACAAGTTATTTTTTCTTAACACTTGGTTGATATCAAAATGGTGTCCAGAAACCTGAAAGTATGCATAATTCAATTCTTGTTAGTAGATCAATAAATAAGAACTGCTTGCTAAAAAAGGATGGGGAGAGAGAATGTGCTATAGATATTCTAGTTTTTAAAATATGGATTGGGTTAAATCTAAATCTTTATATAACTCAGAAATAAGGTCCCTGGTGGAGAACATTTTAAATTCTGAGAATACAAAATTTTTGGCATGAGAATGCAATCTTTTATATGCTAATAAATCCCCAGATTTGTGCTTTTGTCCTCAAGTTGCTTAATAAACAAAAGACATAAACCAAAATAAAAATCATATCTAGTTAAAACACAATCTATTTGTCAACAATGTCTTTTGAAAAAATAAACCCAGACATTTAATTTACAAAGTGTACTATTTCCATTTTTCATTTACCTATTAATGATTCTCAGAAATGTTTATGTAATTTAAATATGAAACATAATCATTAAAACATATGTTAGTGAATTGTGCAAAGAAGTCAAAATTCAGTATTTTCTGACCATTAGTTATGTATGAGACTTTAGTTAAATTACTATTTTGGTGGTTTAGCAGTCAGAGAGGTTACTAAATATCTCACAGATCAATCCAGCACTGACCAGGATAAAAGACTGTTGTTCCACATCTGGTACTGGTCATTTGTCTCTAACAAAGAACATCTTCTGGGCCACATTTATTTCATTTGTAACTAGATGAGGAGGGTTAGCAGGGATATTAGTGAAAAAAGGGAGGGGCAAAAAAATACAACAACAAAGGAGAATGGTGAGGTTGTGCCAAACATGGACCCTTTTAGTAGCTAAAATGTCCTATGAAGTCCTCTGAGAAATTCTAGCTTGCCCTTGAATGGAACACAATGGGAGACAAAGTTTGCATTGAGGAGCTTCATTTCCATTTTTTTTTTTTTTAGTATTTATTTATTTTTGGGAGAGTGCAAGCAGGGGAGGGGCAGAGAGAGGATGACAGAGAATCCTAAGCAGGCTCTGCTCTGACAAGTTGACAGCAATGAGCCCGATGAGGCTCCAGCTGGAACTCAGTAACCTCAAGATCACACCTGAGCCAAAGTGGGCTGCTCAACTGACTGAGCCACCCAGGTACCCCTTCATTTCCATTTTTTTGAATTTGTCACCCTTAGTTACCTAAGTCCTGAATTTGAAGAGGAACTGGTGTAAAGGGAGTTGTAGAGAGATAAACAGGCAAAACATCTGCCCACAAAAGCACCCAATATGGAGCAAGCCCTTAGGCACATTCAGTGGGAATTGGTAAGTCTTTTTCCTAGAACCCGGAATTCAATTACAATCAATGCCTTTGGTTTAGTTCTCCTTGGAAAAGTCTGCAAGTTTCCCATAGCAACTTTGCTCAGTCAGCTCTATTTACAGCCTGCCCCTTTAGCAATACTATAATGTCATACCCCTTAGAAATCCTCAGGCACTCACAAAGTCAAGCTGAGCTTCTGGGAAAGCAGGTTATCTTTTACTATTTTTGCTAGAAATAATTACCATTTTGACACTTAGCTAAATGATTTCGTCAGTAAATCCATTTGTGTCATATAGACAGGAGGACAATACACTTTTTAAGAGTGCAGATCATGCTTAAAATTGCATCAGATTCTAAGCTCCTTAAGAATAAAAATGATACTGCTCTTTGTGCCATTTCTAGAAACTGGCAGAAGTCATGAATTCAAATAATGAATTTTTCTAAATCCATTATATCTGCATTTTTCACAAAAAGAGGTATAGTATTTTCAAGTACATATTTCAATGATTTCATTAACTCCTTACATTCCAATTTCATCTCTCCAGGAATCATACAACAAAGTGAGAGTTAAGCAAATGAAAATATATCCCATCAAAGCACTGAGATAACTCTACCAGATACCAAGATTTTGCTTGTGAACCCACTTCTTTTGTGTTACTAGAGGAGGACTATAGTCTTCATTTGAGCACAAAAGTATCTCTGTTGATACTGCAAACAATCTCATCTAATGTTTTGAAAATATCAATACCAATCTAAATTCAGAAGGTTGCTTCTGACTGCTTCTGAGAGAAAACATTTAGTAAATACTGATCCTTCCTCTTGTAACATTCTCCTTTTGTTCCATCCATAACTCTATTAAAACTTATGATTCACTTTAACAAATAAATTAAGATAGGTAAAATCTAGATGAGTAAAACTAAGCACCTTAAGCCTGGTAGCAATAACAGTAACATTAATGCACACAGCATTTGGAATCATCATTTCAAATACAGCATTCATAAAAACGCAAAGCAAAATACTCCTATGTAAATCTACACCATGAAAATAGAAATAAATATGAAAAACCAGCCTTTGTCTTCAATAGACTTACAACTATGTTGAGAAGCTAAGGCTTTCACACTGTTGGTGGGAACACAAACCGGTATAGCCCCTCTGGAAGAGAGAAGGGAGTTTCCTCAAAAACTTAAAAATAGGGGCACCTCGGTGGCTCAGTCTGTTAAATGTCTGACTCTGATTCAGGTCATGATCTTGTGGTTCATGAGTTCAAGCCTTGTGTCAGGCTCTGTGCTGAGAGCTCAGAGCCTGGAGCCTGCTTTGGATTCTGGGTCTCTCTCTCTCTCTCTGCCCCTTCCCTACTCATATTCTCTCTCTCTCTCTCTCTCTCTCTCTCCTCTTTCTCTCTCTCAAAATGAAATAAACATTAAAAATTTTTTTAACTTAAAAATAGAACTACCCTATGATCCAGCAATTGCACTATTAATTATTCATCTAAAGGATACAAAATACAGATTTGAAGAGGCACAAGCATCCCAACGTTTATAGCAGCACTATCAACAAAAGCAAAATTGTGAAAAGACCCCAAATGTCCATCGACTGATGAATGGATAAAGAAAATGTTGATATATAGATATATAGATATATATATATATATACACACACACACACACACACACATACATACATACACACACACACATACACACACATACACACAATGGAATACTACTCAGGCATCAAAAAGAATGAAATCTTGCATTTGCAGCAGTGTGGATGGAACTAGAGTGTATTATACTAAGCAAAATAAGTCAGTCAGAGAAAGACAAATACCATATGATTTCACTCATATGTGGAATTTAACAAACAAGACGGATGAACATAGGGCAAGGGAAGGAAAAATAAAATAAGATAAAAACAGAGAAGGAGGCAAACGATAAGAGACTCAAACACAGAGAACAAAATGAGGGTTCCTGGAGGGGAGGTTGGTGGGAGATGGGCTAAATGGGTGATGAGCATTAAGAAGGGCACTTGTGATGAGCACTGGCTATATATACATATACATATTTATATACATATGATGAATAACTAAATTCTACTCCTTAAACCAAGACTACACATATGTTAACTAATGTGACTTTAAATAAAATCTTGGAAGGAAAATAAAAACAAAGAAGATAAGGCTTTCATGTGAAAAGGTGACTAACACAAAGAATGAAGAGGTGATTAACAAATTTGTTTTAAAAAAAACCCACAAGGCTTAATGGAGATAAACTTAGATCTTTATCTCATTTCATACACAAAAATTAATCTGAGATGGGGATAAACAAAACATGAAGTTCAAAACCATAAAGCTTCCAGAAGAATACACAGAAGAACATATTTGTGGCCTCAGTGTCAGCAAAGGTCCCTTATGCAGGACACATAAAGCATTAACCTATAAAAGGAAAATATGTAAATTGTACCTCATCAAAAATATCTGTTCACCAACAAAAAAAAATTAAGAAACTTGAAAAATTAGTAAGATGAAGAAGCATGCCACAGATTGGAAAAAAAAAACATATTCAGTATACGTATCTGACATTCTGGATCATAAAAAACTTAAAAAAAAACAATGTAAAAATAAGCAACTCACTTAAAAATAGACTTAAGATTTGAACAGACACTTCACAGAAGAAGATATACCAATTACCAGTAAGTACATATGAAAGTATCCAACCTAGTCATCTTGAAAAATGGAAACTGACAGTGGTTTCACAACCATTAATATGGCTAAAGTGAAAAAGCCTACCAACAATAAATGTTAGCAAAGATATGGAACAGCTGCAATTCTCATACATTTTTGGTGGGAGTGCAAAATAGTACAACCAGTTTAGAGATTATTTTTTTCTATTTTTGTGGTTTCTTATAAAGTTAACACATACCAACAATTCTCTAACTGGAAATAACACAAACGTGACAGGAAATGACTAAGTAAATTTCTGTATATTCACACAATAGAGTGCTACTTGGTAACAGAAAGGAACAAACTATGAAACATGACAACAAAGATGAACTTCAAAAATATTGTGTAGTGCAAACATTAATTTGAAAGATACATGCACCCTTATGTTTACTGCAGCATTATTTACAATAGCCAGGATATGGAAGCAACCCAAGTGTCCATCCATAGATGAATGGATAAAGAAGACATAATGTGTGTATATATGTACATGAACATACATAATGGAATATTACTCAGCCAACAAAGAATGAAATCTTGTTATTTACAACAATATAGATGGATCTAGAGAGCATAATGCTAAGCAAAATAAGTCAGAGAAAGACAAATACCATATGAGTTTACTCAGAAACAAAACAAATAAATAAAGAAAAAAGGAGACAAAGCAAAAAATACTCTTAACTATAGAGAACAAACTGATGGTTACCAGAGGGGTGGTAGGTGGGGGGATGGGTGGAATAGGTGAAGGGGATTAAGAGTCCAACTTGTCATGATGGGCAGTGAATAATGTATAGAATTGTTGAATCACAAAATCATACACTTGAAACTAATATAACACTGTATGTTAACTATACTGGAATTAAAATTTTTAAAAATATATATTATGTAGTTTAAAAGAAACCAGACATAGAGGCACACTATATATATATACACATATATACATATATATATATGTGTATATATATATATATGTGTATATATATATATGTATGTATATATATGTATATATATGTGTATATATGTATGTATATATGTATATATATGTATATGTATGTATATATGTATATATGTATATATATATATGTATATACATATAATCATATATTTATAACACAAAATGCACATATATAACCAGAAAAACTAATCTATAGCAAGAGAATTCAAAAAAAGGGTGGGAAATTCTCCACAAAAGGATACTTCGTAGGCCCTTTCTAGGGCTAGGTGTGGTTATATGGTTATACATGGGTGTGTATAACTGTCAAAACTCATCAAACTGAACACTGAGATATTTTTTTCTTTTGTATATTACTTATACTTTAATTAAAAATAGCAGCAAAAACAAAAGCCTGCCTCAAAATAGTGAAGGATTAATTGTTAAATGAGTAAACCAGAAGAGATATACACTGGGGTGGTACAGATTTAAAATTTATTAAGTTAATAAAAGCGAAATATATAATGAAAGATAGATAGATATAATAAGATATAGATACAATAAGATGCATGGTTAATGAGATATATATAAAATAAGATATACATTTGTGTTGGGTCTTAAAGAAAAAATAGAATTTGAGTGGTAGAATACAGACTGAAGGCTTTCTTCAAAGAGATAAAAGAAGTAAGAAACATCAAATACTTAAAAGCTTCATTGTGTCATTAAAAAAACCCAAAGACACCATCTTATTAGCTGTTCAGGTAAAATTCTACTTAGACTATGATTCTGAACTTTCCACAAGTGCCCTTTCACACTGATGTATATTTCTCTATTTTAGGCTCTAGTGCCCATTTTAACCTCTGTACCTCCAGACAAACTGTCATGCAAACATGATTTTGCTGGTTCCTTCTTTTATGCCATAGCCTCCATAAATTTCTTCCAGACTGGGAATAAGACCACAAATTATATCCTCTAAATTTCCCATGATTATATGAGTTGCATGCGGACTACTCTCTTACCTTATCATATAAATAGCAGCTAAAATATTGCTTCTACTCCAAAGTTATTTCAGTGACACAAGTATTTATTACTCTCCTGGAGTGGAAATTTTTTACTGCTTATGGCACATGGAACACTCAGGCAAGAAGAAAGGATTGCTGAAGGAATATTGTGAGTTTTCATGGTTGATAAGATTACCAAATGTAGACAGACTCTAATCTCATTTTGCAGAACATCTTCTGATTCTTTGATCACACTTGCATTGGATCTAGTCTCCATAAATATTGAGCAAAAGGGAGGATTATACAACAGTCAGCTTAAGGTAGTGAGCAGATGAAACATACTCTCACCTAAATACAGAGAATGAAAGTGTAAAGATTCACAGTTTGAGTCTCTCAAACTGTAAAAGAAATCCAAGGACAATTTATCTACACTGAAGGAGCATCTATTATTTACCAACCACTGAATGAGACCCTTTGAAGAATTAATTTTCCATGCTTTTTAAATATTGTAGGTTTATTTGAGTGTTGAAATATTTATTAAAGCATGACAGTTTATGGAATTAAGCAAAGCATTCCTTTAATCTACTAGACAGACATCCAATCAAGTTTCCCAGAGAACTACTAGAAATATGGTATTCCAAAGAAGCTTCTACTTCACCTTGATGAAATTTAAATTGAGGGACCCTTCAGACGCTCTGAAATATGAAGAGCTCATTCCGTTTATCAGTGCTGTCTGAAATTACTTTCAGAAACAGAGAACAGTTTTAGTGACCTAGTTTATCTAAAAATATGAAAAAAAAATCTCAATGGAGAGAGATAAAGCTGATGTGCAGGTTACCCATGCTGTGTTCTAAGATCACCTAAGGCTATCTCCACAGTCATCTGTATCTACCAACTCAGTCTTTCCCTTGGTTATGTTTTTAATCTGTTGGGGATTTTTTTCCATAAATTATAATGTATCTTACAATAATATATATATATTTTTTACATTCCAAGTTAGAAACAAAGCGAAGATAAAGTCAAACTGCCGTCCATATTGACAGCAAATGTATCAAACCTGCATTAAAGAAGTTATTATTTACATGAAGCCATTTAATAACAGAAATGTGAAATATGTGAATAAAACCAAATTTGCATGTGGACATGAAGGTAATTAGCACATATACACAATCTTGCAATATCAACAGGTCAGGAAGTAAATAGCAATCAAGTCAAATTGATTGCTAGGAACTTGAAAAAAAAAAAGGGACTCTAAATGAAATTCAAGTGAAGAGAACTTCCTAGGCTGCATAACAAATATCAATCAAACTAAATGGATTGCTAGGGAATAAGAGCATTAACAAGGCAATCAAGTCAACTCCAAGCCTGTGCAACATTAAATCTTCTGAATTAGAGAAGGTTGAACAAGAGAATTGGAGAATGGCTTGAGTTAGTAAAAAAACTCAAGCTAAATGTGGTATTAGAATAGTTACTTGGAAATACAATGAAGTCTATTCTGTAATTTTAAGAGGGGAAGGCAGAAGAGGAAGACGAAAAAAAAAAAAACCATCACCTACTTAATGGCCTGCCCTGCCATTTTCAGCCTTTTCAGTACTTAGCAAAGCAAAATGAAATATACTCCAGTAACTCAGGAATTTTATCACTACACTTCCATCAGGTTTAGAAAAATAATTAGCAATTTGATCCTAACAACCCACAACAGTCAAATAAACAGTATTTTTTCATGCTTGTTAATCTTCTCACGCAGAAGAGGAAAGATACTTTATCATCTGATGAGCATGTTTTAAACTATGTCACCTTCTTAACTAAAAGCAAAGCTACAACTGAAGAAATGCAGGGAGAGAACAGTTTAGTTAGGGGGTCTGTAACTGTTCTGGGAATGTCTGACTGTATTTTTCAACCAATATCTGCTGTGGACTAACCATCAATTTCTTTCAATTAGTTTTCAAAAATAAATCTTGGTTATTTTTTTCTCATCTACTTTCACTGAATGGTAATCGATTTGAGGTCAGGATACTTGTTATATAAACCTTTAAAGTTCTTGTATCAGCAGTGGTATATAGCTTGTCTGGGAGTTAATAATTCCCCATCCTCAGGGTGCTGGGGTGGCTCAGTCAATTGAGCAAAGGCTTGTTTTCGGCTCAGGTCCCAGGGTCATGAGATTGAGCCTCACACTGGCTCCATGCTTAGCATGGAGCCTGCTTGAGATTCTCTCTCTCCTTTCACCACTTTCCCCTTCTCTCTCTCCTTTCACCACTTTCCCCTACTCTCTCTCTACTCATTTGCATTCTCTAACATAATAAAATAATAAAATAAAATAAAATAATAAAAATAAAATAAGATAAAATACAATACAATACAATACAATACAATAAAATAAATAAAATAATGCCCTGTCCTCTTCCAGGTCCTTCTATCTGGACTAAGAATCAAACTGACATTTAAAAAAATTAACAGGAGAAAATCAAATTTATTTCACACACAGAGAATCTGCACAGACATGGAAGTTCCACAGACAGGCAAAATGAGGTATATATGTCATCCTGAGCTAAGGAGGAGGTAGGGTCTGGGACTTCAGAGAAAAGGAATATACCTCATAATGTGATAAGAAAAGCAGATATTTGGGAATTAGATGCCTGCCCTACCATACAGAGGGTGATTTAGATCCAATTTATCTCTAGCAAAAGCCCTTACTCTGGGAAAGACCCCCAATTTAGATTTTTCCATGTGGTTAAAGGAGGAGTAGATTTTCTCTTGAACCTGCAGGATCTTGATTGTCTTCAACTCAAAATAGTCCGCATGCCAAAGAGAGCTATCCTGGGGCCACCTGTCTTTGGCCCCTACAATCTCAATAAATACTTCAAACAATGATAAAATTTTATACTTTGGCTCAATCCACTTACTAGATAAACTGAAGTGTTCAGGGAGAAGCAGAATTGCTCCTTATCAAACTGTAAGAGCGTGGCAGAGGATGGACGGGAGGGACTCCCTACTTCCAAGGCCATATTACTCTCATTATGTCATGCTACCTTGAATGAATGGTGAATAGATTTTCATAAATAATCACATGATATTCGTGGTAGGTGAAATGCTTCCCTTCTTCTCAAAAGTCTTCTATAAAGTCAACAGGTTGGTGGCAGAGTGTGGGGTGGGCGGGTAGAAATGGCAAAGTCAGCCTTAAAAGAAAAAGTTGTTCAACAGACAAAATTTAAAAATAAAGATAAAAACAACCCTAAAGCTTTTCTCAAGTTCTAATAGATTCTCTTTGAAAATGATTACTGAATGCACGAACAAAGGTAGAAATGTTTCTAGTCAGTTTGACACACATTTCAACAATCTTTATTCTGTGAAAATAAAGGAAACTTCATTTAAAACGGAGACACTTAAAATGAAGAGGGAGCTCTCACAACACTACTCACAGCAGCCTATGTAACCATCAGGAAGAAGGAAGATACTTCCTTTGACAAAGTTGAACACTTTTTACATGAGGATTTATCTCCCGACTTTAAGAAAAAGAAGAAACACCCTTCCCAGTCCCAGCAACAACTAACCATTGCCCACAGCCAATGAGCAATGTCCCTAACTTCAAACTCTTGTTCTTCTCCCGTGAACTTCTACTCAGGACCATCGTCCCCTGTTTCCTCCTAAAATCTAAATAAGCTGACTTTCCCTTTGTCTTTTGGACTTGCCTCTGCTTCCCAAACCTTGCGTGTCCCGAATTGCAATTCCTCTGCTATTCCAAATAAACTCATTTTTTTTAACTTCAGTAAAGTTGCTCTTTGCTCTATTTAAAGTTAACATTACAGATAAAATATGTGTTTGCCCAAGGTTAATATTACTGTTTTTAAGCCATCTGTGAAAAAAAAGCTGTGATATTTATGTTGTTGTTGTTGTTGTTTTCTACAAATTATAATGTGCAGGTATTAATTATTTTCCTTGAATTAAGTATCATTCTTAAAAATAACAGGACCAAAAAACTAGAAAACCAACCAGAGTATATCACATATATCCATTATAATTAGACTATGGAAACTATTTTTTTAAATATGGCTTGTCTACTGTTAAAATCTCAGAATAATATCACCAATTAAGCATCTGTTTCAAAGGTTTGGAGATCAAGACTGTTTCATACTAGATTTCAATTACTTTAGCTGGAAAGACCAAATGTCTTACACACTTTCTTTGTTCTTTTGTCTTCCTAACCTCTCTGCAAGGAAGCAAAATATACTACCCCAAAATATGCCCTTTAGGCATACTGATTATTTTAATCAGTGATTTTTTAATATTTACTTATTAATTGGGAGTGCGTAAGCAGTGGAGAGGAAGAGAGAAGGGGATGGAGGATCTGAAGCAGGCTCTGCACTGACAGCAGCAAGCCTAATGTGGGGCTTAAACTCACAAACCCCAAGATCATGACCTCAACCGAAGTCAGATACTCAACTGACTGAGCCACTCAGGTGCCCCTATGTTGTTATTTTTAAGAAAACAGACACTGGAGAAACTCTGAAAACTGAGTAGAAGTTACCCTTTTGTAAGAAACATTTATATATACAAGGGAAGTCTCCATTTGTGTGGGTGTCTCCCTCTCCGTACCAAGAAGAGGGGGATAATTCAATCCCTAGAAACTCTAACCAGTAGAGAAGACAAGACTTAAAGCCACATAAGAACCTTACTGAGCTTTTCTGGTAACTACCTACAACCCCACACCCTTAACATCCTTTGTCTTTAGCTGAAGATTGTATTTAAGCTAAAGATGATATACAAGTATACATGTTATCAGACTTGTTTCTCTTTTTTTCCTGTTAATCCTTTTATGTCAATGTAATTATTGGGCCAGCCAAAGAACCTAGAAGGGAAGAAGAGAAAAATTTCTTCCCCTACACATCAGAGGGCATTCAAGTAAATGTTATGATTGACTAATGAAGGAATCTTAAGAAGATTGCTTGTTCCCAATCTTCTAATTCATAATAAAACTATTTTTGCATGTAGTCCCAATCTATTTAGTCAAGTGATCAACAAAGTTAAAACTAAAGTTAAAACACCTCTTTGATTGAACAGACTGATTTTTCTGATGGAAAAATAGTTCTTCAGTTAAGAAGGACTTATTTAATAGGTGAATAAAATTTATCTCTTAGATAATGCATGGGTTCAGCAGAGGGTAAATAAAAGCTAAAATTCAAGCACAAGGGATTTAGTTTCATGTTTTGTTAAAAAAATGTGGTATTGGGATTGGTTTAGACCATGAACTCTGGAGCAAGTTTACCTAGTCTTAAATGTTAACATTTACAAAGTTAAAGACCTTATAACCTTGGACTAGTTAATTAATCTGCCTCTGTCTTAACTTCATGCTCTACAAAATGGACATTAGTAATAGCACCTCACTCATAGAGGGATTTTCAGGCTTAAAGGAATCCCTGGTACATAGTGCTATGGTAGTGTTACCTTCTGTTATTACTATTAGGATAGTAGTAGACTAGTTTATTAATATAGAAGAAACAAATAATTCTTAAAATCACAAACTAATATTCCACATTTGGGACAGAAGATTCACACTGTTGTATTTGTATTGAAAGACAGAAAATGTCATCTTGGAATTTACTGCTTTTGTTTCATCTTTTGATTGAAACTTAGAAATAAAAGCATACCCATATTCTAAAAGAATGTAGCCACACTCTTATTCATTAAAACACATTTTCATTTACAAATAGAGTATTTAAATTTGCTTTCAGAACTGATGATATTTAAGTAGAAAAGAAGGAGGAAATTATTTTTCTCTAATAAATATAGTTTTTTTTTTATTTAGGCTCTTGAAAAAAGTTAATCACCCTTCCCTTAATGGACTCACCACATTAACTTTTACTCAACATCAAAATATCTCTATTTAATGCATTTTACTGAAAAAAGGCACAACCATATTTTTATTGACTAATGCCCAGGGCTTCTGCTCTGTGTGAGTTATGTACATTCAGAATCAGTAGTCTCTGTTTCTCCAAACAATTTACCTTTTATTCTAGTATTGCATTTATATAATTAAATTGAAAATTAAAACTATGTTTTTATTTGAGAAAAGGAATTCTAGTGTTACGGTATTAATTTCAATACTTTGGGAAGACTCTACAAAAATTAGTTGCTTCATAAAAGGCTTATCAAACAGATGTGAAAGAGATGATTATGAAATCTTTTGGAAACTAATAAAAATGTAGAATTATATCCTAAGATTGCTTCTCAGACCTTTATTTCTCTCCACTTTAAATAAACAAAAACTGAAAACTTATATATGATGTACGAGGGATGTGCAACAATGAGAGTCTATGTGGCCGTCTCAAACTCAAGAGAAAGACCCTAGATCTGAATCAAAAGAATGACAAATGTAGAAACATTCATTCAGTTATGATTAACATTAAAATATCTAAGTTTTGCATATATCTTTGTATGATACTATGCTTTGGGTGGCTTTGACCCATTAGTTAAATGATTTTGTGCTCTGATCATATTTTATGGGTCTTTCTCTGGAAACGTAGTAAGGACAGAGGCTCAAAAACAAGTAATTTTAGGCTTTAGTGTCATATTAACCTACCATTATTTGGGATAGATGGGAAGAGCTTACCAGAATAAAACATACTTCTAATAACTCATTATTATGACTCTATCAATACTAGAAAAACTATGTGAATTCAGTCTGAATCTTTGCAAACTAACTCAAGTAAAAAACATGTAATTGAGGAATCAATTCACTGAAGGCCCATAATTTCCAGCTTTACCACCTAAGAATTTGCTTTTGGGCCAAATCTAGTCCAAAACAGCTTCCCCTCCCAGACACCCACCCCACCTAGTCTATATAACCAATATATTCTATTTAACACCAAATAAATAGCTGGATGAGTGATAGTAACAAAAGAGTTATCAAGAGACTCCAAAGATCTTTTACTTGAGCCTAAAGCTGTGTATGAGAGTGGAATACAAACAGTGAAGTTGTGTCTGCTATCTCGTATTTGTAGGCTTCATTTATGCTAGTAATGTTATATATTCTATGGCATAAAGAACAAACATTAATTCCAAGATTTGGTGAATTCTATAGGAACTCATTATTTTAAAATTCTGGAAATTTATCAGTATAAATGAGGTGAGAAAATGAATCGTCAACACACTAAATGGAAAATAATTATTTTATTTTTTTAATTTTTTAAATATTTATTTATATTTGAAAGAGAGAAAGAGAGCATGAGCGGGGAAGGGCAGAGAGAGGGAGACAGAGGATCCCAAGCAGGCTCCACACTGACAGCAGGGAGCCTGATGTGGGGCTCAAACTCAGGCACTCAAGAACATGACCTGAGCTGAAGTCAGTCGCTCAACTGACTGAGCCACCCAGGTGCCCCACAAAATAATTATTTTTAAAACCTTAGGTTTACACAACTTCATTTCAGACTAGTAAATGGGATTAATGTTCTTGGTCCTAAATGATTAGTTACATTATATCAGGCTGAAATGCTGTTTGGGGAAAAAATTATTGAAAAGGGATAAAACGTTGAGATCTAATTCTAATGAATTATATTGAAAAATACCTCACTCATAAAATTTCAAATTTTTTGTTGAAAAAATAATCATTAATTCAATATGATTATATCTCTTGAGTACCAAGAGAACAATCTGGAAGAAGGCTAAATCCACTAACATATTGAAAAAAAAGCAAGAGAAAATGGAGTAGATAGATAATATATTGAAAATATGAGGTAATAAACCACTAGAAATATTTTTTAATGTTTATTTATTTTTCAGAGAGAGAGAGAGAGAGAGAGAGAAAGAGTGTGAGCAGGGGAGGGGCAGAGAGAGAGGGAGACACAGAATCTGAAGCAGGATCCAGGCTCTGAGCTGTCAGCACAGAGCCCGATGTGGGGCTTGAACTCACGAACTGTGAGATAATGACCTGAGCTGAAGTCAGATGCTTAACCGACTGAGCTACCTAAGCTCCCCAACCACTAGAAATACTTTAAAATTACTTTTTTTGAGTGATCTTATAGGATGACTGTTTTAAACATGTATTTTACCTTTGTTTTGAACATAAAAAGTAGGACAATTTTATACAAGGATTTTCTCCATGGGTCAGTCTGATAACAGTTAATCTCAGTAAAAGCTAACAGAAATGCAACATCCACATCTTTACTCATTTCCATTTAAATATGTTTTAAGGTATCTGAATGGTTCATCATGTATAATGACTTTTAATCCAAGCTTCAAGTAAAACAATCTAAATAAAACAATCTAAATAAAAATGTAGACAAAACTAACAGTAAGGAAAGTTGTCAAGTTACCTGAAAATTTATCATTGTGTAAGTTTCAAAGTTATCATGGATCATTTTACATATGCTTTTTAGTTATTACTAAACACATCAGTTTTTTTTTTAATTTTTTTTTCAACATTTATTTATTTTTGGGACAGAGAGAGACAGAGCATGAACGGGGGAGGGGCAGAGAGAGAGGGAGACACAGAATCGGAAACAGGCTCCAGGCTCCGAGCCATCAGCCCAGAGCCCGACGCGGGGCTCGAACTCACAGACCACGAGATCGTGACCTGGCTGAAGTCGGACACTTAACCGACTGCGCCACCCAGGCGCCCCTAAACACATCAGTTTTAATGTCGGTACAAGGCCTTTATTTATATTCAAGCTTTTAAAAACATTGTCCTATATGTTGTAAGTTTGTACATCCATGGTGATTGGATGGACATAAATATTTATAGCATACAGATGATCCTTACATCTTCAAAGGAGGCATGAAAAATAGAAATCTAAGATGCCATGCTCACTCTTTCACTTATTCCATCTATTCACCCAATATTTATGGAATTCCTACTGTGTGCCAGGCCTGTGCTAGATGATGTATATACAGCATCAACCAAAACAGACAGAGCTTGCTTAGTTTATATTCTAGTAAGGACAGGCTGTAAGGTATATAGTATGTCAGAATATAAATGCTATGGAAATGAAAGCTTTGGAAAATGAATAAAGCAAAGAAGGAGTTTTCTATTTATATTGCTTGTTCAGGGATCACCTCACTAAAGTGCAGATAGGTAGGAGATGAAAATGCGAGCCATGAGAATATATGGGGAGAGTGGATTTCAGACAAAAACTTAGTAAAGAGGCAGGAGCAGGTGTGGTGTGTGTTTCAGAAACTCCAGGAAGGCCAGAGTGGCAGAAGCAGAATGAAGGAAGGGGATAGAAGATTAAGGCAGAGGGATAATAAGGGCCAGGCTGAATGAGTCCTGGCAAAACAATATAAGAATGTGCACTTTCACTCTCAGTGAAATGAGAAGCCACCGAGGAGGACAGATATCATTTGACGTTCGTTTTTATAATTTTTTAATGTTTATTATTTTTGAGAGAGCGGTGGGGAGGGGGAGATGCAGAGAGGGAGGGAGACACAATGGGAAGCAGTCTTCAGGCTCTTAATTGTCAGCACAGAGCCCGATGCAGGGCTCGAACCCACAAACCGTAGTGAGATCATGACCTGAGCAGAAATCGGATGCTTAACTGCTTAACTGACTGAGCCACCCAGGCACCCCTTAACATTTTTAAATAATTTTTAAATAATAATCTGCTTCCATGTGAACAGACTGTAGCAGAACAAACAACCAAAGTTGTTAGCACCTTAAATGTTTATTTTTTTCTACATCTTCATCACTGTAAATTTGTCACATTAAATTTTTCTTATATCAAATCCCTATATGATGCAATATACTAAATTTTAATCCCTCCTATTGTAGAATTTAGATTATGTATACATTTCATATACAGTTGCCCCTTGAACACCATGGTTTGAACTGAGCAGGTCTATTTGCACACGGATTTTTTTTATATAAATATGATGCAATATTGTAAATATATCTTCCTTATAGTTTTCTCAACAATATTTTCTTTTTTTTCTAGCTTATTTTATTGTAAGAGTATGGTGTATAATACATATCACATAAAAATTTGTGTTGACTATTTATGTTATCACTAAGGCTTCCGGGAAACAGTATGGTACTAGTCACATTTATGGGGAATCAAAGTTATATGTAAAATCTTTACCATGGTGGGGGAAAGGGGAGTTGGCGTCCCTAATCCCCATGTTGTCCAAAGGTCAACTGTATATGAAATACATGTGGATTACATATATATTTCATTATTAGAGTGGTATATTTTTAGAGATCAGCTGTACTCATTTGAATTTGTCTCAATGACACAATACTCCCCACCTCCCACCAAGTTTCCCTATTCTGTATCATTTTCTTCTCTTTGTTGTACTACACCCTACTAGGATTCTACCTGCTTATGTTCTGGCCACTTTCCCTTTGAGCTTGGCTATCATGAAGGCATCTGATTTATTTCCTTACTCTCAGAAGTAAGTGACTGATATGATTTAAAATACCATCTTCCCTAGGAGCCTGGGTTAAGCGTTATGATTTTGGCTAAGGTCATGATGTTATGGTTCATGAGTCTGAGCCCTGCATCAGACTCTGTACTAAACGTCAGGCTCTGTACTGACAGTATGGAGCCTGCCTGGGATACTCTCTCTCCCTCTCTCTCTGGCCTTCCCCCTGCTTATGCTATCTCCCTGTCTCAAAATAAATAGGTAAACATTTAAAAATAATAAACTAAAATATCATCTTCTCATAGGGTATTTTTTTTTCATTTTATTTAAATCAGGGACGAAATCCATTTGTGGCATAAGAAAAAAACAGTTTCAGCACACAGATTGGAATGAATGCTCTGGTTGTGTAGGAGAAATGGAGGAAATAGGAGGACAAAATGCTATGAAGGAAGGCAACTTTTCAGTGTCTTTTTTTATCCTTCTCCTGCCATTCCCAGATATCACTCTTCTGCATATACATGTCCTCATAGTTACGTAGTTAAGTTGAACAAGAGTATCACGGCTCTGTATCGCCCTACAGTCAGGAGCTCAGAACCTACGGTTCTAAGGCTGCTATTTCACACTTTTCAAAAACTTACAAAATTATATTATTGCCTGGTAACAGGTTTTCTGATAGCAAATTTCACTCCATGCATGATACCAGCAATGCATTTTTACAGTTCAGTAGAGGAAGAGTTAAAATGTTAACCATTAATAATTAAGAGGAAAATTACTCTGCTTGTTCTTACTTAGTTTTGAATTTTAATGGAATTCTAACCCACCTGCACACTATGCTCTACTGGGGTAAAAATAAGTAGTCAAGGTTGAGCACATGATTGAGACAACTGCTGTTACCCATGTTATCTAAGTAACATTTAGCTAGAACATTCCATCAGCCATACATACCTGAATGAGTTCTATTAACAGACTATAAAAATGGCAATTTATGAGTCCATTCCAATATGCCAAAATATTTAATAACACTCCCCCTAGAGAAGGAAGGACTCACATTTATGAGGGCATGACATGCCTACTGATGTAGATCTGCATAGAATTTGCATCAAAAGCACATGCTGAGTATTTTTAACCTCCCTTTATAGGAGTCCACTATAATTCAGAATTGGCTAACTTACTTGAGGTTACACAGCTAGACTCACTTCCAGGCCTATCACTTAGTCCAGGACAGTGTCCTCTGTATCCCAAGGAGTCAATTTGCACAAGAGCTTTTAGAATTCCATGTACAATGTGAATAGAGTTCGCTCAGATACTGTAATTGCTTTCAAATTCTAAGTCAAATGTCCTTCTTTGTTTTCTGCCTTCTGTGTCTCAACTTTCACCATCTACCTTTCTGCTTTTTCCTATTCCATTCCTTGCTTCCCATGGTATTTTTCTTCCCTGTTCAAAATCTCCCTTTTACTTTTCCCTTTTTTTCCTACAGATAAGAAAGAACTTGAGTGAAACAATCCAGGTTTCAGTCTGTAAAGCAGCCAAATGCCTTTGGATTGAGTTAGTTGGCTCAACTACTAAGAGCAAACCTTTCAAAGAGCAAGGAATTCTAGATGGTCCACAGGACCAGAAGACCTCTTCTGATTTCTTTTCTCTCCACTCCTTCTACCTGTTATTAAATCTCTGCTTTTGATGTCCTCTTGCAGGTAACACATGGTCTTGCAGATTTCTCTCCTTTCACCTTTGTTTTTAAAAATATTTTTTTGGTTCTTTACTGGTAGGATAAAAATATCTCTTATTCTTCAGGTATGTGTACACATTAGCTATATTATTCCTCAGTAGGGGTATGAGTCATTAATAGCCAATACATACAAATATGGATAAAAATTATCAGATTTCTTGAAGGAGAAGACTTTTTATCTGTAGATCTAAGTGAGCTTAGTTTCAGAGTGAAAAAGTGATAACTAACATTATGTCTATTACATGAAATCAAGTTGTAACAATTGAAACATATGCATAAAATCAACCAAACTTAACAAACATGAATGGTTTCAAAATAAAATTAATTTTGAGAATGTTTAACACACACATACTAATTTTTTTACTGAATACATGGCTATTCACTGAACTAGTTTAGTCTTAGCTAAAACACAAAAAGACAATTAACATAATAAATGGGTCCACTATCATTTAATTCTTTGTAATTATTATTACATGAACATATTATATTATTAAATGAACATATTGTAAAAGGGAAGAAATAACTGCTTTTTATTGGTTTCATAAAAACTGGGTAGCAACGTACAGTATTTCCATTTTAATGCACCGTTTTTGGAAACTACAACCCATCACCTACTAGATGGTCACAAAATCAATTTAGTGGCTCATAGAAGTATTTTTAATTATTTAAATATGTACATATTCTATATTGTAGTTAAATGATAAAAACAATTTTATATTAACTTTGGCTTTATTTTATTATATATCAGTTAAATATTACTTGAAAGTTATTTCAATTACACAGTATACATATACATAAACATATATGTGTGTATATATATATACATACATATATGAAGGTATTCATATTATATATGAAGGTAGAAATATGTATCATTTGAAATATACAATGTATTCTTACTAGCCGTCTCAGACAAAATAAACAGTCTTGTATACTATGTACTAAATATGTAGTAGAATTTATACGACTTTGTATAGAGTATGTTAATAATTCTTTGTAGTTTATTACAAAATCACCAAATTATGGAAGGTAGTAAATTTTGAGGATTAAACCAACATATCGGAAAGAGTAACAAGTAGGACTAAAAAGAGAATTGAAATACTTTCTTAAGCTAATATGTGTAAGAATATGCCAGGTAAGAGGTGCTCTGTGATCATAGCTGTTACTTACTAGCATATTTATTTTTGTGTTTTGTTCATAGAAAGATATAGAACTGAGCCCATAACATTATATATTTTTCAGAGGTACTTGTTTGCCAGAAAGGGGACTACAGAGTAGGATTTGGGAAGAACTGCTGGAAAGAACAATAATTAGAATTCTTCAGGGAAGGTGTGCATGGAGCCTTGAGTTTCTGCACTACTTGGTATGTCATTTCTCCTGTGACTCAGTGAGGACTATGGTGAATAAACCAGGTGCTCATAGATCCACATCAATGACACTGTCCTTGTCCAGACACCTGTATCAAGAAACCCCTGGGCTGAGAGACAGCAAGGCTCATTCTAGGTGGTTTTTGCCTGCCAGTTTGTGTTGCTAGTGATTGTGGCCGCAATCTGTCACTCTCCCTGTTTCCTGCTGCCACCAGAGAGTATCCAGCCTGCTCAGAGGGTGTTATACAGGGAGTGAAACCCTTTTTTTCCTACACCTAATAAGCCTCTTCATGTCTATCTTGGAATGCCGCTAAGAGCACAGATTTTCTCTACTTGTTTATCTCTGAGAATATTTATTTATTCCTGCATTCAACAAATGCTTACACATTTCTTGAAAGTCTGAATGTCCAGATCGTACAAGACACGAGGGATGTAAAGATGAGCTCAAAATTCCAACATGATCTGTCAAGATACACACTAGTGAGCTAACAACTGCACTTAGAAAATTCAAAGCAGGCTTCACTGGGATGTGGTGGGGAGAAGGGGGGAAGGACTAGTATTTTTAGCAATATAGGAGCAGAATTAGACAAAGCAATCAGATAAGGTGAAAGCAGAGACACAAAATATATGCAAATGGTCTGATAAAATAAAAACCACAATGCCCTTGCTGTCAGTCTTATTTTGCTCAGGTGTGCTATCTGAATTCACCAAATACCACAGTGTTTTCCATAACTGTACTGGCTTCTCTGGTCACAGTTCTAAAATCAGATTGATATATTAAAACTACATATTCTTCACATTTTTATTCGAATTTTTGTTTGGCATTCTGGTCTATCATAACTTTAGTTCAGGTTTGATTATCGAACATATAATTATCCAGCCAGCTTCTTTGCATCTGGTTTTCCTTCTCACTGCTGTGGGCTATTTGATCATCTTCTGTCTATGGATACCACCATCAGAAGGTAAGCAAGGCAGCCTAGCTAGATAAATTATTATTTGTAGTTGGACAATTTTCTACTTATTTGTTGATCACCTAAAAATTCTGGTAAAGAGGGAATGACTAGAATCTTAAAGTTAAAATACAGTTTTGTTATATGAATTTTTCACTTAAGAATAATAATACCTGATCTTATTCCTGTGGGCAATGAAAACATTAATACCTATATTTTTCCATTTTTTGTCCCAACAAAGCGTCCTCAACATGGAGCAACACAATACATTTTCATGTGTAGTAAAAATCTACATATTCACTAATCTTAGCATGAATGACTTTATTTTTCTTATTCAAGTCACTAGCATTAAAATAGCCTATATTTCACCAGAAAACAGTTTTCTGTCTGAGATACTTAGAGTCTATGATGGACATAAATATTTCATGAGAGACAAAGCTCAGTTAATTAATGCCACCTTTACTCTGAGGATATATTTTATTTTAACTTATTTTTAATGAATTGCTTTGGGTTAATTCCCTTCTCACTGAAGAATATAACAACCAGTTCTTTAAAATCCATATAGTGTTACTTGGGTGAATAAATAATTCCACAGGGAAGACACTCTGAGTTATTTCCTAAACTACCTTTGATAGTATAATAAATCTATTCAGGATACATCTTTGTTTACTTACAATCTCGAGGTTTCATCTCATAAATCAAAAAAGAAATCCAAACCTTTACATGTAAAGTGAGTGTACTAATTCTGTTGCTCTCAAATCAGTTTTTAAAACCTGTATCTTGCTGTGGTCTCAAAAGAAATTGGAACTCCCAACCTACAATTTTAAATATAGCCTTAGAAAATAAGCTTATTCTTTCATTCAGCTATCCCTGAAATTTGAATTTTGAGAAAAGCCAGATTCATAGTACTTTTTGCCCCATAAAACTCAGTGTTTCAATCTGAATGCATATGAAAGCCATATGTTAATTAAATTACATAAACTATGTAAGCTAGCAATGTAGAAGGTAAGGACTTGTATTTTTTTCTTTTAGAAAACATATTTACTGGAATGCACATACTTTGGACCAATGGATTTTATGTACACAGAAGTAGATTTGGATAAATGATGTTGGTAGTACTGGGAGTTCACACTGGAAAGCAACCTATAGCCCACTTCCAGATGACTTTATATTGAAGTTTGTTGAATTAACATGAAATTGATCCCATTGTAACGAAAACTTTTTTAAAAACTTAAGCAAAAGAGCCAATAATGATTCTGTTCGTTTTGAAAAGAACTGTCAAAGTAGTGGACAGATGAAAAGAGGAGAGGCAAGAGGCAAGAAGAGTGGTTACATGCTGAGGCAGTGTCTCAGGTGACTTGGATGTAGACTTGGATGAAAACTCACGCCGAAGAGGTGCAGGGAAAGTCAGCTGAGAAAGAGAGCTCTAAGTTATGCAATCAAGACACAAGATAGAATGCCAATGAGGCACAGTTCCAGAAATTATGTCAACTGTCTTGTCCACATATGGATATGAATATATTCAGGAAGCAGATTTTTCTTATTACACGAGGTTGCATAAGGTGACAAGGTAATGACTGTCCTTGGAAAATTCTACTAGGATCAGTTATTCCATTTATTTTAGCTGTTCCTTTCCAATATTCTTCATGTGCATGGAAGTGTGAGAAAAAAATTTAAGATACTATATATGAAGAACCCAATCTTTCCAGGAATAAAACTTGCAGTGTTTTAAGAACAAAATATTGATCTCTCCCTCTCACACTGCTCAAATATCAAAAGCTATGTCACTGTGGACGAGGTTGGTGTCTGAAGAAAAGAAAAGGTCCCTAAAATGGAATTCACCGTAAGCTGGGTGGTAGGGATGTATATCTGAGTTGTCGACTTGGGGTCAGAACTGGAACTTAAGAGCTGAGGTTTGGTTGCTTCTGGAAAAGACTCTGGTTAAGACTGCATGCGTTCAGAACTCAGCACCTTGGCCTGTATGTAGGTTTCTAGGAAACAACCTCTGAGCGTAATGAGTGAGCCAAGGGACCACAACCATGGAGCAGGAACCCACGGGCTCCTATGGACTGTACTGAGACCTGGGTCAGCAATGACACTAATGTAAACAAGCACAGAGAACACAAGTAAATAAGCACCTAGGCCTCTCTTTAGCAGCAACATCACAGGTAGTCAGAAATCACATCTAGCATTTAGAAGAAAAAGTGAGTCTTTCTAAACCAGTTTCTGTAATTAAAAAAAATTCTAAGGAAAGGTAAGGCCTAAAGAGGGAGATTATCGGAAATACTTTTAATAATGGTAGGAGAAACTTCTGGATTGTGGGGGAGGGGAGTGGGGAAGACAGTGACAATATAAATGAGATGCGATGCCCATATTTGGATTCCAAGTGAAGAATTTTACATGTGAATTATTAGGTTTCCAGGATATGTATACAACAGAAGGGAAAGTCATGAACACAAGGTTTCTAGCTGGAGGTTGAAGGAGAAGAGAGGGGACAGAAAGTGTCAGGTGGATGGTGAAGCTATAAGAATTAGAAGCAATATAGGAGGTGGGGCAGATTTCAGAGTTTGGATAATAAATTAAATTTGAATTCAAAAGTTCAATAAAGTTGAGTTCAAAATTTTGAACATATTTGGCTTTTTAAAAGGCCTTCAGGCTGTTTAGGTGGATCTGGAGATGTACTGCCAAATAGCCCAATTCATTTACTTCCCATGACAAAACTATGGGTTAAGTACTGTTAATCTACCCATTTGTGGGTAAGGAATCCTAGGCAAAAGGGAGTGTGTTTCCTTCCCAAGAAGTTAGGCAGCTTTGCCTAGGAATTGTTAAGGGAGGATTCCAAGAGAGGCAGCTTAGCTCCAGGGCCACTGGCTGCAGCAGAGGTGGTAGACTTGAATGAGTCTAGACTTTAGAGGAAAATGAACCTGGAATGAGACCTCAGCGTTGTCACTCACTAACAGAGAAGCTGAATATATTCCTTAATTGTGCTAAGACCCTACATCATTACCTATAAATTGAGGAATCGGAGTCCAAATTTAAAGAATTCTTTTGCCTCCCTGGTTAAATTTACCTGTAAGTATTTTATTCTTTTTGATGCAATTGTAAATAGGATTTTTTTTATTAATTTCATTTTCTGTACACAGAGATATAAGACACTGATAAAAGAAATTGGAGAAGGCACAGATAAGTGGAAAGATATTCCATGTTAATAGAGAGGAGGTAGTAACATTGTTATAATGTCCATACTACCCAAAGCCATCTAGAAATGCAATGCAATCTCTATCAAAATCCCAATGACATTTTTCACAGAAATAGAACAAACATTCTTAAAATTTGTATGGAACCACAAAAGATCCCTAATAGTCAAGCCAGTCTTGAGAAAGAAGAGAAAACCTAGAGGCATCACACTCCTTGATTTCAAACTATATTACAAAGGTATAGTAATCAAAACAGTATGGTATTGGCATAAAAACAGATAAATGGATGAATAGAACAGAATAGAGAGCCCAGAAATAAACCCACACTACATGGTCAATTAATTTATAACAAATGAAAAAGAAACTTACTGAATGGAAGAAAATATTTGCAAAATATATGTGCAATTAGGGGTTAATATCCAAAATATACAAAGAATTCATACAACTCAATAATAAAAAAATTTGACTAAAAAATAGGCAGAGAATCTGAATAGGCATTTTTACAAAGAAGACATACAGGTGGCTAACCGGTACATGAAAAGAAGCTCAATGTCAGTAATTATTCGGGAAATGCAAATCAAAACTATAGTATCACCTCACACCTGTCAGAATAGCTAGAATCAAAAAGAGAAGTTGGCAAGGATACAGAGAAAAGGGATCCTCGTGTACTTTGTGAAATGAAAATTGATGCGGGCACTATGGAAAACAGTATGAAGATTCCTCAAAAAATCATAAATAGAATTAACATACGATCCAGCAATTCCACTTAGGAGTATTTATCAAAAAAATGAAAATACTATTTTGAAAAGATATACGCACCTCCATGTTCACTTCAGCATTATTTATAACAGCCAAGACATGGACACAACCTAAGTGTCCCCCAGTGGATGAATAAAGAAGATGTGAGACAGACAGACAAACACACACACACAAACACACACACACACTACTCAGCCATAAAAAAGAATGAATTCTTGCCACTTGCAACAGTGTGGATAGATCTAGAGGGTATTATGCCAAGTGAAATAAGACAGTGAGAGAAATAAAAATACCATATGATTACACTCATGTGTGGAACTTAAGAAACAAAACAAATGAAAGAACAAAAAAAGAGACAAACAAATAAAGAGACTCTTAAATATAGAGAACAAACTGGTAGTTGCTAAAAGGGAGGTGAGGGGGAATGGATGAAGTAGATAAAGGGGATTAAGAGTATACTTATTTTGATGAGCAATGAGAAATGCACAGAACTGTTGAATCATTACATTGTATTATATTATTTTATATATTTTATATTATTTATATTATATTTATACAGATATACATATATTAAATATGTATACATAATATACATATTTACATAAATATATATACACACATACGCACACAGCAGAATAGTACTCAGACACAAAAATAAGTAAATCTTGCCATTAGCAAGAACATGGATGGACCTAGAGGGTATTATGCTAAGTGAAGTAAGTCAGAGAAAGACAAATACCATGTAATTATTACCATGTAATTATCTCACTTACATGCAGAATCTAACAAAACAAAACGAACCAAGAAACACAACAAAACAAACTAAACCTATGGATACAGAGAACCAAGTGGTGGTTGCCAGAGCAGGCGGAGGAGGAGTGGGAGAAGGCGGTCGGGAGGCACACACTTCTAGTTGTGAAATGAATAGGTCGTGGGGGGTGTGGTGTGCAGTACGGTGTGCACGGTATTGTGCATGTTTGAAAGGCTGACAGGAAAGTGGATCTTGACAGTTCTCAGCCCAAGAAAAGAAATTCTTTTGGTAACTTTTTATGGTGATAGGTGATTACTAGATTTATTGTGATGATAATTTTGCAGTATATACAAGGTCAAATCATTACATGGTAGAGCTAAAACTAATATAATGTATGTCAATTATACCTCAATATAAATGAATTAATTAATTAATTAAAAAGCTACAGAGTTCTGGTGGGGTTTCACGGCATTATGTATTAGTTCCCTATTGTCCTTTGTAACAAATTACCAGAAACTTATTGATGTAAAACAGCACAAATACATTCCCTTAAATTTCTCTGTATCAAAAGCTCCAAATCAGTGTCAGCAGAGCTGTGTTCCTTTCGGAAGCTTTAGGAGAGAATCAATTACCTTGATATGTTACTTTATCAGCTTACAGAAGCTGCCTGTATCCCTGCATTCATGGACCCTTCCTCAATCTTCAAAGTACAACATTAACCACTGATTCTATTGTCACTTCTTTTTTTCTAACTCGGTCTCATTTTGCATCCCTCTTATGAGGATTCAGGTGATTACATCTGGTCCACCTATATAATCCAGGATGATATCCCCATTTTAAGATCCTGAACTACATCTCATCTGCAGTCTCTTATGCAGTATAAGGCAAAATACTCACAGATTCTGAGAATGAGTGCATGGAAAATCTTAAAAGGGGCACTTACCATCCTACCACAATGTATGCACAGTGGCTGGGTGAATATAAGATTAATAATAATATTAATACTAACAACAGCAATAAAAGTTTATTGAACATCTCTCTTAATTATCAATTCTCGATGTTCAGCCCTTGACAGGAGTTGGAAAGCAGTCAACTTGCGATTGAGCTGATAATAGGCATAAATAAAACGTAGCTATTATAAACCCTGTAAGCATTATTTGCTTTTATGAAGGGAATATGCATAATTCTCAGAGCGTACTCTTTTAAATGCACTGCCAAATAAATTTCTCACATCTGAAGGGTGACCTTTCTAACTTTCCTCTCAGAAGAGTACTGGGCAAAACACGTAATTGCAGTTTCATACTCCATCTTCAAATCCAAATTGATTATAGCTATAGCATTCCAGTTAAATGTGCTGGCCAACTGAGTAAGTATTGCCTCCCAGAAAAACCTCTGTGATTAGCCTACCCCTTAAAATGTCTTCAATCTCCATGCCATTTCTCTTCAGATAATTGTTACTTTTTTAAAAGTTGTCAAATATGCATACAAAAGGTTATGTGACCTATACATGAATATTAAAAATAATACAAATAGAAATAGCATCCACTAAATAAAATACAAAATTTTACAAATCTTTGTGAAGTCTCCTAGGTGCCTTGTTCCTCAGGTAATCGCTATCCTGAATTTTGGTTTCAATATTTCTTTGATTTTTCTGTGCAATTTTAATAAGCTTTTTATTTGAGAATAGTTAGCATTTACAGAAAAGTTGCAAAAGTAGTACAGTGTTCCCGTCTACCCCACACCCATTTTCCCATATTATATTAGCATCTTACATAAGTCTGTTAGACACAACTAAGAAGCCAATCTTGATCATTATTTTGAACTAAATGTCATATTTTATTTAGATTTCCTCAGATGGTTTTTTTCATGGTTAAGTGGAGTAGTGGATGTGGGGGGAAAAGACCACAGATAGTGCCATCTTAGCACATCATATGACGTTAAGCTTAATCACCTGGCTGGGGCAGAGTCTGCCAGGTTTCTCCACTGTACTCTCTCTACCCTCTGCGCTTCAAATGCTCTACTCTTTGGAATGAAGTTGCCATATGCAGCCCACATATAAGGAATAGGAAATTATGATCTATCTTTTTGACAAGAAAGTATCTACAAAAATTATTTAGATTTCTTCAGCATGGGAAATTTGTCTATTCTCCCCATGTATTTAATTGTTCAATCATTTATATCAGTATGGATTCTGGATATTCATTTGATAAATTTGATTATAATCCAATATAGGCTATGTTATTGCTCACATTGTTTCAGCTCTAACCACTGGGAGCTTTTCCACTTGCCTCCTGTATCCCTTTGACACATCCCATTGTCTTGTTCATTGAGCACTTCCTTACTTCTTAGCACTACAAGATGCTCTAGGCTCTTCTACATTCCCAGCCCTAGCCCCAGAATCAGGCATTTTTTCAACGAGCTCTAGTTTCTCTTGCTGGTGAATAATATTAGACACCAAGATTTTGGTGCTGAATATGCTCTTTATTAACAGGATGTCCCTGCTTCTAAGTCATTTCAGAAGACAGAGCTAGGAAATTATATATGTACACAAACACACGTCTATAAACATTTCCATGCATATGCTTCTGTATCCATAGCAAGCTAAACATGAAATCACACTGAAGTCTCTAACTCTAATCCTTTAGCACCATGTTCATTTTGGCCTTCCTCCTTTCTTATCTGTAACTTCCCACCTCAACAGTGAGAAATCTGCCTCCCACCATCTGCCAACTACTCATTTAACTGTTCAATCCCCACACAGAAGTATCATGGTTCTGGAATTGTTAACCTAAACTCCCTTGGGAAATAACTTTATCAACTATAGTATAGTATTTATGTATAGTTTTTTTTATAAATATTTAGTATTAAGTCTCCACCAATTTCCTATGTTACTTACATGAGTTTTAAAAAGTAAAAACAAACCTTAACACCCGCCACCAGTTAGATTCTTCTGTCATTCTGCAGTTCTGCAGTTCTGTAACTGCATCATGGACACTGTGATCTCCTAATTAAGTTTTAAATGTATATACATTAAGGTTCACGGTGCCACCTAGTTTTAGAAGTGTTTTAAAAATGCATCAGAGGCACATATACAGCAGTTCAGTATCATCCAGAATAGGTTTGCAACCCCCCCCAAAATTCCCTGTGTTCCACCTATTCATCTCTCCTGGCTTCCCCAACCCAACAACCCATTTCCTGTCTCTATAACTTCACCTCTTCCAGGATGTCATCTAGTGGAATCGACTAGCCACTTTCACTTAGCATTGTGCGTTTAAGATTTTTCCATGTCTTTTTGTGGCTTGACAACTCAGTTCTTTTTCTTTTTAATTGTATTCATTTATTTTTGAGAGAGAGAGAGAGAGCATGAGCAGGGGAGGGGCAGACAGAGAATCCCAAGCAGGCTCCGCACTGTCAGCACAGAGCCCAATGTGGGGCCCGAACTCAAGAACCCATGAAATCATGACCTGGGGTGAAATCAAGAGCTGGATGCTAAACCTACTGTACCGCCCAGGCACCCCCATTTCTTTTTATCACTGACTATCATATCAATGAACCACAGTTTGTTTATTCATTTACCTATTCAAAGACAATCTTGGTTGCCTCCAGTTTGAGGCAATTATAAACAAAACTGTTGTAAATATCTGCCTGTAGATTTTGTATCAATATAAGTTCTCAAATCAATCAGGTGATTATTTAGGAACATGGCAGCTGGATCGTGTGGTCAGACTAGGTTTAGTCTGTAAGAAAATGCCAAACTAGCTTCCAAATTGGCTGTACCATTTTTCTTTTGTATTTCCACCAGCTATGAATGTGAGTTCATGTTGTTCCACATCTTCAGTAGCAACTGATATGGTCAGATTTTTGGATTTCAGCAATTCTGACAGGAATATAGATTTTCATACAGTTTTGTAGAATTAAAATGCATACATTTACAGGATGTATAATTAATGATTTAAGATTTAGTTGCTGCTTCTCAAAATGTTATAAATGGGACCATGTTGTGTATAACCTCTGTGACTTCTTTTTTTGTTTAAATATATTTTGCAGAGTCATGTAAGTTGGTACATACAATTGTAGGTCCTTCCTTTTCATCACTCTATATTATCCTACTGTATAAAGTTCCTATGCATAAAAATTATCTATCCTATTGTTATTGAGGACATTTGAGTTGTTTCTGGTTCTCCACATATTCATGACACATAATATTTCCATGCAAGTCATGTACATGTAGATTTACTTCTAGATATAGTGACCTTTTGTGTCCTTAGTACCTTTTCAACTTTTTTCAATTCTCATTAAATAAGTTATCCCCCTGCTCTCCAACAGAATACAGGCTACGCAAAATCAGACACTGTGTTATTTGCCAGTGTATCCCTACCACCCACAACAGTGCCCTCAATATTTATTATTTAATATTTAATGATATAAAATCATATATTATAACCTAGATAATGTTTATTAATTCTATTCTTCCCACTGATGATAGCTATATCCATTTTGCTTTACTCTGTTGAGGCTGCTATATTATGGCATACACATTTGTAATTCTCTCTTCCCAGTGGAACGTAATTTTAATCAATATGTATTAATTCCTAACTAAGGTTGCAGTTGAAGTCAATTTTTCCTGATATTGTAACAGCTACACCCATTTTACTTTGTTATTTGACTATCATATCATTTTCCACATGTTTATTCAAACTTTACATGTCCTTATGTATCGTTTGTGTGACAACATTCATGGGTCTTTTTAATCCAATCTGTTAACCTCTGATTTTTATCCGAAAAATGCATTACTTTTACCATTACTGAAATCCCTGATTCAGTTGAGTACAAATGTGTTATCATTTTTAGCTTTATATTTGTCCTCATGTATCTAAGTTGATTTATTTTTTAATTCTGGCCTACTCTGGTCAGTTCTATTCCATTTCTTCCTTTTACTAAGTTTTGTAGTTATTCAATGATTTACTGTTTTTGATATTTACCCAAAATATTTTAATGTGTAAATTTAACACATATAAGTCAACAAAATGTCCTAATGTGTTATATCCAACCACCTTCTTAATAACTTAAATGCTTTCATTGGTGTTATTGTTTGATAGTGTTTAGATTTACATATTTTTCCCCAAATCTTCCTTGATCTCTATTTTTTTCTAGATTCTTAATTCTTTCTTCACAGGTAATTTTATTCTTGAGATACAGACATTTATGTAGTGCTTTAGGAAGTGTTAGTGTTTTAGATTTATTTATAAATAGTTTACCTCTGTATGTAAAGATATTATTACTTTCATTCATGAAAACGTAGTTTTGCTGGAAGTAATACCTGTAGCTTACTAGCAATTTTATCTTATCGATACTATTATCTTCTGTCTTCCAACATTTTTGTTGGAAAGTCATTGTCATTCTACGTGTCAATCATTTGCATGTAACATCTTTTTTCTCTGAATCTTTTTAAAAGTTCTATAGCCTCACTACCTTTTGTCTCATTGCAGACCTCTTGAAAAAATTTTTCCTTGTCAATGTTCATTGGATTTCCTATAATGATAAATTAACATCGTTCATCAATTCTGCAAAGTCTGAGCCATTATTTTCTTTAATATTAACTGTTTCTCTAGCCTCCCTCTGAATTGTTATCTCTTCTCTCTATATGTTTCTTAAACTTTCACATCTTCTCTCTCTTTGTCACTTTGTTCCTGGCAACACCCATTAGTGGGAACACTAATTTGGGATCAATTAAAATAGAATTTTTTTTTTTAATTATATAGGTGTTGTGACTTTTAGCCCCACATTTGTTTAAATGTATGATTATGGTCAGAAATTCTTAAGGGAAACTTTTTTCTACTTCTCTCTTTGTTTTCCTTGTCAGAGCAGTTTTTTAACTAGTTTGTTTGCAGATGTTGCCCTTTACATGGAGTTTTGATGGTGATTTCAGATTTGACCTATTTGCTTGGGTTCCAGGTTTTGCTTCATATCTCTAGAGCACTTTGGTCATTACATTCCAGAATCGAGGTCAGCAGCTATCAAAGATAAGCTCCAGGGTAAATGCCAGTTCCAGCACTTGCTTTCCATATGGATCACTATTTATAGTATCTGACCTCTGAGGAATATAGCTGCTTTCTCACCACGTATGCCAAAAATTTTAAAGTCTGTTTCAAAATACCGCACATATCATTTTGGAATATGCTTATAGGAAATGGACTAAGCTGAATATTTGTAATCCATATTGCTTTATTATGTTCTTCTTAAATTTAATTTTTGAAATGATGAACACATTATTGTATATAAACCTCTTTAAAATTAGTTTTAAAATAATTAGATGTATGTGTTAAATATATACCTTTTCTACTTCTAGTTTTCAAAAAGTATGTAAACTATAATATAAAGTATGTAATCATTAATAATATTTTGATCATTAATCAAAATACTTTACATACTATACAGTATGTAATCATTAATATAGCTCTAAAATATCAAAACTGCATTGTAGAAAGTAAATTACCAAACTAGAAATGGACACAAAGAATACATATCAAAGTAGGGTGTTCAACTTAATAGAATGCAACTTAAAAGTGTGGTCATCAAAGGGTAATGGCAATCAAGAAACATAACAAGGAAAAGTACTCAGACACTTGTTTTTCTTGGCATTTACCTGAAAATCTATGTGTAATATGGATCTTTATATGATGAGACCCCTTGAAGAACAATCAACAACAGCATCCAATAGTTTTCTTGAGTGGCAGAAACAGTAATACATAACTGTTTCTAATTTCCATTTTCAATGTCCATCCTAGCGTTTGAAATTAACATTCATTGTAGGCATTCTTATACGAAGCTAATTCAATATGGACAAGGGATGGAACCTACTGATGATTGCTTTAAAATAGGAAAAGAGCATGAAAAGTTAGATAAATTTATTATTAGCAGGTCCCTAAAATAAGCAGGATCTACATCGATCGATTGATCTACCTGTCTACCTATTTACCTATTGTCCAAATGGACCTTTCACAAGTATTAAAGAACAGTTAATTTTATATTGAATATGATAGTTATTTTCTCAGTTGTGGACTTGAATAAGTGAAATGGAAAAACTTTCAGCAATAAAATGTATTACTGTCAGTATTTAACCAGAATACATTAAGAGAAAAATGTCTAATAATACTTTTTGTAACTTATCCTGTATATGTTCTTTGTCTCCTCTTCTGGCTTATAGGCATCTACAAATCAGACACTTGTTTCTACAAGTCCCTTTAAGTTCTCCATAGCTTCTTCATACTTGTGTTTTTTACAAAGAAAAATTCAACTAAAAAACTGTGTTAAATTATAAATTTTGAAATAGATCATTGAAATATTTAACACATTTCCATATCATTAGAAGTTAAAATCTAATAGTTGACAAAAAATTTTTGCAAACATATAAAAGTTTATTCCCTCAGTTAACTGCATTGATTGATTGATAGTTTAACCTAAAAAATGCAAGGCAGTTGTGTGCATTTTACTTGCAAAGGTTATTACTTGAGCAATATGGAATTTAAACTTTTCAGTTATAAGAATACAAAAAGCAATTTATTTACTCTCATACACACCAATGATTTTAAAACTTTATGTTAAAATTAAGAAAATAATATGGAAAAAAGTTGAGACAAAAATATATAATTATTTGTGAAGAATATTTTTCTATCTGTATGAGAGTGTAATTGCAAAATTTTTAAAATTACTCCTAATTCAAAATATATTACAAAATAATCTACTGTCACTGTAAAATTTGAATTTTTAAAGTTTACAATAGTAATTTTAATGAATAGCATTCTCTATCTCCAACTAAAGCAAGGAACAGGGATCAACAACCGACCTCTCCATACCACCTTTCATAAGTAAAATCACACAGCATGGCCAAAACAATAAAATGTTATTTTTAATAAGGTATTCTTCAATAGGGCTACTATAAAACTGGTAAAGAAAATGTGACAATAGGTATACATCAGCACTGAAATTTTCCATATTTTTGTTGAAATCGCAAATATCAGATATATATGTCTTTGTATATAGTATTTTCCTGTGTTTCTAAAAAATATGCATATATATGTATATATAAAACTTAACCATATCAATGTATCAATGTTCTGTGTGTGTGTGTGTGTGTGTGTGTGTGTGTGTGTACACTGGGTAGATTGTAGTGAGGAGAAAGAAGATGTAAAACTAAATCTGTACTCTTTTTGCAATGAACATATACAGAGTTTATTTTAATAATCTTTAAAACACAAACTGGACATGTATAAGGCTGATCAATATTCACAGTTGGGATTTTCAGAAAGAGCTCATCCTTTTTAAGGGGCGGTAGAATGATGGTGCTAATAGGGATTTATGGAATGCGCCCCTCAGAGTTGGGGCCCACAGCTGATACAGGCCAGGCTTATTCTGTGTGCAAAAAGCTATCAGGGTGAGACAGATTCAGGATCTGCTAGTGTCATATCTTACTTTCAGTGTCTAGGTGGGAGGTGAAATGGCAATAGCAAGGAGAGTTGGAGTATTTTGACTGGTATCCTAGTACTTAGATATTGTAAGCATTATCATTTATAAACCAATCAAATGACTTTGAGACAAGGAGATGGGTTTAAGGCTGGATTAACCACTGGGTACCATCAGTAGCTTTATCACTCAATTATATGGTATGCATATGTATATATAATACATAAATACATTATACTTGGAATCTTTTCCACTTTGTAGGACATAATTACAGATGTTTCTTGCCCAGTGAGCCCAGATGAGCAGGAGCTTCTAGAGCTGCCTGAGGTGGGAAAGCAATGACGAGAAGGAAGCGCAGTCACCAGAAATAGGATCAGCATTCACCTCAGGCCTGTGCTGTGGAGGGAATCACGGGCCCCACATGGAACACCTATCAGGAACATTATTAAATCATGGCTTACTTTTTGTCCCAGGTAATAATAATAGAGACAACAGCATCATTTTTTTTGACAAGGTCCAATGTTGAGGGAAAGGGATGACCAAAACATATTTCATAGCTTAGTATAGATATTTCAGAAAGAGCTTGTGTAAAAAGATACAGATAGCTGTGTAAATAATAACTCAATATGCTAAGTTCTGGAAACTCAAAGCAGCAAATGATATGCTCCTAGCTGTTAAGGAAAGCTACAGTTGGGAGGTTCCCTTAGTAGGTGATGAGTAGGTGACTGAGTAGAGAGGCAGGAATGGTGGAAACAGCAGCCCACAGACATGAAAATGAATAACCCATTCTCAGAACAAAGGACTACATTGTGGCTACATGGTAAGCTGTGCGAACAGGAAGAAAAAAGGTAAATAAAGAGGTAAATAAAAGGGAATCTATGTATGAGAGATTTTCAAGCCTCTTCTAAGAAATTTGGACAACATATTTGGACAACATGCTCCTGCATAACATCTGTGCTTTCGTGAGTCAGACAACCATGTGAAAACTCCATTTAGCGGCAAAATGAGAGTCAGGAGAGGAGGACGGAGAAGCCGAGTGCAGAGGAATTATGTACAGAAGGAAAAGGAAAGGAAACTCACGTGAGCAATGTTTAAGTGCCAGGGACCATGTCAGGCTTCGTTTGAGTATATGCTCACTCACTCTGCACAGTACACCCATGGGAGCAGATACAATGCCCATTTTATGCACTAAATTTCAGGGACGTAGAAGTGAGAGCCATACTCAAGTAATTTAACTAATGCCACTTGGCAAAACTAATCAAAGTGACTTCTTCTGCTATGGGATAGGCAATATCTCCTTCCAGAGCAGCAGACTGACTTCTGCCTGGCCAACTACCTTTCACTGAGTTCAAAAGTTATGGTTCATCAAATAGAGTGTAAAGGAAAATAAAGAGCTAAGTGTATCTGATGAGAATGAGAGAACTGGTATGTCAGCAAAGTACAGCAAGACAAGAGGAAGAATGTGATTTTAAATATACGTGGTGGGGAAGGAAGACAATTGACACTAAAGGAAAAATGCCATTGAGGGACACCCGGGTGGCTCAGTCAGTTAAGCATCCAGCACGGGCTTGGGTCATAATCTCATGGTTTATGAGTTCCAGCCCTGCTTTGGGCTCAGTGCTGACAGTATGGACCCTGCTTGGGATTCTCTCTCTCTCTGTTTCTCCCTACCCCCAATCCCGCTCTCTCTCTTTCTCTTTCTCTGTCTCTCTTTCAGAAATAAATAAACATCAAAAATATGATGGAAAGGGGCACCTGGGTGGCGCAGTCAGTTAAGCGTCCGACTTCAGCCAGGTCACGATCTCGCGGTCCGTGAGTTCGAGCCCCGCGTCAGGCTCTGGGCTGATGGCTCAGAGCCTGGAGCCTGTTTCCGATTCCGTGTCTCCCTCTCTCTCTGCCCCGCCCCCGTTCATGCTCTGTCTCTCTCTGTCCCAAAAATAAATAAACGTTGAAAAAAAAATTAAAAAAAAATATGATGGAAAGACAGCAGTGGCCCCCAATGGTGAAAACAAGAAGATTTAATAACACTGCTATACAAAAGCATGTCTTATGGGAGTCGTGTAGGGACACTTCAAATGAAGGAGTTATATTCCCTTCCTGAATTTACATGGAGCAGAAACAAAAGAAAAGTCCCAGAAGAGGCAAGATAAATACAAGGAGAAAGTTCTAGTCAGAGGAGACCTGGAAAAATTCAAGATTCTCGGAAGCTCTCAGAGATAGGAGGAGAGTGGAGGGGCCGGAGGATCTGCACTAAATGGAGTTCAAGCAAAGTTTATACAACTATCAAAAAAGGCAATTCCCATTAACATCTGGGTTTTTATAAGGAAGGCAATGGTGGATATTCTGGTTAATTTACCAAATGGGCCTGAGCACCAGGTACTTGTTAGCAAGCAGGGCTTCTGAATAACATGGACAGCAACCCATGCTCACAAATCCCCTTTCTCTTGAAAAAGAGAAACTCCAGAGGAAAGTGGCATCCCTGATCTCTCTACCTTCACCATTTCATCCCCGATTTCATCTGTACTTTTGGAATAAATGTATATTACAACTGTTTCTTTATTTGTGTTAACAACCTTATAACTATACATTCTATTGTTGTGGACTAACCCAGCCTCTAAATTCTTTTAATACTTTATGGTCAAATTTAAGATATGTATATATTTGCGGTTGATGGAAAATTAATAAGATGTCTCAAATTCCTGAAAAGGAAACATACATATTCAATTTAGACTTCCCATTTAAGTATTTTCTCCAGTAATAAATTTCAGAGCAAAAGGTTAACTTGGAAACTCAGTAAAGAACATTTTATTTTCTCAGTGACCTGAGTGCTAATATAATTAATAATGCATCATTTTCTTTCACACAATATATGGGAATTAATTTCCAATTTCATTATAATGTTTCATCAGGTATAAACAGATGCAGATTAAATGGCTTTTATATGTTACAGATTTAACTATGAAAAAATAATTTAGATATTCTGGAAAGTAATCTTGTGAAAGCTTATGGAAAGTAAAAATCTAATTTCTGAAAGAGGCAGACAGAGCTATAATTCATAATAAACTTATTCTTTTCAATAGGTTGCCCATATCTGGTATGTTATAAAATTGCTCATAGTTGCCTTTCGTACTTCTGCATTTTTAATATAGTCAACTTAGAAAAGATAGACTATTTCAGGCAGAAACACAAATTCGCTAATAGGAAATGTTATATGATTGTACTGAATTATCTGATATGGTTCTCCTTTTAACCAGATTTTAGCAATTTTGTATTGTCCAACCAAAATCAGATCAATACCTCACTGAAACAGAAGCAGCCACAGAAAAAAGCCTGTATTATTTTATGAGAAAAGATGAATTAACACAATATATGCAAGCTAGTGTTCTCATTTACCGATCTTCACCCGAAGCAGTTCAATACTCTGTTGAAGAAAACCAAAAGACAATTTTTATCCCAAAACAAAAATCCCTGCCCTGAGGGGAAAAAAATGGCAGGTAGTGTAACATGATCCCCAACTATTTTCACATTGATGAGAGGATCCTAAGCACATAAACTCTGGATTTCCTTCAAAAATAAGAATTACCAAATATGGGATAACTAGAAATGAAGCACTGCATTTGAGGTTGAGATACAATTATATGTGCATTAAAATGCTTTCTCTTTTGCATTGGTTGACGGGAGGATTTAGTGTGGTAATACATTCAGGAGCACTTTGAGCTCAAAGTGGAAAAGCATTAAGGGAAAATTATTATTAGTATCCTTCTAGGAAGGAAATGTGCGCACGCTGATTCAATGGTTAAGACTAATATCCATAATTGTAGACTGCTACCAGGGCAACTTCCAGTTCATGGCAGTAGCATTCTGATGAGAAGTCGTTTCACAGTAAAATAAGAAGTATCTATAGAAAGCTGTTAATTATAAAGGGTTTTTGCACAAGCTTTAATATTTTATAGACAAAAGAATACGAACGAATTCTAAATTGCAACACAATTTACTAGGTGAATGATACTGGGCAAGCAGGTTTTCACGTCTAAACACTTTTACTGCATCTGTCATACGGTATGAAACATAAGTGGCTATGTCAAATATTGAATTTATATAAAATGCCAAGCCATTTGCCTGAATGTATAATGATTCCTCAACATGCAAACAGGAACCACTAGAGGGAAATCAAGCCCATTTAGGTGTATAGAGTATCGTACCTTTTTTTACACTTTAAAGAGAAAAAAATGGAAAGTTATTTTTTTAAAGATGCAAAACTAACTCACTTAAGTCAGGCATGTAAATGAATAAGGTACATCCATTTCACATTTGAAAATCTCTGACATGTTTAGGAAATTGAATCATACCCTCTGTGTTTAAAATATATAAATAAAGTATATCTCTGGAAATAAAACCTAAGAATTATTTTTTTCCATAACACTGTGCATTATTAACATTTATCAGGGTTGTATTTTGCTCTCTTTGTCTTCTAAAGGAGATAAAAAAGAGAGAGAAGACTCAGAAAAAAAAATCAAAAGAAATCATTACAGAAATATAAAATAGCACCTTAAGGGAATGGTTAGTATTAATTTGGCTTGAGATAAAGTAGCTAAAAAAAAAGTAAGATTAGACATCTGCTTTCATTATGATCTGAACTGAGCTAAATGATTTCTTGAGATCCAATTTCCTTTTTCTATGATCTATAATGCTACTTTCTTCTAAAGTAAATATATATGTATATATAGATACAGATGTAGATATAGCTTCATGGGTGATGTATAACTGGTAACATGAGCATTAAGAACACTGCTTATTACTTAAACATACACATACACACACTCACTGTTTCTCAAAGCGTAGACCCACAATCACACAAATCAGAATCACCCAGTTACTTTTAAAATGCAGATTCCGGAACACTTCCCCTCAATCTAATGAATCAGAATCTTAGCTGGTAAGATTTGAGAATCTGTAGGTATAATAAGCACTGAAGGTGATGTGTATGTGCCCTGAAAGTGGAAAGCCACGGACTGATAGGAAGATGTCTGTGCGTGTTTTGTTAACTTTTGAGGTGACCATGCTGGTCACTCCATGTAAGCTAGCCTGCAAAGGAAAAAGAGCTTGGACAAGTGTGTTGAAGAATTATGAGCCAGAGTTGATCTGGCTCACATTCTGTGGGCTACAATTCAGTTGGATAGCCACGCATTACATAAGGGTGACCGGGAAATCTAGTTTTGTTGTGTATACAAGAAGAGGAGACAGCGAGTCTCTGCCCAATTCTAACTACATGGAAGACAGAGACAGAAGATTCTTTTCCAATGTTTCACAAAATACGGTTGATATAATTCCTGGAGTTTCCTAAATACACCCTGACAGGATTAGAATCCCTATCAGTGGGGCCTAAAAATAATCATTTAAAACAACTTTCTCATGATACTCTCATACATCCTGAAATTTGATGGTGGCTCTTAGCTAATGCTTCTCTCTCTCTCTATTTCTATCTTTCTCTCTCTCTTATCGTGTTCCATGTTTTCTCCTAAAGGTAATTTTTAAAATTTTCACTTCTGCTTTTCTAGGAAAAAAAAAACCAGCCTTTTAAAAAATTATTTTGAGTACATGTTTTAATGAAGAGTTGTACCAATATTAACTCTTAAAATGAAGACCTTGTGTGTATAGACCATCTTAAATACCAAGTAAAGAAAGAGGTGCCCATAAGCTAATGCAGAGCACTTAAAGCTTCTGTTGTGTTTCATCCACAAAGACCTTGTTCTGTGTGAAAGGGAGAATAGATTCAGAGTAATGGCTCTGTTTCTGTTTTCCCGGCACAAACAAATTTCTATTCCTACATTAGCGACTTTTTCTGCTAACAAGCTCTTCTAAGACAAATGCTAATGTCTTTTGCTGAGGGATGGTTATATGATTCTTCCTTTCTAAAATGAGGCACTTTCCAATTGTTCACTCGCCTTTCCACATACATTTGGTGAGAAGAAAGTTCCTACAACATCAGATGTGCACAGGATCTAGTAATTCCAATTACGTCTTGTCAAGACCCGCACCTTCAAAATTGACTAGAACAAACATATAATGAAAAATTACAAATCTGTGATGCTATTTTTGGAAAAAAGATATCTCCAAGTTTACAAATTCATCTTCCCCTTCCCCCTCCTTCCCCCTCCTCCTTGTTCTTTGCCCTAATGTGAAGTGCAGTGCCCGTGTGTTCTGCAAGCGATGCCATGGGTTAATGAGGAGAGCATGTGTAACCTAAAGCATTTTAATGTTTTCTCAGTAATCGGTGAATATTTTGAAGCATGTTCAGATGCCTCGAACTCAAAATCTTCTTTGTGAAAGCAGTAAGATAGTTAGACTAGATTCAAATTCTAACAAATACTGACGGAGAATCTAGTATGTGCCAGGCGCCTGGCAGAGGAAATATGTAGAACACTGTCCACATGGGTCTAAACAGGCAATATATTTTCACGGTACATTCATAAATACAGACTGAAATCCTTATTCAGATCTAGTTTTCATTGTTCAAAAAACATTATTTGTATGATAAAGGTAGTTGTATGAAAAATAGCATATTATAAATTTTCTTCCAAACACAATCCGTTTATACCTTTTAATAAATTACCTACACTCCATTAAGAATCATTTTTTGCTAGCAGTCATAATTTAAAATGCACTACAGTACTTTAATAATTATAAAGATATTTTTATTTTATCTTTAAAATGCTATTTGAAAACTGGGGAGACCAATATACTAATCATATAATGAAAGAAAAAAGTGATGGGATGTTCTTTGTTCAGCGGTTAGACAATGATGATACAAGTCTTTAACCAAACAGCATTAATCTGCTTCTATTAATCCACCTCACTAAATGCTTTAGTGTCCAAGGAATTTTCAATTAAAATAATGCTCACTGGCCACTAATTCATGCAATTAATACTAGAACACTATAAGTATTAATACATGTAAGAATCACAAAAGATGCAAAATTTCTAATTACCATATTAAAAATAGAAAGTCATCAATTTTTAATCAAGCTTCCCCACCACATATAACAAAAATTTAATTAAAATTCCCCTTCCTGATTTGGTGCATTGTATATAGTGTCTACCCTTAGGTTATTCTGTCACATTTGGTAAATTTGGCTGCATCATAAATTAAACTACAAAATGGCAAAAAGAAAACTAACATTGAATTTAAAAAAAATAAAATGAAAAGAACAAAGCAAATTGTTAAAAAGAATTTAAAATATATATTGGATCAAGCAGTGTTTTCTTTGTTTACAGATGTTTTTATATATCAACAAGAAAAATGACAATCCAACAGAAGATGTCAGACAAAGAATTACGCTACAGCATGTCAGGAAAAAAATACAAATTAGACAATTTATATACAATAAAATGTTCAACCTCTCTCAAAATTAATTTCAAACAAAACAAAAAATGATGTAACGTATTTGTAAACATTAAAAGATCCCTAATATTTAGGTTTGATTAGCACATGAAAACATGAAAATGTGCTAAGTCTCAAAAAGTATGGGTGAGTGTGAAACCATACACAACAATCTTGAAGGACAATTGCCAACATCTACCAAAAGTTGAAATTTACCTGCTGATTTGTAATTCCATTCTAGGATATGCTTTTACATTTAGGCAAAGCAGCTCACTAGTTCTTGTCTTCCTGGATTAGTTTGCTTGTTTTTCTTTTTTCTTTTCTTTCTCTCTTTCCTTATTCTGCCATAGTACATTTTGAAATAGCTTTCTTGAAATAGGTGTGTGGGAGACAGTTTCCTAGTTCCTAGCATATGTGAAAACATCTTTGTTTTGTCCTTCTAAGGGAAAAATTGTATCACTAAGATACATTCAAGGGGGAGAGCATGTTCTTAAGTAGATGTAGATCATCAGTCCAGTGGGATTTCAGCAACTTCTACAGTGATTTTACTGCCTCGTGGGGTTTGGAGATTCTTGTGATATGTAAAGATACTTGAGAAAAAGCTGTTTTTAAAAGACAAGATGAGAGAGACCTTACTTAAGCATGTAGCTCATTGCTAAGATTTGGTCATTAATTTTTTTTAATGTTTACTTTTAGAGAGAGAGAGAGAGAGAGAGAGAGAGAGCTGCAAGAATGAGAGTGGGGGAGGGGCAGAATGAGAGGGGGATAGAGGATCCCAAGTGGGCTCTGCCCTGAGAGCAGAGAGCCCAATGTGGGGTCTGAACTCAAGAACCATGTGATCGTGACCTGACCAGAAGTCAGACACTCAGCTGACTGAGCCACCCAGGCATCCCGCATTAAATTTAATGAAATTTGGGCAAATACCATCTACTGAAGGACAGACATGTGCTCATAGGCAGAGATCATGGCTCCAGAATCTATATATTCATTTTCATTTTCTCTCCATCTCTTAATTACAAAATATGTTAACTCTGCAGCTCCCCAGTGTCCCTCCTCTTCCAAAATCCTGCTTCTTCCTGTGTTATATCTTTAGGGTCCTATAGAGTGTATCAGTCAGTTCCCTTGTTATCCCTATGGGCTCTGACATCCAGAAGGTATTAGGAAAAATGAAGCCTTCCTGATGGTACTGCCTAAAGCTAAGTAAATATTGATCTTCTATTGGGAAATTAATTCCACAGGACCCTTGCTCATTATATATGCCTCTCCCCAGGTCAGTAGCTTTTAACCCTGGCTACCTTTTACACTTAACTTGGGACAAGTTAGATCTCATTTAAAAATGAGATTTCCAATTAATGGGGCCCAGAAGTTATTTTAAACCTCTCCAAAGGACCTTAATGTAAAGCAAGATTTGGAAATTATTGAACCTGATGAACTTGTTTATGCACATGCCTTCAATTCCTATTTGTACATGACTCCTAGAGGATGGATGATAGACACACAGAAAGAGAGAGAGAGAGAGAGAGAGAGAGAGAGAGAGAGAGAAAGGAAAGAAGGAAGGAAGGAAGGAAGGAAGGAAGGAAGGAAGGAAGGAAGGAAGGAAGGAAGGGAGGGAGGAAGGAAGGGAGGGAGGAAGGGAGGAAGGTAGGTTCAGTCTGCAGAGAGTATATCTGTCAGTATATATTCCCCTAATATTATTATGAAACCGTGCCCCACAGGGTTAATGAGGTTGAAACTAGCAACACCTTTAAAGCTTGTTTTTCAGAGAAGTATCCCCCTCCCAAACAGCTACTGTATCTTTTCAAACCCTACCAACAAATCCACTAGTTGTCTCCACAGAAGCCTGAATTCAAGGTCAACAATATGGTTCCAGCCTTGGAACAAGCAAGGCCCTGCATTCCTTAGCAGAGATAAAGACCAAGACCACATTCAATTTATATTGCCTCTCAGAGCATGCCCACAGCCCCCTCTCCTTGTCCCAAGATAACCTCCTGACATCAGAAGCTGAATTCTGCCTTGATCTGACCTTAAGTCTCCACCCCAAAATGAACATGGGATACATGTTACATATGTTTGCTCAGTGCACATTCTCCACCTTTCCTCATGAACAGTCATCAGTTTCCTCACCCTTTTCATCAGTATGTATGTAATCTCAACCCCTGTGATTATTAAAAATTAGTTCTCTCCCCCTTCTGGGAGGCAGAGGCAGATCTGAGGCTTGCCCTCCTATATTCTCCTTTGGCTGTCTCTGGAATAAACTCTTTCCTTGCTGCATCCCTGATGTCTCAGTGATTGGCTTTGCTGTGTGTCAGGCAGACAGACTTGGGTTCAGTTACATCTCGGTATCTTTACCTAGATCTATCTGTCCCAGACCCATTATTAGAGGTCTGTGCCTCTTTAATACCTTCAATCTTTTTTTTTTCTCATTACCCACCTTTCCCAAGGAGGCTTATACACATTTTTTACCTACTTGTTCCCATAAAATTTTAATACCATATGTACTATCTGTTTGTGTGTTATATGTATTTCTGTGTTGTGAATAAAAAGAGTAAGATTTTTTACCACCCAAGGAATAGTTTTCTCTCCTTCAGGGGTGATATCACCTCCATTGAAACATATGGATATGATGTATTATGGGAATTTTTTTTTAATTTTTTAATGTTTTTTTTTTTGAGAGAGAGAGAGAGAGAGAGAGAGAGAGAGAGAGAGAGCATGAGCGGGGGAGGAACAGAGAGAGAGGGAGACACAGAATCTGAAACAGGCCCCAGTCAGCACAGAGCCCAACGGCGGGGCTCGAACTCACGGACTGAGAGATCATGACCTGAACTGAAGCTGGACGCTCAACCAACTGAGCCACTCAGGCGCCCCTGTCATGGGAATTTTAAATTGTACAAACACCACTGTTTCTCCTCAAGTAAGATCCCTCCAAGAATTGTTATACATCAGTAAATGTCACTAACATCCAATCAGCTTCAAGCACCAAAGATTTGGAAGGCATCCTTGTCATCTCCTGCTCCTCAAATTCCTGTGCTAAACCACACAATCCTTCCTGTACTACTACCTGAATATCTCAGGAATCTGCATTTCTCCATCTCTCTTTCCCCATCCTAACACTGCCTGCATACAGCTAATACAGTAACTTTTGGCTGTGATGGACTGAAGCATAAGTATGATTGGGAATGGCAGAGAAAAAATGTAGGGTATTTGGGCATAACCACATATATTAAGATCTGGAAACAGGAATTTAAGTGGCATATTAGGAAAGGGTGCGGACAAAAGATCACTGACAAAGAGGGCAAATTATATCACCACCATTAGATAGCATTTAAGTATTAAAGTACTTTCTAGTTCTTATCAGTCAATATCTACATAGAATCCTATTAGTCATTTTGTTTTAATTACTATATTTTCCCAAATATCCTCCTTATAGTTACCTGTACTACCTCAGATGATGTTTCAGGGTGAAACTCACTGTGATATTTTCTCTCTAAATTATTTATTTATTTATTTTTTATTTTTATTTTTTTAGCGTTTATTTATTTTTGAGACAGAGAGAGACAAAGCATGAACGGGGGAGGGTCAGAGAGAGGGAGACACAGAATCTGAAACAGGCTCCAGGCTCTGAGCTGTCAGCACAGAGCCCGACGCGGGGCTCGAACTCACGGACCGCGAGATCATGACCTGGGCCCAAGTCGGCCGCTTAACTGACTGAGCCACCCAGTCGCCCCTAAATTATTTATTTTTAAAATTCTTATCTCTGTGTCTCCCTCTCTCTGACCCTCCCCCGTTCATGCTTTGTCTCTCTCTGTCTCAAAAATAAATAAACGTTAAAAAAAATTTTTTTAATAAATAAATAAAATTCTTATCTCTAACATTCCAGTGTGATCAACATTTATTCTACATCCATTTTAAGTGCTTTTAAAATGGTATATCTTTTACTACCAATTCTAGATTACTTATTCAAAGACTTCATTCGAGCAAAAGTGCCATATTGACACCTCCTGGAAGCTGGCATATGTGGTAGGCATTGCATGTAATTAAGAATAAAGAATTATTCTTTATTAAGAATAAAGAAAATACCACGGTCCATATTTTTAGGGAGCTTACAGCCTCTTATAGGAGAGATGATTAAAATCATAAACTTAACAGCAAATGATATAAGACAGAATTTTGCTAAGTGCAACAAGAGAGTACAACAGTGAGGAAGCCAGTGGATTATAATGTATAATTGACTTGGTGGTCAGAAAATGCAATGATAGAGAAGATAAGGTCTGGCTTGGGGTCACCAAAAATGCTTAGGATTTGGTCACTAGATAAATGACAGAGAGACAGACATCTTGGTTAGAGGGATAATTGTAAACAAAGACACAGATGTTAGAATGAGCATCATTAGTTCATCTGAATTCCAGAATCCTAGGCTCATTAGAGGGAACTGGAATGCATTGAGAAAAATGGAAAATAAATTCAGCTAAATTAGATGCAACCATATCTAGAGGATTTGAAAAGAGAAGTTTAGATCTGATGTGACAGAAAAGAGGCACTCAGGGAACCTGTTCAAGGGAAAACAATGATCTAGCAGGCTCACAAAACTGGATGGAGTAAGAAAGGCTTGAGTTCAAGATGTTATGATAAGCCCATTTGGATAAAGTGGGAAAGAAGAAAAAGAAACGGATTTAGGAAAAATAAGAAGGAGAAGTGGTTTTCATCAGCCAGAATGCAAATCAATTCTTCCTAGAAGGAATTAGCAGTTAGTATGGTAAAAAAAAAAAAAAAAAGTCATAGATTCTAAAGAACTACTTGAATTTTTCCTAGATCTGCTACTCGTTATCTGGTTTTGACTTGTTTATATAAACTCCCCTGAATCTCAGGCCACCTGGGTGGCTCAGTTGGTTAAGCATTGGACTTTGGCTCCGGACAAATTGGGTTCAAGCCCCATGTTAGGCTCTGTGATGTCAGCACAGGACCTGGTTTTGATCCTCTGTCTCCCTTTCTCTCTGCTTCTTCCCTGTTTCTCTCTCTCTCTCTGAAAAAATAAACACTAAAAAAGAAAAAAAAAGAATAAACTCCCTGAATCTCAATTAAATGTGTTTACCTTTTTTATAGTGTTTCAATAAAAAAAAGCATGCAAAATTCCTAGTTGAGTTCCCATAAGACTCAAGAAATGTTGTGTTTTCCAAATAAAAAACTTAATTATATTTGACTATGAGCATGGTTCATTATGGAAATCAATTATATACCTTCTGTAAACCATAACATTTCCTACATACTATTTATTGTACTTCAGTTTTCACTTTTATCATAGTTCTCAAGTAGATAGGGCATTCTCAGATGGTAATTTTGAAATTTGAAAATAAAAAAATATCCCGGGGTACCTGGTGGCTCTGTGGGTAAGCGTCCGACTTGGCTCAGGTCATGATCTTGCGATTCCTGAGTTTGAGCCCTGTGTAGGGCTCTGTGCTGACAGTTTAGAGCCTGAAGCCTGCCTCATATTCTGCATCTCCCTCTCTCTCTCTGTCCCTCCCTCACTCACACTCTCTCTTTCAAGTATAAATAAACATTAAAATATTTTTTAAAAAAAACAAAAATATTTAAAATAAAATAAAAAATAAAAATAAAATAAAATAAAAAATTAAAAAAATCCTAAAAAATAAATAAAATTTAAAAATCCTAAAAGTAGCATCATATTTTTAATAAAGTTTATATATATATATATTTTACTTATGTTTCTTTGTTATACTTATATTTTTCTCAGATTCACTAGGGTATAGTATAATTTGCCTGTTATATATCATTCATGCATTTTGTATTACTTTTTAATTGCTATCAATTGAAAAATTTTAAAAAGCGTATTTACTTTACTGTTTTCAGGACTTTGGTATTGCCTTCTTTTCCTAAGGTCAATGGTACTTATACTTTTCTAATACAATAACAATATGTTTCCTCACCCTTCCCCCAAGGGTGAATAGCTCATTAGAGATCAGACAGATGGTTCAAATTACCATACTTGATCTTACTTAATCACCTTAGTGAGAATGAAAGGTAGCATGTTTTGTTTTCCAAGTACCTTTACCTCATTGCAGAAGCCAATTCTAGGTATCAATTAGTTATTTCTCAATGGCTCCTGAGTTTATTAAAAAAACAGTTTAGGGGCGCCTGGGTGGCGCAGTCGGTTCAGCGTCCAACTTCAGCCAGGTCACGATCTCGCGGTCCGGGAGTTCGAGCCCCGCGTCAGGCTCTGGGCTGATGGCTCAGAGCCTGGAGCCTGTTTCCGATTCTGTGTCTCCCTCTCTCTCTGCCCCTCCCCCGTTCATGCTCTGTCTCTCTCTGTCCCAAAAATAAATAAACGTTAAAAAAAAAAAACAGTTTATATTGTTCTCCCAATCTTGCAGACTTGATCTAAAATTTTCAATCCTCTTATAAGAAATTGTTTGATATTAATATGGAATTTAATATAATGAGAAGCAAATGATATTAAATCATTATCAATAAATCTTACTAACACAGTTAATATCCTTCCTTATGGCAAACATATTAAATGTTAATATCCAGTCACAATCATCAGTAACAAATATAAACAGAAAAAAATGTTAAAAATAAACAGAGTAAAGGTCCAAAAGTAATGTTCTAGTTTATATAACAAATTATTTGGGAATATTTTGTTTATGTATATAACGCTTCCTTTTTGCAATGTGTAACTGTTTAGATCAGGGGAGGTAAAAACGGTTCTTGAGCACTTGCATTTTGAACAAAACATTAAGACTAACTTCCTTTGGCATCTTTTCCAATACTTTTGGGTACCTTGGGGCACAGAAAGCTAAAATCTACATTGTCAAGACTCCCTTGTAACTACATCTCTGAGAATGACTTAGGTTCTGAAAATCATTTGTAATACATTTATTTGGATTTGAATTAAGTTTGGGGATGGAGGCAGTGGCTTAAACACACATATTTTCAGCTGATATGGTTCTAACAATATGGCAGGATGGTTTCCTGATCTCTGAATCTCAGTGAAGACTAACAGGAAGCGGCCATTTTCCAAATGCCTAGCTTTCTGATTGGTGACAATTGGCAGAATACATGAAGAACCTACTCTATACTGTGGTGATGGTGGCCAACCCAGAAACTAGTTCTTCAGCCCTTCCAGCTATTTTATAACTATTTATTTCCTTATTTTTATTCAATGATCTGAAATTGAACTCTGCCTCATGCATCCCAAATCCAGGGGAAGCCTAGATAATAAGAAAAGTCTTGGCAAATTCTGTGACTTGCTCCTTCTACACAGACTAAAGGCAGGGAGTTTGCCTTCTCCATAACACCATTCTGGTCTCCACACCACCATTACCTTCAGACTTATCCTTGGATTAAACATACAATTCCAGAGGTCCTTTATCCTCAAGACACCTTGCCACACATTTTCTAATACCAAAAAATATATTTAAAAGAGACTAAAATATTACATTGCCACAATTAAAACTTAGAAGTTAAAGTACAAATTTTGGTAAAGTACATATTTGGCTTATAAACTATTTATTTTGGCTTATGATTACACAATGGAAAAATAAATGATTGTCAATATTCTTTTTTTTTTGTCTTATGAGGTGCAAGGAGGTATTAAAAAGAAAAAGAGAAAGTTTTCTAACATCTAAAGGAAGAAGTCACCAGAGATGGAGGATGTTGAAAAGTGTCATAAAGATCAAAGGAGAGCTGATTAATAACTTGTTAGTTCTGCCTACAGAAAACATTGTTCACCTTAAAAGTGATGGGTTATTGCTGTGAGCTGAAAGACCGAGGGATGAGTCCCAGGATAGGTTTGCCTGGTGGGGAATAAAAGGGACTGGAGGGAAGGTGAAAATGCATCAAAAATTAATTCATATTTTATAGTTGTGGCTGATGCCAGCAGTAGTCTCCAAGGGATTAGGGTGAAAAACTTTCAAAAATATTCATAATCCAGTATGCGTACCGAAATATGCTTTTGTCTCATAATTCTGATTAAGAATTATTTTATTACCAAGACATTCTCTAAGATGAAAGCATGTGGTTTTTACAAACATCTTGTTTCTTTAGTATGTGATAAGGTTGAACTTAAAGAAGAAAAACAGACTAAATATGTGTATATAGCAAAGCATCTTCAAAACATGATTCTTCCCACTTCACTAAAAAAAATAAAATAAATGTGTTGTACTTGTGATATACCTAGACTTAAATCATTAAAATGAGATTTCCTTCTTTTTTTTTCCCACATGGAACTGACATCTAAGGAAGCTTTGAGTTCTTTTCAGACCAGTATTTCAAAAGCTACTTTGCTAGCTGAAATCTAGATTTGGCTTCACAGATTCAACCACTGAGTTCAAAGATAGCTCTAAATTTGACCCAACATGTTTTCTTGTCTTTAGATATGCTGTAAAGCATCTAAGATTAATGGGAAACATGAAATAAAAGGTCTTGGAACCTGAAAACATCAATAAGGGCAGTCGGCCAGTTTAAGCTGGCAGTGGTTGGCCATGGTGTTAGTCAAATAAATTGCCAATGGCAATGAGCTGATGGATGGCATAGTGTTTGGCATGTGTGTATGTGCCTGCATGGTTAAAATCCATTTCTCCAACCCCTCCTTTTCTGGTCTCTGTATCACAAGTGATACACAAAAAAAGATAAAAATAATTTTCCCTACTTGGTAAACTAGGAGATAATAATTATTAGCTAGCATGATACTGATGAACAAATAATAGATTTCACTATATTCAAAATGCCTTTATTCTGTCCTAACATCAGATTCTTGCTCTACAGTAATAGAGATACATGAACAAGTTGGTTCATGGGCTGATCAATGAGCAGTGAAGGGGACTGGAGAAGTTCATTGTAATTACAACATGCAGATAAGGGATGCAAGGAGGAAAAGTTAGATGTGGTCAGGCTATCAGTAAACAGATGTCATTTACCAAGGCTAATTACTACCTCAACATTCCAAAACATCTTGGAATGGCAGTATATGTTGCTAAGGAAAAAAATATATAATATATACTTACATATGTATAGATAAGTTTATGGATATTATATATACATTAAATATATATATAATATATAGTATAGGTTACTATATAATAATTACATATTGCACAGCTAGTAGTTAATACTGAAGGTTCTGAAAACCTAGTTCCAGTCAGACTGTATCTCTTGTTGTATAGCTTGAGACAGGTTACTTAACTTCTCTGTATTTCAACTCCATTGACAATAAAATGAGTTTAATAATAGTAACCATCTCATATGATTGTTCTAAGTATTAAATGAGATATTATTTACTAGGCACAAATAAAGACAATAAAAATGCATGTTCTTATAGTTCTTGTCTTTGCTATCATTACATTGTACAAATTATTAGGGACTTGTATGATTTCAAGTTAGAGCAAATTTATCTTAATTATGTCAATGCTTTTCCTTTACCTAGAGGCTCCTCAACCAGTTGCTGTTTTCTCATATTTCTTCCATAACTCCTTCTTCAACTAATGAGAGTCTCCTTTTTGTATATTACCACTGGGCAAGGTGTGTAATTCTGTTGTGCCCATCGCATGGTGCTTTTATAATGTTCTATTCACAGAAATACTCAATGGTCTCTTATAAACTGAATGAACATGGTTTGCCATAATCAAAGCTAAGGCCCTTATTAGAAATGAATTAACCAACAAACCAACCTTTTTACTAAGTTGTAAAGTTTAGATTTTTAAAGGAAAGGCAAAGCTACATATGGTAATTTGGCAATTCATTGATGTGCAACAAGTGACGCAAAATTTTGTAAATTAAAGCAATGATTTGTAATTTCCTATGGTTCTGCGTGCTGAGTTCAGCTGAGTGGTTGTTCTATTGCAGGTGGCATTGGCTGACATTACACACTTGGGTGCATTTCACTTGGCTACAGGGATGGGCTGAGAGCCACAAAAGGGCTTCACTCACCTATCTGGTGATTCGATATTCCTTTATGCTGCCTCTTTTTCTCCACATGACTAGTCTTCTGATAGCATGGTGGTGTCAGGGTAGACTACCACTTACACTGCAGCTAAATACCCCCATGGTGAAACTGAAAACTTTTAATCTTCTTACAGACACCTCTTCCATATTTTGTTGACCAAAATAAGTCATAAACCCAGCCTAAATTTAAGAGAAAGGTAAAGAGACACCACCTCTTGATGGGAAACAATATACACAGGAAGGAAAAATAATTGATTAGGCTCATTTTTAAAGACTCTATCATAGATATTCATTGCTTTAATAAATTTTTAGAAAATTATTTTAATTATAATAATTAAAGCTAGAGTTTACTTTATTAGTGATATGGTGAAATTAGAAATATTATTTCCTGGTCTTTTTTTTCCCTTGGGTAAAGGAGATAAGATAAAAAGATTTATCAAGATTTGTATACCATTTAATCTTACTAGTATAGCTTTGTTTAATCAACTGCTCATTATGAACTAGACATTGAACCAAACAATTGATATATAAAGATGAGTGAAAAAAGCGAAAGAATTTGATCTTATAATATTTGGGGAGGAATATATAAAACATACCATATTAGAACAATGTGACAAATATTATAATTGGCGTAAGGGCAAAAGACCACAATAACTAAGAGGAGAAGCACAACCAACACTCAGACTGAATTGGAGAAAGGGCCATTGAAGGTTCTTTAGCACGGATGCCATCTGGACTGAGTCATGAAGAGACAGAGAAAGAAGCAGAAAAGATCATTCAAGGTAGAAGGGACAGTAGGGTCAGAGCCTAAAACCACTTACGAGCACAGGAGGACACAAGGATCTAAAGGGGGCCAGGGGCTAGCACTGCAAGGGGTCAAGTGTGAGACACACAGAAGCTGGACCTAAGTTTTGGCAAAAAAGAGAAAAATAGTGTAGAACACAGAGAAATTTAAGGTCATGGGACTTTGTTTCTTACTTTTAATTTTGCCGCTGTTGGTGGTGGTGCTGGTGATTTTTATTTTAGGGTGACTGAAATATTCTTATGGGCTGAGAAGAAGGAACCCAAAAGGAAATAAAGTTTGAAGATCTTCACTAATCACTTCTCAGCCACTTTCCGAGTCCCTCAGCTTCACATATATCTCAAGCCCTTGGTCATTCGCTCCACGGTGGTTGCCACAGCGACTGACCTTGAGTGGGTCCACAAAGGCCTAGTGCCTGAGGCCAACACCAAATCTCTGGTTCTTCCCATTGTATTTCAGACAAAGCACAAGCTGGGATTTAGCTTCCCCAGAGGCTACCTAAAAATGCAGGTGATCCAGAAGGGGAACATCAGTACATTGACTGTTGGAAATTGGGAGTGAGAAGGAAACCAATAGATGAATTCTCTCTCCATTCTCTGTGATGAATACTCCCCCAGGGGTACATTTTCTGTACATCCCATCTGGAGATATCTCATATGGCTAAGCATCTAGCGTGTCTCTCTGGGAGCCAGCTGTGTAACATCAACTCCTATTTGTTTCACATTCTGCCTGCCCGCACTTTCTATTTCCTTGGCCCTGAGACTGCATATCTCAATAAATAACCACACTACCACTTAAGTCTCACTTAAGGTTCTGTTTTCCAGGAGACCCCAACCAAGACAAAAACTGAATCCTTAGCACAGATAAGGCATGTATACATTCAATGTCTCATTCACAGCAACAAATTTTTATTGAATGCTGATGAGCTTATTATGCCAGGCATTTAAGCTAACCACTTGAAATGTGTAAATGAACCCGTAAGTCCCTATTCTCCAGACACGGTTAGAAGGGAGAGAGGTACAAAAACAAGCACAAGTAATTATTCTTCATGTTAAAAAAATTATGAATGCAGTAGCACAGAATTACAAAGGGAGATGGCCAATTCTATCCAAGGAGTCTGCAGTCATGTGTCTATGTGGTGGGGATGGGCAGAAAGAAGGAAGGGGAGACATCAAAATGGGTAAAACCCAGATAACTGCTGAGTCAAGTTTTAAAATGGGATTCAGGAGTGCAGGAGGGTAACAGACACTAAAGGAGTTTGTGACCACTAAACCAGCCAGGCAAGAAACAATGACAAAACAAGTAATAAAATGGCAACAAATACATATCTATTAATAATTACTCTGAATGTAAATGTACTAGATACTCTAATCAAAAGGCACAGGGTGACAGAATGGATTAAAAAACAAGACTCTTCTATATGCTGCCTATAGAAGACTCCTTTTAGACCTAAAGATACCTGCAGATTTAAAGTGGGGGTAGCTGGAGAAACATGTATCACACAAATGGATGTCAAAAGAAAGAGCAGCAATACTTAACATCGGGCAAACTAGACATTTTGTTCTTGTAGTATTTTTATCCTGTTTTCATATCAGGGTGGTAGTGGCCTCACAGAATGATTTTGAATTTGTTCTCTCTATTCTATTATTTGTAAGATTTTGATTAAGATTGCCACTATTTTTTATTTAATGTTTGGTAGAATTTGCCAATGAAACCATGTGGTCTAGACTTTTCTTAGCTTGGAGATTTTTGATTCACAATTCAATTTTCATTCTTGTCATTGGTCTAAGAAGATTTCCTGTTTCTTGAGTTCAAGATTCATGATTCATGTCAACTTGTGTGTTTTTAGGAATTATCTGGGTTCCTTTTTTTTCTAAGTTATCTGATTTGTTAGTATATAATTGTTTGTAGCAATCTGTTGTTATCACACTGTGTAATCTGTGGTATCTGTTGTAGTGTTTTCTTTTCTACTTCTCGTTTTTGGTTTTTGAGCCTTCCCTCTCTCTTTCTCTCTCTCTCTCTTTTGTTAACATAGTTAAAATATTGCCAATTTTGTTTGTTTGTTTGTTTGGAAAAACTGGTCATTACTATGTTATGTTATTATTTATTCTGGTCTTTATTGTTTTTTAATTTTTTTTAATGTTTATTTTTGAGAGAGACAGAGACTGAGTGTGAATGGGGGAGGGGAAGAGAGAGAGGAAGACACAGAATCTGAAGCAGGCTCCAGGCCCTGAGCTGTCAGCACACAGCCCCATGCAGGGCTTGAACTCACAAATGGCGAGATCATGACCTGAGCCGAAGTCAGATGCTCAACCGACTGAGCCACCCAGGAGCCCCTCCACTTTATTTTTTTTTTTTATTTTCCTTTGTTATTTCCTTCCTCTACTGTATTTCAGCTAAGTTTCTTCTTTTTCTAGTTCCTTGCAGTGTAATGTTAAGTTGTTTACTTGAACTTTTTTCTTAATGCAAGCATATAGCATAAATTTCGCTCTAACATCTGCTTTACTGCATCCCATAGGTTTTGGAATATTGTGTTTTCTTTTTCTTTTGTTTGGAGACATATTTTGATTTGCCGTTTGTTTTCTTATTTTAGCCCATTGCTTGTGCAGTCATGTGTTATTTAATATTTACATATTAAATATTTAATGTTTACATCATAGATTTTCCAGCTTTGTTTTATTGTTGATCTTTAGTTTTGTACCATTGTGGTTGGAAAATATACTCGATATGATTTCAGTCTTCTTAAATCTGTTACATCTCTTTTTATTCTTCTGTGTGTACTTGAAGAGAATGTGTATTCTATTTTTCTTGGATGAACTATCATGTATATGTATATGTATATGTATATGTATATGTATATGTATATGTATATGTATATGTATATGTATATATTTAGAACCTTGCATTCTAAAGTATGCTTCAAGTACAAAATGTTCTTAAAAAAATAATAACTTGAACTGAGGGTACTCATTTAAAATAAAGCATATCAGGGGCACCTGGGAGGCTCAGTTAGATGAGCATCCAACTTCGGCTGAGGTCATGCTCTCACGGTTAGTGACTTTGAGACACATATTGGGCTCTCTGCCGTTAGCACAGAGCCCACTTCAGATCCTCTATTCATCCACTGCTCATGCTCTCTATCTCAAAACTAAATAAACATTAAATTTTTTAAAATAATTATTAAAGAAAGCACATCGGGTGAGTGGAGGGATGGGTAAAATAGGTGAAGGGGATTAAGAGTATGCCTATCATGTGGAGCACTGAGTAATGTACAGAATTGTTGAATCACTATATGGTACACCTGAAACTAACATACCACTGTATGTTAACTGTACTAGAATTAAAATTGTAAAAACTTTAAAAAAATAAAGGAAGAAAAATAAAAAACAAAATGTGATTCAGTCACTATGTTGTACACCTGAAACTAACGTAACAATGTGTGTCAACTATACTTTAGATAAAAACAAAAAGAAAAGAAAATGTGATTTAGTACAAGAAGCCTCAGAGATAAAGGAGATGTAGTCTTACACTTCAGACACCTGCAGTCTAGTGAAGGAGGCAGGCACATGATGGTGATTTTTAATTAAATCTGCAACACTGGTCTTCCTCTTCTTCCCGCTGCCAAGCCTGCTGCTGCCTCCAGAATGTTCACTGGCCTTTCTCCCTGCTTAGAAGTTCTGCTGCCTAACCTCAATATGATTTGCTCCCTAAGCTACCTCATATCACTTTCTTCCAAATCACCTTGTTTTATTATTGTATAGTTGTACAGCAACTACACCTATATGAAATTGTATTTTTTATTATTTTCTGTTCCCAACCATTAAAAATGTAAGCTCCATGAAACATGAGAACTTTTTTGTCTTACTCTTCAGATTAACTCCAGTGTATGACACATAGTAAGTGGTCAATGATTACCTGCTGAATGACTGAATGAGATTATTTTAAAAAGACAAAATAATTACACGTTGAAAATCAAGTCATGAATGGGCATGGCAAAGGCTAGAAAGGTAACCGGGCTTTTCTGGAAACAAGGGAAGAAGTTTCTGAGGAAGGGTTTTTTTGAGATAATATCAGGAAAAGTAAGCATTACGGAAGCCAAGAAGTAGAGAGCAGAGGGACAGGAGTATCAGAGCATTCCAGGGAGAAGGAACAGCATGTAAAGAGCCATGATCTGGGAGGCAGACTAATGCATTCCAGAATCTGAAAGGAGGTAGATTTGGCTGGGGTACAATGAGCTAAGAAAAGGCTGGATGAGACGAATCTGGAGGGAGAGGCAGGGATCAAGCTGCTGAAAGATCTTACGCGATGTCATAGGTCTTTTTCATGAAGGCCATACTCTGACTGCCATGAGATGTAGGATGATGAGTCAGAACACTGCATCCCTCCGGGTGTAAGACAGCAGATCCTCAGAATGAGACAGGAGGTACAGCAAAGTGAAAAGTGGTGTGGGATAGTGAATGGTACAATTAGCAGTATTAATGATGAAAAGATAAAAAAAATAGGAGAGTGTACACATCCATGAATAAAGAGCTCCACTTAGGGCGCCTGGGTGGCGCAGTCGGTTAAGCGTCCGACTTCAGCCAGGTCACGATCTCGCGGTCCGTGAGTTCGAGCCCCGCGTCAGGCTCTGGGCGGATGGCTCGGAGCCTGGAGCCTGTTTCCGATTCTGTGTCTCCCTCTCTCTCTGCCCCTCCCCCGTTCATGCTCGGTCTCTCTCTGTCCCAAAAATAAATAAAAACATTGAAAAAAAAAATTTAAAGAGCTCCACAAACTGGTTTTGTAGTTGGCATCTGAGGAGTACAAGCGAAAAGGTTAGGCCTGTTTACAAAAATAAATGGATAAAAGTAAAATAAACATTTCTCTGACTGGGAAATTACTAGTTTGTCCTAGTCAATGCCACATGGAAATTACAAAGTGATTATGCACATTATAAAAATAATACAAGTAATGTAACAGGTAATCTATAAGGAAAGATTTTCAGACACATGGAGTAAATTATCACCCAGAACATTCCATTACTTGCAGTTTCTACATATCTACCATTCGTAATACTGTTTTCTATATTTATTTGGTTTAAGTCGCTCTTCTATCATCTGTGTTTTCCATTATTAATCTTGAGGCTGTCAATTGCCTCATCATGAGTAATTAGATGTCCCACAATCACTGGCTGAATGATGTGGTCCTTAAGGGTCTTTGATTCTTTGGCATTCCTAGTGCCAGACACAGTGCCTTGAATCTATGAAGACTTTTGGTTTTGTTTTGTTCTTTTTTTTCTTTTTTTCAACTTTATGAAGATCCAAAGGGACTGGGTAACCCTGAAGTCGATTATGAATGATCAAAGAATATTTAAAATATGAGCTGCATAATTTTTTATTACATGTCTTTTTATCTACTTCTTGAAAGCACATAATTCTATCTCAATGTTACGTTAAACAGAATATTTGATTTTGTAAAACACTCCATTCCCCAATCATGCCAGATAGAAGTCTGCTACAGAATCAACTGCTTAAGTGTTCGAGTGAGGCTGGCTATCGGGAGATGGAGAAGTGACAGTACGTTGCCCTTGCTACCGTCTCTCCTCCCCGACACACTGCTGACTCTCACCCCAGGGCACTACACTGTGTTTTCTTCTTGTACCCCTGATTCTAGTGTTTCCTACTGAAAGTACCCAAGGGATATGATGGCCACTGGGACACTTTGCTTCTGTTCTCCCTTTTATAAAATGATTATAAAGTATACTCTACCTCAAGTTCTGCTGAGAATAAATTAGGTTTTTTTTTCATTTGAAAGCATACTTAAAATGTAAAGAATAAGTAAAGAGTTAAGATATGAGAAGGATTGCTATTATAGTGAAAATATACTACAGACTGTGATATCAAAGGTTTTAGGAACCACAGGAGGAAACTTGACAGACCCACATGAGAGACTGGTAACACCCATACAAAGAAAAATGTAGAGCGACCTCTCATCCCTGCTAAGGATAAAGTCCAAAATCCTTAGCGTCATATACTAAACGCTCTACAATTAGATATTAATAGATATCTGCACTATTCAGGTTCCAACCTCCATGCCCTTCTGCAATCTGACCTAAATGTCTCTCCTCAGGAAAAAAAAAATCTTCAGCAGGCAAATTCCTCCTTTTCCAATACACTGCTCTCCTCTTTTTGAAGCCTCCCACTCCTACCTTTTTCTTTAGTTTCAGGGCACTGTGTGTCTACCCACACTATGGAAATATTAAAAAATGTAATGACATCAGTTAATAGTGTCTGCTATATACCTGGTGCTTCACATGGTAACTATTCATGGTAAAAGTCTGTTGTTTTTCATATACAGAATTTACCCTTCAGTAGACTGAGATTCCCACAGGGATAGAAGGAATCTACCCAACTCTGAGTTCCCTGACACTTAAAACAATGTCTGCAACACTCTTGTGCCTCAGTATACATTTGTTTAAAAAAAAAAAAGAAGCTGTAGGGGCACCTGGGTGACTCAGTTACTTGAGTGCCTAACTCTTGATTTCAGCTCAGATCATGATCTCAGGGTCATGGGATCAAGCCCCTTGCAGGGCTTGGTGCTGAGTGTGGAGCCTGCGTTAGATGCTCTCTCTCTCCCTCTGCACTCTCCCCCACTCACACTCTCTTTAAAATAAAAATTCTAAAAATAAATAAGTAAGTAGGTAAATAAATTAATTAATAATAAAAAATTTTAAAAGAAACTATAAATAAGGTAAAGACTTATATTTTAAACTAAGACAGTCAGCATCCTAGGCAGGAATTTAGTGTGAATCACTAGTGTGATTCCATGATAGACTTTCACCAAATTCTAATTCTGCCAAGAATAAATAATTTACTTTGAATATGGAATGAAAAGCACAAATGGGCACTACCCAAAACAACATTTTGTAATCAGTATTCTGGTGTTATTTTTTAAATTGGCCTTTGGGAAGATGCCAACCAAGACCAGAAAAAAATTTTGAAGACCCATTGTTTTATACAAATTAAATACTTTGATTCACTTACATCTCATATTAGTTAATATAGTCACCAACCTATTTCTTTCATTTGTGTTTTCCTATTTACATGCATCAGGTTTCTTCTTTTCTCACTCCCTTTTCATTTTTCTGTTGTTAACATAATTCTTTACAAAAGCAATCCAATTATTTCAGAGACAGGCCTATAAATATAAACCTGAGATTCCCATAACTCAATAATCCTACTCAGAAAGAGTTCACATGAACTTTGGGTAATTTGTTTTCATCCAATTATGGAGATTATTTATTTCTGAACATGGAAAATAAAAAATTTATTGGAGCCCAGGATTTCCAAACATGGTTTTGCTACTCACTACAGCATGCATAAATATATTCAAATAAACCTTGCTTTAATTCACTTTTTATATATTAATAAACATATCACTTGTAGTACTTTATGGGAAGTAGAAAGTACATTCCAGTATTAAGCAAACAAATAAAAACTAAAATATTAAATCTGCTGAATGCCACATGTATACATTGTAAGCTTAATTCTATACCTATTTTTGTATTTTTCAAAGAAAAAATTATCAAATATATCATTATCATCCAGAATATTTCATATGATAATAATCTAAAGCCAAATCTCACAGAGCAAGAGAATTTTCTGTCAGATCACATCTGATAAATTTTCATTTTCCAAATAATAACAAAGTAGAGTTAATAACTGTATCTGAAGAAGTCAGTGTAATCAAATTTTAAAAGAATTATGGACACAAGAGGGGCATCTAGGTGGCTCAGTCAGTTAAGAATCCTACTCTTGATTTTGGCTCAGGTCATGATCTTATGGTTCATGAGTTTGAGCCCCATATGAGGTTCTATACTGACTGCACAGAGCTTACTTGAGAATCTCTCTCCTTCTCTATCTGCCCCTCCCCACTCCTGCATGCTCACTCTCTCTCTCTCAAAATAATAAATAAATAACCATAAAAAAAAAGGAAATAGGGACATAAGATAACACTATAATCTAGAGTGTGTATACAAAACATCAAATATTAATCTTACTTTCTCTATAGTTCTAAATCTTTATAAATTACTGATTTTCTCAATAGAGAAACTTACACTCTTGGTCTGACTATAACTTTATTTTTTTGAACTAAACTAGGAAATTTAGATTAGTTTGGTGTTTAAAAATGAATACAATAAATTTTAGAAAATATTCTTTTGATTATAAGCACATTTTATCTGATTATTCAAAGATCTATTATGGAATATTAGTTTACTTACTAGATATTATTTTACATGTAAATAAAACTATATTTGCATGTTCATATATGGATACATATGTAAATATTTACTTGGGATTTTAGTTGCACATAGTTTCTTGTGAAAATATTTTTGTCTTAGGGGGCCTGATGATTTATCAACAATTCTACAAGTTATTATACCCAAATTATAATATCTAAATGAAAATATATTATTTATATGTCTATAAATTATAATGCCAATATGTCATTCAAACTAATGAGTGAGAACATTAAAGAAAAGAGTGCATTCTTATTCCTCAAATAAAATTTTGCTAAGTCATGTCTGCTCACAAAAGTAGCCTCAACTAACTACAATATTAATGCCTGATAATATTTTCAGTTAGAGGAAAGTTTGTGCCCTTTTATTTAAAATATGGCTTATAGGGGCGCCTGGGTGGCGCAGTCGGTTAAGCGTCCGACTTCAGCCAGGTCACGATCTCGCGGTCCGTGAGTTCGAGCCCCGCGTCGGGCTCTGGGCTGATGGCTCAGAGCCTGGAGCCTGTTTCCGATTCTGTGTCTCCCTCTCTCTCTGCCCCTCCCCCGTTCATGCTCTGTCTCTCTCTGTCCCAAAAATAAATAAACGTTGAAAAAAAAATTTTTTTAAATATGGCTTATATTAACTTTTGCAAAACAGATAAAAAGATGGCTTGACCCAATTTTTGTACTTAATTCATTGATTTTGGTCATTAAGTTGAGTTGTTTTGTAATATTTACAGATAAAACACCACCCCTAAATATGACCTAAACGGAAACATACCACACAACACACACACACATACACACACACACACACACACACACACACACGCTCCTCATATAATATCCACACATTCCCCTACTCTTATTGATGGAAGAGTGTTATCTGCAAATAAACCCAATAAAGTTCATCTGCTCCTTTGACAGAGAGGCCTGATGTTAAGCAAATATATACTTATGTGACAATATTAATATTTAATGCTTTCATAAAACTGTTCATTTATGTATGTACCCCTAGACATTCAGGAAATGTTTATAAGTTTCCCCATTAATAATCTCTGTCTCAGGCTATTTTATTTCAAAAACCACTGTTGACAGTACGTCTACCTTACAGCCACGAAACCAGAATGAAATAAATAGATTTGGAAAATATTGTCATCATTAAGTATACATTTGCTGCTGTGGTATTATCCCAAATGCATAATGTGAATGATTATTTTCAAAATTATTATTCTTTGGAACATCACTGTATTTTTTATGCAATAACATTTCTAAGACTTCCAAAGGATACGTTATTAATTTTATTTTAATATAAGTACAATTCATTATGGTCTTATTGTTAATGGTTTTCTTTATCGTGTCTATAACTGCCTCCAAGTCCCTCACTTCATTCACTGCATCCTAGGACTTCAGTTTTCTGTATTTTTCATCTACTATAAAATACTCATCAAACAAGTTGCATGTCCTAGTCTCCGTCCCATCTTCAATATTACCACTGTATAAAAAGTGGTCCACTTTCATCCCAGAGAACGAATGATATCCCCACCCCCATCTCTATTCCTTGACTTGAAGTTATATGAGTGCTTACATTTCATCTTTTTAAGAAAGTATCTTTTGCAAGAAAAGGATAGAAAGTTTATCAGGTTTAACTCCTACTGCCAGAAGAGACTTTCTAGTCAAGAAAGAACCTTGAAGAAAGAAACTTAGGTGAGTAATACCCACCTAGAAAAGGCCAGAGACCAGCCTAATGTGAGGACGAAGGAATATTTAGATCTCCTGGTTATTTATTAATCAGAGAAATTAGAGCTCAGGAGGAATAGATTAGTTACACGGAGAAAAACACAGTACTTAAGAACATAGTCTCTGGAATCAAACTTCCTGATTTCAAGCTTCGTTCCCAGTATTTTATAAATGTATAAAATCTTGGTTCCCAGTGTGTTTCAAAGTGGACAAATGACAACTTCAATGAAGCATCCATTTATCATATATAAAAATGGAAATAAAATATTAAATTCATCACGGAATTACTTGAGGTTTATACAAGATGACTCTTGTGACAAGTCAGGCACATCGCCTGGCTTATAGTAAAACTAAATGTTACCCACTACTTACATTAGGCCAGAGGACCCATGAGTTGTGGAAACCATAGATTTCTTGCACAATTTAAAACGCTTTCTCCTGCAACTTTAGCTGCCTGTGTATGGGATCAAATTCTGGGGTGGATCATTTGCAAGGGTTAGCAAGATATCCACAAATTAAATCCCACATTTAGTTTAAAAATAAAAGCAGTTGAATAAAATAAAAAAATACTATTATCATTAGCTATGTATCCTACATATTTCCTTCATGGGATTTCATGCTTAAGGAAAATGTGCTAGGTCTACTTAAATAGCCTAAAAATATTTTAATATCTTGATCATGATCATCATTAAACACACATACATTAATTCCCCATGTGTGTTTAAAGTTTTGAAAGTTAGAATTAAATACACCGCCTATTTTCAAGAAAGTCACACCATCTTAATATCTATGGCTCTTTGCCTATTCATCGTTATTATACATTGGTCAAATTCTTGGCCAAAAGTCAAATGAAAAAAATTTGAAAGACTTGCTATATTGCTAGCATATGTATGAAAAGCATATGTATATGCTTATGAACTATTTGAGAGGACGCTATTTCTGTATCTTTTGGGATACTGCATTTTAATCTGATATATCACTTATCCTATATTTTAAGTGTTTTAGAAATAGATATTGACTCTGTGGAAAACAGTAAATGTTTGCATAGAATGAGAAAAATTAATGTTAACATAACCCAAGTAACTCTCAGTCACCAATTCTTTGAAACTGGCACTTCTTCATTCCCCAGAATAAATCCACTTTACTAAGAACTCTTGGAGAGCAACACAGATTTTAGTTAAGATCTTGTACAGACCTGACATCACACAACCCTCCCCAGATAACTGAATACATTTTTTGCATACCTTTTCTGCCAAGTCTGTTGGCTCTGCTTCCAATAGCATTCCTCCTTATTCACCCTTCTCTTGCGTTAGTGAATCTAAAAGCGTCTCAGGGCCACTATTTTAGCTTGTCCTAGCCTATGTGTGTCTGAATGATGAAAGACTAATATTCTAATTCTAGCAGAGAATAAAGCAGGTTATCTTTTCTCCAGATAACTGAGTCTTTTAACAGAGATACTAATTCACAGAATATGGTGAAAACACACACGTGCGCACGCACACACACAAACACAGGCACACACATCCCTTTAATGTCTTTCATTCCTCCTGAGATTCAGTTAGAGAGAAGTACAGGGTGTAGCCAGCAGGGTATGGTAACTCCTATGGTACAGAAAAGAGAACAGCTATGTCAGTGTGGAGAAGAGGCAGTCTAGTGTAGGGATGAAAAGCATAACCTTGGAGCTTGACTGCCTGGTTTTAATCCAAGAGCCATCATCTGCCATCTCTGGGAATCTACACAGTTACATAAGCCCTTCAGTCACCTCATCTGTAAAATCATGATAGTACTGGCCTCACAGGGATGATTTAGTGCATGTGTGAGAATTCAGTGATGTATTATGTGTCAACTGCTTACAATCGTGATGGAACAGAGCAAACACTAAGTGTTAGCCAACCTATCAGAAATTGCCTATGGTTCCCAATGAGAACACAGCATACATCAGGTGCGCATCTTGGAGAGTCAATGAGCCCTATTTCACACAGGATCATCCAGGTTTAATCAGAGTCTCTCTAGGAGTGGAAAGGTAACTCCTGAGTGTGGAAAGCTAACGAGAGTTGGGCAGAAGTGCAGTGTGAGTGCTGGGTACTTACAAAATTCAGGGACTTCATCAATCCAGGCAAAAATTTCCCTCACTTGCCTTAAAAAACATACATAATGAGTATGTTCAGAGTATATTCTCTGAAAGAATATATCCTCAACTGCTTATCGGTCACTTGTAGGGAGGGAAACTAAAAGCCTAGGGGGATGGAAGTGAGAGAAAACATCTTTATTGTACATCCATGAGAGTTTGTGGCTTACCCAGAACATAAATTAAAAAATTTTTAATGTAGCTAAAAATTAATTACATACTTATTTTCCAACATAACTTAGTTGCCTAATTTCAAACTGCTATGCTGCAATGACCTTGCATCATTCCATTTTTATAGCCAAGGTCAAGGACTTTTAACTCCTCTCAGAGCACTGGCTTTCAAACTCTTTTGACTGTGACTCACAGTGAGTAATATATTTTACATTACAACAAGGATATATGTGGGAGGTGGAAAGCTAGAGACCAAACAGCACTTTATTTGTCCCCAAATTTTACATCGTGATGCACAGCCTTGGGGGCGCCATGCCTCAGTGCTGCCTGTCTGCAGAAAGAACCAGATGCCCAGTTGATCTTTTGACTTTTGAGTTCCTTCTTTAAGACAGAGTTTTTCAAACTTCTTTCATCGTGGGTCTCACTTCTTCCACGATGTTTACCATGATGAACTCCCTGCCCTCCCTCCACCAGCACATGCTAATTAGACTTGAAAACACTGTCAGTGGAAAACAGAGATGATCCTTTATTTAGAGCAGCTATTTGAGTCTCTGAGGTCATTCGTACTGGATGCTGCTCATTCTGAAGAATGAGTGCACAGGAATGATCACTTGGGGACAAGACCACTCGTTGTACTCTCCTTTCTTCCAGGTTTTTTCTATAACCCATTTCCTAGCATATCTCTGAGAGAATGGAATACTGACTCTTTAAAAAGACAAAATAGATCGTTGCTTCTCTCAACACTTGAGGGGGAGAAAGAAAATATCTCAAACAGTTTTTTTCTATAATTTGACCTCTGTCTCCTTCCTTCCACATTTCATAGAGCAAAATATGCTCTGAAAAGTAGAGAAGAATCTTTTTTCAAGACTTTTAATCCCTTTTTTCTTCAGTGTTTTTTGGCTTATAAGCCAAATGGCATGTAATGTAAATGCAGAAATTACAAGGTGGCCTCTGTGCCACAATCTAGGACATTTCTCTACATGCCTCTGTAAGGTACTTAGAAAAGTGTTGCAAATGCACCGTAATGGGGAATCCAGGCCAGGTATGAGATTCAGACAAGGCCAGCCTGTAGGAGCTCCATGCCTCCCCACAGCCCACATACCCAATGCGGCTTCACATGGATTAGCATGAACATAGTACATTTATCACCATCCTTTTACTTTTTTATTCATCCTTTACTTTGAGCCTATTTGTGCCTTTACTTTTAAAGTGGGTGTTCTATAAACATCATTTAATTCTTTTCTATCCAACCTGTTCTATCCAACGTCTGCCTTATGTCTTTTTAGCTTAACATTTAACGTGACTACTGATGTGATTGAATTTAAAAATACCATCTTCATATATTTTTGCTACTTGTCTCAACTTTCCATCATTCCTTTTTTCCTCCTTTTGTCCCTTTGGGACGGAGTATTTTTTCCTAATTTCATTTTATCTTCCTAGCTACAATTCTTTGTTGTGTCATTTTACTGGTTACTTCAAGATTCATAAGATCCTTAATTTCACAAAATGTATACCATCAACTGGCATTATATGACTTCACATACAGCGTAACAACCGAACCACTGTGTGCGTGCACCTATTTTTTCCCTGCAAAACCTTGTACTACTGTTTTCACACATTTCACTTCTGCATATCCAGTAAACTCCATGATGTATTATTATTAGTGTTGCTTTAAACAATTATTTCTAGTGAAATTTAAATAATAAAAAAATTGTTATATCTGCTCACCTAGTTACCATTCCCATGATCTTAATTTAATTTTTGTGGAGATGCAGATTTCCCTTTGGTAGTGTTTTTCCATTCTCGTAGTGTGGGTCTGCTGGTGATGAATTCTTTTAGCTTTGGTATGTCTGAAAAAGTTTTCATTTCACCTTTGTTTTTAAAACATATATTTTGAATTCTGGGTTATGGCTTCATTGTTTCAGTATTTTAAAGATGTTGCTCCAGTGTCTTTTAGCCTGCATTGTTTCCAAAGAAATCTGCTCTTAACATTACCTTTGTGCCTCTGTTTCTTAATGTGTCTTTTTTCTTATTTGCATTTCGGATTTTCTCTTTTATCATGGGTTTTAAACAATTCAATTGTGATGTGCTTTAGTGTAATTTTCTTCATGTTTCTTGTGCTTGTTGAGGTTCTTGTTTATGGGAGTCTATAGTTTTCATCAAATTTAGAAAATATTCACCTATTATTTCTTGAAATATTTTTATGCCTTTAACCCAACTTTGGGCACTTCAATTAGGCATATATTGGAATATTTCAGGTTGTATCACAACCTATTAATGCTTTATATATATTTTTAGCCCTTTTTTTTCCTCTCTGTATTTCCCACTGGATATTTTCTATTGCTGCTTTCAAGTTCAGTAACCTTTCCTGCAATGTCTAATGTGCTGTTAGTTTCAATTAGTATGGTTTTAATCTCAGACATTGAAGTATTTCATCTTTAAAAGTTCAGTTTGTATCTTTCATGACTCTACTTAGCATGTTCAACTTTTCCTCTAGCTTTTTGAACATATGGAATAAAGTTATAATAAGTTTTTAAATGACATTTTACTAATTCTATCATCTGTGCCATTTCTGGGTTAGTTTTGATTGATTGATTTTTCTCATACTTGCCTGCTTTTTTGCATGCCTTATAATTTTTGCTTAGATGCCATTCATTGTGAATTTTCATTTACTGTAAATATTCTTGATCCCTGTTCCATGGCATAGTTGAGTTTCTTAGAAATAGTTTGATCTATTGGGGGTCTTGCTTTCAGACTTTTTAGACTTTTGTCTTGGGTAAATTTTCACTGAGACAAGAAAGTTCTGAGTACTGTCTCCTGTGAAATACAGAATTTTCCACTCCATCTGGTAGGATTAAGCACTTTTCACAAATTTTTTTCTAATAATTTTGGGTGATTCTTTCCTGAGTCCTGGGTTGTCTCCACACACATATGAACTGACCAGAACTCTACTAAATAATCACAAGGCACCCTATGCAGAAATCCGGAGCTGTCTGTGTATTTCTCTCCTCTCTGGAACTCTTTGCTACAAAGTTTAGCCACCTTGGGTTCCCTGAACACCCAGCTCTATTTCCTTAAGTAAAGAAAACTTCCAGACTAGACTTGAGCTCCCTCTTTTTATGTTATGCCCAGAACTTTCTCCAGGCAGTACAAAGGCACTCATGTGGGACATGCTAAACTTCTTTGTTCCTACTTCATAAGGATCTCTGTCTTCACTGACTGACATAAAATTTCTTCAGAGTAATTGTTTTAAATATTTTGACTGTCTTTTGTTTTGTTTTGTTTTGTTTTTAACTTGTTTCAGACAGAAGGTAAATATAGTCTATTTTCTGATCTGGAGGTCTCTTCCTTTTTTTAAACATTTAATCTGTCTGGAGCTTGTGAAAACACTTTGCATTGATTCACACTCAGGTATTTTGCTGGTGCATTTTTATTATATTTGTAACACAAGGCAGAAGGATGCCTGATTCTTTCTACTATGCAAAAATCTGAGAACTTAATGCCTCAGGTTTAAAATAACCTTGCTTAATTGCAATTATTAATTCAAAATGTTTTATAGATTCAAGTGAGACTTTAGCTGAAATGGCTTTGAATAAAGACTGAAGGCAACCTTACATTTTGAAGAAGTAATTTTTAACATAATGTGTTTTCTTGTTCTCCTATTTGTCAATGATTGTCAATGATTCACATGTTACCCGTTCAGTATTTATGATAAAAACATAAAATGTTAGGTTGAGTCTACTCTTATTTTTTTATCTTGAATTCCTTTAAAAAAATTAAAAATATATCAAATGTTTCTTTTTGAATAGACAATATCCTTCCCTTTTGGTGAGTTCGATCTGAACTTTATTAGAATGCAGGCATACCTTGTTTTATTGCACTTCATAGATATTGTATTTTTTACAGGTTGGCATTTGTGGCAACCCTGTGTTAAACACATTCACCAGCACCATTTTTCCCGAAGTATTTGCTCACTTCATGGCTCTGTGTCACCTTTTGGTAATTCTCAGAGTTTTCAAACACTTTCATAATTATTATGTTTGTTTTCACAGTAACAGTGATCATTCATGTTACTGCTGTAATTGTTGTAGGATACCATGAACTGTGCTCATATAAGATGCAAACCTAACTGGTAAATGTGTGTGTTCTGACTACTCCATCAACCAGCCATTCCTCCATATCTCTCCCTCTCCGTAGGTCTCTCTATTCCCCGAGACACAACAATATTGAAATCAGGCCGATCAGTTACACTCCAATGGCCTCTAAATGTTCAAATAAGAGTCACACATCTCTCATTTCAAATCAAAAGCTAGAAATGATCAAGCTTAGTGAATAAGACACATCAAAAGCTGAGATAGGCTGAAATCTAGGCCTCTTGCACCAAACAGTGAGCCAAATTGTGAATGCAAACAAAAAGTACTTGAAGGAAATTACTATTGTTACCCCAGTCAACACATGAATGATAAGAAAGTAACACAGCCTTACTGCTGATATGGAGAAAGTTTAGTGGTCTGGATAGATCAAACCAACCATAACTTTCCCTTAAACCAAAGCCTAATCCAGAGCAAGGGCCTAACTCTCTTCAATTCTATGAAGGCTGAGAGAAGTGAGGAAGCTGCAGAAGAAAAGTCTGAAGCTGGTGGAATTTGGTTCATGGGGTTTATGGAAAGAAACCATCTCTGTAAGATACAAGTGCAAGGTGAAGCAGCAAGTGGTGATGTAGAAGCTGCAACAAGTTGTACAGAAGATCTAGCTAAGATAACTCATGAAGGTGGTTCCACTAAAGAACGGATTTTAAATGTCAGTGAAACAACCTTATATTGGAAGAAGATGCCATCGATCACTTTTACAATTAGAGAGAAGTCAATGTCTGGCTCCAAAGCTTCAAAAGATAGGTGATTTCTCTTGGTAGGGGCTAATGCAGCTGGTGACTTTAGGTTGAAGTCAATACTCAGATACCATTATGAAAATCCTAGAGCCCTTAAAAATTACACTAAATCTATTATTCCTGTGCTCTATAAATAGAAAATATGGATGATGACACATCTGTTTAAAACATGGTTTACTAAATATTTTAAACCCATTGTTGAGATATACGACTCAAAAATAAGATTCCTTTCAAAATGTTACTCTTCGTTGACAATTCATCTGGTTACCCAAGAGTCCTGATGGAAACTTACAGTGGGGTTAATGTTGTTTGCATGCCTGCTAACACAATGTCCGTTCTGTAGCCCATGGATCAAGGAGTCATTTTGACTTTTAGTCTTACTAGTTAAGAAATACTTTTCATAAGGTTTTATTTAGCTGTCATAGTAGTGATTTTTGAGGTATTAAATTGAAAATCTTCTGGGAAGGTTCACTGTTCTAGATGCCATGAAGAACATTCATGTTTCATGAGAAGAAGAAAATATCAACAGGAACAAGAGGGTGGACAAAGTATATTCCAGTCCTCATGTATGACTTTGAGAGGTTCAAGACTGCAGTGGAAGAAGTTACTGCAGATGAGGTAGAAATAGCCAGAGAACTAGAACTGGATGTGGAGCCTGCAGATGTGACTGAATTGTTGCAGTCTCATGATAAAACTTTAAAGGATAAGGAGTTCTTTCTTATGGATAAGCAAAGAAAGTGGTTTCTTGAGATGAAAAATACTCCTGGTGAAGATGTTGTGAAAATTGGTGGAACCCCAAAAAAGGATTTAGAATATTACATAAATTTAGTTGATAAAGCATTGGCAGGGTTTGAAAGGAATGACTCAAATTTTGAAAGAAGTTCTACTGTGGGTTAAACGTTATCAAACAGCCTCAGATGCTACAGCAAAACTGATTGTGGAAGGAAAAGTAATTGAAAGTGGCAAACTTCAGTGTTGTCTTTATTGTTTATTTTAAGAAATTGTCACAGCTACCCCAACACTCAGCAACCACAACCCCAATTAGTCAATGGCTATCAACACTGAGGCTAGACCCTCCACCAACAAAAAGATGACAACTCACTGAAAACTCCAATGATGGGTAGCATTTTTTAGCAAGATGGTATTTTTAAAGTAAGGTATATACCTTGTTTTTTTATATACATAATGCTATTGCACACTTAAGAGACTAGAACAGAGTGTAAAGTAACTTTTATATGCACTGAGAAAAGACAAATTCATTTGATTTACTTTATTGCGGTGGTCTGGAACCAAACCCACAATATCTCCAAAGTATGCCTATACTCAGGTCAATGTGAATCATGGTAAATGAAGTGAGATATGAAACAACAAAGTTGGAAAGAATACAGATGCAAGAGCGAAATAAATCACTGAAGTGTTGGGAAATGTGTCCGATGAGGAAAGGCCAAACGACTAAGTGTATATACCTAAGAAAATTGAAAGGAAACTTAATAGCACGTTTCATGTATATAAAAGAAAATTTTATGGGTGGCAGTGAGCAGCTATTTTGTTTGTAAATTGAGGGCAGAACTTGAATAGTCTCCTAGATGATCGTGCTGTCACATGCTTCATTTTCTTCATGCTATGATCTATCTAATACAGGGTTGGAAACACAGTATTACTCGAAGGCCATTTTCATTCATTTCTCTCCTATTCAGGAACTTACAAGGACTCTTTCTAACTGACTGCATCAAATCCAAACTTCCAAAAACTAGCATAGAAAACCCTCCATCAAGTAATGCTATGTTTTTCTACCTCAACGCTCAATACTTCCATTCTAGCCCCTCTGTTTTAGCCAGACATTTCTATGGCATAATTCAACCTCTCATCTCAAGATTTTTTCCCATTTTTTTATCTATTTACCTGCCCTTCCCAATTCTTTCTGGTAATCATGCCTATAATCTCTAAAATTAGACACAATATTGTTTTATAAAAAGTTTTTCACGTATTAAACACCATCTAAACCTAAATCTACTTTACCATCATTCCAGCTTGTGTGAGTTCTTTAGTTTCTTCATATTTCATAAATGCGGACAGACTTCTTCACTGTGGCTGGTCGTGAAGGTCATTGCTTTGTGCAAGTAACTCTGGAGGAGACTACATGCATTGTGACCTGTGTGGACACACTCCCTAGATTTGGGCCCATGTACATCTAAGCAGCTGTACGTTTGAGCCTGCACCTTGCCTTTAATCCTTCATCACTGCTAATACTCATGCTATTAATTTGTTCCTGAGGCTGGTATGCAGAGCCACCCTAATCCCCCAATATGTGGACATTGTCTGCCTCCTCTTCTTTTCCTTCTCCCTCTCTAACCACCTCAGCTTCCATGCTTCAGCCAAGGTCTTCCCAAGCTTGGCATTATTGACATTGGGATTGGGCAATTTTTTTTGCTGCGAGCGGTATTCTGCCTGTCCCGCAGGATGCTTGGCAGCATCCCTTACCTCTCACTCTCCCGCTAGATGCTGTAGCATTCCTTCGTAAGAGCCAAAATTTTATCCAGCCATTGCCAAATGTCCCTGTGGGGGCAAAATCACTCCTGATTGTGAGCCGTACCGAGTGAGTAATACTTCCCCAAGCACTAGCCACTGATTCATGTGTCTGTGCCTCTGTCAGCGTGAATCCTTCTCTCTTTTACATTCTTCCTGTATGTAAAACTTGAGTTTTATCCACACTTAGAAGACAAACCAATAAAAAAAAGCATCAACCAAAAAAATACCACAATAATAGTAGTTTAGGTGCCACCATATGTACCTAGGCAGAACTTACTTCTCTTCTCTTTGTTGTCATACATTTAGAGGACAAGCAGTTTCCTACTGCTGCACTCATCACATTTCCTCATAATTTATTTAGTGAAAATCCATCTCATCTAATATAACACAAACTTTATAAAATAATGTAAGCCCAAAGTATCCCCAGAGCCCCATGCCTGGCACTTATGTAATAGTTATTGAACATAACATCGAACATTACTATTCAATTTGCACTATTTCTCCAAATCAAACCACCTATACACACATTATTCCAAGCTTATTGAAAACCCTTACTATTTATAATTTTAATAACACTGGTGTTTTAGAAATTAAGCTTTAAAAATGAGTATCTATAAACAGACAAATGGTTTAAAAATTAAGCTTCTAATGTTAAATTGTTTTTCTTAATAATTTTACTGAAGAAAGAAAACTTTTTATCTCTTAACACAGAATTGCAAACTCAGTTTCTGTTCAAATATTAAGTGAATAGAATTTTGCTGAAGAATTTTCTGTGCTTTGCTTTTTCACTTCCCTTATTATGTATGTGAATACTATTTTATTATATTTTCTAAAATATAGGTCATTTTGCTAAATTTAATCAACTCTACTTTAGGCTAAAAGCATCTTCACGTATTTCAGATCCACTGTCAAACTGAAAATATTACTTTTGTTACAATCTTTGCCAAAAATCAAAGGATTGTTTTCTGTTTCTTTGCTGTCATTTTATATTTTCTTCTAAGTTTCTGGGGCAATATTTGTTAGCTGTCCTTAAATAATTGTGTGTGTGTGTGTGTGTGTGTGTGTGTGTGTGTGTGCAGTATTTCCACATATAGACTGCTGCTTTTTCTTTTTCATCGTCCTATTGAAAAGAATATGAGGCTAAGGAAGAAATGAATCCCCATCCTTCAAGTTCCTCCTCATGCCTTGGAAAAGAAGTGTTGTGTGAGTAGCTGAGCTCCAATCGGGTCATTCTGCTCCCAGTTAATATCTAACAGTGCCACGTTCCAAGGCATCCAAAGTGAGGGTGAAGATAAATGTCTACTTACAGATTCTGACCTGCACATCCCCGAAGACACTGAGGGAATACCAGATAACATTTGTCTTTTTTTTTTTTAATGTTTTATTTATTTTTGAGACAGAGAGAGACAGAGCACGAGCAGGGGAGGTGCAGAGAGAGAGGGAGACACAGAATCCGAAGCAGGCTCCAGGCTCCGAGCCATCAGCACAGAGCCCGACGCGGGGCTTGAACCCACAAACTGTGAGATCATGACCTGAGCCGAAGTTGGACGCTTAACCTACTGAGCCACCCAGGCGCCCCAACATTTGTCTTTTTGGAGCCTCTTGTCCCTCACCCTAGTTTCCTCTCCTTTGTAGGGGCTCTGTAAAAACTTTCAGAAAGCTGGAGACTTTCTGGTCTCTCCTTGGGATCTTTCTTTCATAAATATTGTTTGGCCGACAGTTATTTCTGTTCAGTTCATTAAGCATGTCCAGTACTTACTAGGGACTCTGGGAAGTTTTATGAATACAAAATGCCTTGGACTCTGCTCCAGTATATCACACTCCAAAGGCTGCTCATATGAGAATTTAAAACAGAAATAAGGGATTTCTTGGGCCTCAAGAGTTATGGGCATTATTAAGTTCCTGTCATAAATTGTTAAATTAAAAAGTTCAACTTAATACAAAATGTTCTGCCTGTGTCAGTGTTGTCTTTGACTACCAGGTCCTTTCTGCAATGGAAGTTGGTGATATTCCAAAGCCAGAGCTTAAATCAGATCTCAGACCCCTGTTATAGATTACTTCTCTCTCTTTCCCCTCTTTTCTCCTCTTTGCTCCTTTCCAGTGTTGGAGAAACTTACAATTTTTTAACTCATGCATTATGCATATATTTATTGCTTACAGGACTCTAAGAACTGACTGAGATGAAAAAGACATGGTACCTGACCCTGAGGGCCCCTCAGTTTAGAAAGAAAACAGTTACACCAATAAATCAATTGCAAACTGGTAAGTTCTGTAATAAGACAGAAGAAGGCTCAGAGAAGGCTTTAGAAATGAGACAACTTGCATCCTACTTGGGAAGAATAACTAAGACTTTCCATGGCAGAGAAAGGAAGAAGAGTAGTCCCAGAGAGAAAAGCAAAAGCATGAGCAAAAGCCAGCAACTTGAAATTGCCAGTCTCTTTTGAAAAAATGATGAAAACGTGTTATGGACCATGCCTGGAGCTAACACTAGCAAACTTTACGTGGCTGCCTACTGCCCCTCATTTTTAGAAAGCTGCGATTGGGACTGCCAGCTTCTTCCTCAGGGGTGATGCCAACCGAATGATTCTCTGGCTTCTACACCATGTACCAAGATCCACACGAATAAGTTACACTTTTTTGTGAGCACCTACTGCTATTTGTGATGTATGAATTTGTGTGCTTTTACGCTGTCTATAACATTCAACATTTTAAACAAAATTTTACGTCCAAGTCTGACATAAAATAGATCTGATCTGGTTGAGAGAAGCACTCGTAGGTGCTTTTCCATAAAATCCACCACTTGTGTTATCTAAGCATCCGCATCTTCCCCCTATAAGTTTTCCAGAAGCAAACCCTGCTCTGCTTTTTTCTGGAATTAGAAAAAAGGAAGAAACTAAGTTCTTTCAAAAATAAACCTGCAGGAAAGGATTTGTATGCTGCTTGGGCTTTGCAGAGGGAACTTGCAGTCTGCAAACCACAAACATGATGAGCAGTTTTATACTTTTTAGAAGTCTAAATTAGAACATGGCCAAAAACAATCGAGGATTAACTCCCATGTCTCCTATTATAAATCTCAGAATTATGCGTTGTCAAGCTAGGGAAAATATAAATAGAATGAATACAGTGTGACTGGCAGAGATTAGCATGAAACTCAAAGTTAAAAATGTATAGCCTCCAGTTGCGTTCTCCACAGCAAGATCCAGATGGGGAACAAAAAAGCACACTCTACCATGGCAAATCCAAGCTGTCACCACCTAAATCCACAGATCACTCAGCAAACTGAATAATGGGACGATTACACTTTGTGTGCCTCCAGACAGCATCACTTACAAGGGTTTCTTCCCAAGATCCTTTAACCTGATTTTAACCAAACTGCTAAATCTAACTTCCTGTTTATCAGTAAATAACAAAGGGAGTAGAGGAACAAGTGATATGATACTATGAGGCAGAGGAAATCAAACATGCAGTTAGTGGGACCAGCATTCAACAAGTCAATGTTCACAAAAAGATGGGTGGGGGTAGGATGGTGTACTGGGACTAAAGAGATCAAAGAAACATACAAACTACAAACTAAAAATCGTGCCTTGCCTTAAATGGATCTTTGGTTGAAACAAATAAACTTTAAAAGATGTTTTTTGTTTAATTTGTAAAATTTTTAAATGTGATTGATATTAAGGAAATTTGCTCACATGTTGGGTGCAATAATGATACCACCTGGTACTGTAATGGCAGAAAAAAAAGTCTCATTTTAGAGTCAATACAAAAATAGTTAGGTTTGAGATACCATATCTCCAACTTACTTTAAAATTATTTGACAGGAAAAAAATGAAGGAAGTAAATGTGGAAAAGATCAGCATTTGCTGAATCTAGGTAATGAGTGTATGAGTCATTTTATAATCTATATTTTTTCCACATATTTGAAAGTTTTCATAAAAACTAAGTTTTTTTAATTGTTGTGATTATAAATGTGATACTAACTTGTGATGTTAACTTGTACTGTTCAACAGTTTCTTTGTTTTTTTTTTTTAAGCTAAATGAACAAAGGGCATCAAGAGGATGTTTCCTTTTTTTTTTAATTTTTTTTTTCAACGTTTATTTATTTTTGGGACAGAGAGAGACAGAGCATGAACGGGCAAGGGGCAGAGAGAGAGGGAGACACAGAATCGGAAACAGGCTCCAGGCTCTGAGCCATCATCCCAGAGCCCGACGCGGGGCTCGAACTCACGGACCGTGAGATCGTGACCTAGCTGAAGTCGGACGCTCAATTGACTGCGCCACCCAGGCGCCCCAAGAGGATGTTTCTTATATAAAAGTGTTTCTGAAATAGTTTAAAAAATTTTTATAATTGCTGTTGTGATTTAGATATATGATGCAATAATGAGTTTGACATTGACCTCATCTGTTCATTCATTGCTCATTTATTCTCCTCACTCAAATGAGTTCTAGTGGTGTCACAGAAAAGACATTCTCCAGCGATCACTGGGTTTTTTTTATTTTGATTTCTCATAGACCTGTTGGCTTAAGTTATCAAAACAACCTGAGGTTCTATTTGTCATCTGTAAAATAAGAATATTAATAAATTTCTCACAATTACATGAGGAATAAATAAGACAATAAGTAGTAAGTGCTAGAATTCAATGACAACTAAGAGACTGGTGGAGTCATTACAAATAGTGGTGTCACTGACATCAAAATATAATTATAAAAGTTTTCTCAGTATTTTCCAAAACATTCTGTCTGCTTCAGAGCAACCCCCCATTGAAGAATCATAGCAAACTCTATAGCATATGCCAAATTAGTTATTTTGTAAAGAGCAGAATTAAAACTCTAATCCTTCTTATGATTTAAAATTATAGCATTTATGAGTATAGGCACATTTCAATGGAAGATATTTTTTTCTGTATTCCAGAATCCTTTAGATTATTTTTGTTACTGAGCACATAAAATAAAAATTATAAAGTGCTCAGGAGTTTTTAGGAGTAATTCACAAAACTTCAATTACATTTTAAAAGGGTACCAGATGAGTTCCCCTAAAAAGCTTGGGCCAGAGATTACATAATTGATACAAAGCAGTGCAATTAATTTCTTATGTATATTCCTTTAAACTACAGGGCCCAAAGAATCCCTGTACTTTCTAAGTAAAATGCCATGCTGATTTTAAAAAAGTCTTAGTTTCCAGAAACATTTGATTTCATAAAGAGACTACCTAATTAAACAGATTACGTGCAGGGAGATGAGGTGGCAACCTTCCTTAACTGACTTCTAACAATTCTGTAACTACGGTGCTACCATGTGTGTGGCTGTAATTAAAGGCCCAGTGTTTCGATTTCTACTCTTCCTTTTCTGACCTGTTCAGAAATATCTGCCGTGGGCTGACGCCCACAGTGCAAGGTTTTATTAATAAAGGATCTGAAATATAACTGTCATAGAATTTACGCTCCCCCAACAGAGTCGGCAGTGTTCCACTTCATGGGAGAGCTGGGTTCTGCAATCTCACTTCCCAAAAAATGACAAGAGCTGCAGCACAATGAGTGTGAGCTAATCAAATGGAACCAACCTAACTTGGCTGGCTCAATTCATTTGTACGATTGATGAGGACACAACAAAATAATTAGTCTTACTATTCGCAGGTCATTAAGACAACGTTAGGGAAATTCAGACAGAGAAAAATTTCCCAACATGGTAAAAACATAAAAATTGAGATGGGCTTGGGATATGCTACCAAAATGTCTATATTTTATCACTTAATGAAAAAGTGAGTAATTTATATTGTATAGTCTAATCAGAATGCAGAGCATGGCTGAAACTATGACATATTCCTATCAGTGAAATATCTGGAATAATAAAAGAATCAAATTTCAGCTAGACATGTATAGTAGGCAATCAATAAATGCTACATTACTTGAGTGTTTGATTATCTTTTCCCAAGAAATAGGATACACCCAAATTAACAATAAAACTCTACTAACTATAATGTATGCTGAGAAAATTCATAAGGCAATTCAGGATTTAACCATGCTTCTAATGTTTAGTAAAAATACTCAGAGTTGGCCAAACTGTGACCTTTGAGGGAATGGTCCCCAATGCTGCCCTAACTTCTGACACCAACTGCAAATTCAGGCAAGTTCCCCAAACCATTTTCAGGTTCTAGAAAGACCTACAGAACTTCCTGAAAGCTATTATATTTGCACTTACTGTTTATTATAGGGAATGAATACACAGTAAAATAAGCCCATAAAAAGAGATGCATGAGTAACAGTCGAGGAGTCCAACCACGAAGCTTCCATTGTCCATTCCTGGCACCGGTGTATAAAATTTGCACAGAGTATTGCCAAAACAAGAAAACTCATCCAAATTTCTGTGTCCAGAGTGTTTATTGAGGCTTCATTATGTAGGCATGATTGATTGAACGCTGACATGGTTGAACTCAGTCTTTATGATAACTTATATCATTTGACTAAAAACTCCCATGCTAGGTCACACTATTGGTCTTTCCCGTGGGGTCAGCTCACAAAAGCTACAGGAGGGTGACTGACTCCATCCTAAGATCCAGTGTAGTCGGTTCTATACCTTAAAGATACTCCTGTCAGGTAAGAAATAGATTACCTTCCAGAAGCTATGGTAAAGACTAGATCTTGTGGGGGCAAGGCCAAATTCTCTACTACACAATGAATGTTAAAGATCACTTTAATGATCTAAATGTGCAGTTAAAGAAATATGGAATAGGTAAGTGTATTGTGATATCTCTACTTTTATCCTCTGTGATTATTTTTAACTAACACAGCATAATCATCCACTATTAGATATTCTATTCCCTAGCAGTCAATGACTATTTTGTTTATGTACTTTGATGCAAAATCCTTCCACACTTGGGACTTCTGAATCTTAAGCTCAAGGCATTTTATTTTAGTCAACACTTTTTTTTTCTTTCTTTCTTTTCTTTTCTTTTTTTTTTATAAATCTATGTCTTCTCTGAGGTGCTTTCTAAAAACTCACTAAGAAAGAGTTACATCATACCACATACCACTCTGCCCCACCTCCCCAAACACAAATGGTAATCATTCAAATTCTTGGCTCTCCCTCTGTCCAATCCAGTGGCTTCTCAGTTAATTTATTCAGTTCAGTCTCATTTCAATTTAAAACTATCAGATAATTTCTATCAGATAATTTAATCTGATAGAAAATGAGTTGATGTCCATCAAATAGAACTGAGTTCGTTCAGTATTTTAGTATTGTAACTGAATCTGACCAGTTTGAAGACATGATTACTAACACTCCCATTTTTAAGAAGAATGTCTAAAAAAGGATTAGCATTTTCAAAACTAGTAAGATTATCTGGTGATGCCTCTGAAAATAAATGAAATACAAAGCATTATGATTTTATAAATATGGCATAAACAAAACTATATTATCGCTCTACCACGTAAAATTCCATTTAGAATATATTTATCCAGATGGGGAATACTCAGCAGAGGACCCAGCAACAGGAAGAAATAAGCTGCCAATCAAGCAAATGATCATAGGAAGAAAACACTTTGGATGAACAACTGATTGCAGGGTTGGGGCCAGAGCATAGCTTTGCCACGTATGGGATTGGTGTCTGTGGAAGGCTGTGCGAATGCTGCTTCTGTGACAGAACTCAGTACTTCCCTGTAGGAATATGTTTCTCTAAAGTCTATCTCCGAGGTGGATATCAGTTCATATTATACTTCTCTATAGGATCATCTAAAATGCTTTGGTATTCACCATGGAGGGGCCAACACATGAAGGAATGAACACTTACAGTAATCTTGAGGACATATGGCTTCTTTGGGAACTCTCTTTTAATGGAAAATAGCTATGACCCAAGTAGTCAAACTAAAAATAGTCCCAGTTTAAGGGGTACAATGACACATGTTTAACACTTAGTATATGCTGTGTGCTATGTATATATAGTTTAATTGAACCCCCCTGACCACCCTATAAACAGGAGATTATTATATCTATTTTCACTGTCAGATGAAGAAATGAGGTATGCAAGGTTTCAAGAACCTGATCCAGGTTAACCTACTAGATTGGTAGCTGAAGGATTCAATACCACTTTATAGTACTCCAAAGATGGTGTTCCTTCCCACACTCTTGCCTCAACTGTTGCAAAAGCATAACAAGAAGGCCTAACTGCTCTGGCCTCAGTACTGTGAACAGCCTTATTGATGGAACTAATTATGTCAATATTTTTCCTTCAGGCTAGGAAAGGTAAAGATGCTACTAGCTTTCAGGAAATGAGATGTTCAGCCTCCTCCTTCAGGGATGAGATGGTTCAAACCTCTGATCTGAAACTTACTAGCTCTGTGACCATGAATATATCACTCAACATTCAGAACAATTCTTCCTCCTAAGTGAACTAGGCATAATGTAACCAACTTTATAGGTTTACTATACAGATTCAATGAGAAAACGTAAATAAAGCTCTTAACACAGTACCTGACATTAAGGTGTGGGACAGCACAGCAGCCTCTGAGGTGCCAAATATAAAGGAGGATCCTTTACTAAAACTGATCACAGAGTTGATCAGTCGCTAGGAACTCAAGTTTTTCTATTAAAGTCCTTAAACAATAGGCAAACAAAATGGACACAGTTCTGCCCAAAAACAGAGTGGAGATAAACCACGCTTGGGTTAATCTATCCGTTCAACATTTTTTTAAGGCTAGCAGAAACATTGAGTGATAAAATTGCAAAATCTTTGAAAGCATCCAAGTATCAGACATTGACGATGGAACACACAGTTAACAGAATATTTGAACTGAAATGTTGCAAGGTCAAGTTACATTTAACTGAAATACTGAACCCCAGTTCTGTAAGGTGTGGTTCTAAGATGTTTAGCTCTACTTAAGTTATAGGAGTGACTGCCTTACACTACTTGCTTAAAATCATAAAAACAGCTCAAGCGTATTGAAGGCTTACCATGCTGCCAACAGGGTTCTAAGACTTTTATATGTGTTAGGTCAAGGAGTTCTCACAAGTTTCTTAAAAGGTAGTTTTTATTATTATTTAAGTTTCATGGATTAGGAAATAGGCACATAGAATTTAAATGACTTGCCCGAAGACCTCCAATGTCAGAAACAAGGAAACTTGAGCCCCTGTTATCACCGCTATATCATACTGACTCTTCAAGTTAGGAGTGGTTGAAAAATATAAAACAAAAGATATTTAAGTATGTTAACCTACTCAATAGTATTGGTAACAAATACCTATTTCAGGGGTGCCTGGGTGGCTCAGACAGTTAAGCATAGGACTCCGGCTCAGGTCATGATCTCAGGGTTTGTGGGTTTGAGCCCCACATCAGGCTCTGTGCTGACAGCTCAGAGCCTGGAGACTGCTTCAGATTCTGTGTCTCCCTTTCTCTCTTCCCCTCCCCCACTTGCGTTCTCACTCGCCCTCTCGGTCTCTCTTAAAAATAGACAGTAAAAAAATTTTTTAAACCTATTTCAAATTTAAAAATGTGTATACACATTTTATTGATAGAAAATTACTTTTAATGCCCTTCCAAATAAACACAAAATTAATATTAAAACACACTCTGACAAGGAAGTCCCGTATGTCTCTTTCTGGACTTGGCACACTTAAATTCTGAAAAGTGCTAATACAAGCAATAAATATTCAAAATCTACAGTTGCTTTTGTTTTGAATCCTATTTTTCACAGAGCACTTTTTCCCCTCCCTTAACTTCATTGTGAAAAATTTGAAATGACAGTACTGTAAGTATGGGTATATCTATACACCCTCATCTAGATTCATCAACGGTATCATGTGGCCATATATATTTGTATTTTTCTACACACACACACACACACACACATGCACACAGTTTGGGTTGGTGTTTTATTTTGTTTGTGTATGATTTGCTCTACCATCTGAGACTAAGCTGTAGACATAATGATATTTTACTTCAAAATGCTTCCTCATGAATCCCTTAAGATAAAATCACTTGGTGCTTGACTGGAAATGGTGTTAATTTGATTCTCTGTATCCCAGTTTTATAAGTGAGTCTAAATCAAGAGATACCCAAGTATTATAAATCTTAACTAATTCAAGGAAGTTAGAATATGAACAGAATGGCCATTGCATGCAATTGCTAGAGAAAGTATCTGTGAGTCTTTAGTAAGTCCTCCTGTCATGGTCAAGTACTATCATTATCCTCAAATAAAAAAAGATGTACAAATCACAGGGTTGGTATATGCTCAACTCAAGTACAGCTCAAAGCTCTTATGTGATTTGCCATCATTTTTAGAATTATGTCTGGGATCCAGATGGTGCTTGTCCTCAACACTTCAGCCTTTGTAAATGGAGAGGAACACTCACTGCTCCCTCAACTTGGATATTCAGCATATTAGTCTTAAAATTCCACTAACAAATAACGTATCCCAACCGTTAAACTATCAACATTCCTCAATACATACTCGCTAAAGAAAAATAAAAACTTGTGAATCTGACAAATTAAATGACCTCCAATATTTAAAAATTGGTTACAAACTTAAACACCATTAGTGGAGATTTTATTTTAAATAACTCTAATAATTTTTTTTGAATATTGAAACCACTGGAACTTTAGACAAAATATAGCGCATAAATATACAACGGCATTTCAGAATGAAAACTATACAGCCATGTTACCCATGTCCAAATTCTGACTTTTTCCATTGAATAGCTGTGTCTTTGGGGAGATTGTACCTCATTTTCTTTAACTATAAAGAGGAGTTTATAATAATATTTATATCATTACTGTATTGTGAGAATTAAGTGCTTGAGAATATATTAACAGAGCTTTGATAGCCTGGTGCTATCAAATGTTGGCTATCAAGTGGTGGCTCAGTTGGTTGAGCATCTGACTTCAGCTCACGTCATGAGCATGTGGTTCATGAGTTCAAGCTCCACGTGGGGCTCTGTGCTGATAGCTCAGAGCCTGGAGCTTGCTTCGGATTCTGTGTCTCCCTCTCTCTCTGCCTCTCCCCTTCTCATGCTCTCTTTCTCTCAACAATAAATAAAGGTTAAAAAAAACTTTTTAAAGAAAATCTTGGCTATGTCTATAACACCACAATGATTAGAAAAGTCATTCTCTACCTCTCTGGTCTCTAACCCCTTGGCTGAGAGTCTCACAGAGCTATTGTTTTACATTTGTTATATTTGTCAGTGTTTACCGTGTGTGATTTTTTTCTTACCATGTATAAAATTAAAGTTGAAAAAAATAAAATGTGAACTAATGTAAAAATAACAGTAGTAATTGTATCATATGTTAAAGTGAATAATATATTTTAGAAGGAAATGGCTATATTTTCTCTCCCTGAAATAACAAGAATGGTACTATTTTACATTTTTGCACATCTCTTTAGAGTCTGGCTTCATAAAAGACAGGGAGATTCTCCTGTTTGCTTCTGGATTCAAAGTGTTGTAATACACTCTTTTGTATGAAGCTTGTGAAAATCCAGACTCACACAGAAATAGAAAGCTGGAAATAAGAGAAGTATTTTAAAGAAAGAAGTATTTAAAGAAAGTATTTTTAAAAATCTGGAAATAAGAGAAGTGTTTTAATAGACTTTCCAGAAAACGTTGGATATTCTTCTTGATACTAGACCAAAACTCAGTAAGTGGCAGTCTATTCAAGCTTCATTGCAACATGCAACCTGAAACCAAATCAATGAACTGCTAAATTCTGTTACCTCTTACTCTGTTACATTAAATGCTCTATATTCATTTTGGTCTTTTACTCTGACATGATTTTATGTTATTAACAACTTGAAAAATATTGCTTCACGAGTTGTGCATTTCTTTCAAACATGAACATATTTTTATTAAATAAAAATATATTTGTGTATACCACCACCATCTTTATAAGAAAAGTTTGCAAAGATTGGGAAGCTCTCAAGCTCAAAGTGGCTGTCACAAGTTTTCCAAAGTCCTAATTTTCCCTTGAAAGCTTGAATCGTGTCATTGGCAACAAATATCAGTTGATTTCTTTTGAAGTGACAAGATCACTTCTTTCATTTTTAAGTGAATATTTGCCAATACCCAAGTATTGAAAAAACGGTAGTTTGTCAATCTTTCAAGTAAAAATTGTGCTTCGTGAAAAGAACAGGATTGTTCAACTCTCAATTCAAATGGACAAATGTTTTTTTCTTAAGAAAATCATAATATTTCAGCATGCAGTAAACATGCTTTTTGTGTACTTCTCATTTCATCCCACAAAATACCAAGCAGACACGTGCTCTCCTGCTTCTGGACAAGATAGACTGACAGGGGCAGGATTTACCTTCCCCCATGTAACAACAGCAGCAACAATAACAAAAAACATAACAGACAAGACGTATGAATTAAGAGTTTTCAAAAACACTGGACATCAGCCAATAAAGAACACTGATCGCTGACAGATGGAAAACAAATGAATCCAGTGCTTCCAGTGCCTTACTTCATTCCCTAGAGAGTGGCCAGGTCATGACACACGGACAGGGAATGAGGCCAAGCCAATGGGCTCCCTGAGTTGGAGTCTGAGATTCCAAGGAACTAAACGTTGATAAGAAAGAAGAAGAATGAACTTCGCAAAGAAACAGCCCTGGATATATTCAGAGGGTATCCCTCAAATGTTCAGTAGGGTGCTGATCAGCAATTTATTTTGTATTTGTTTATGTATTCATCCACTCATATCGTTATTATATTACTATTATTATTCCTAGTATTATACCTTCTTGAGGGTTCGTATTTTAACTAGATATTTATTTCATAAACTTCCTGGAATAATAATAATATTACTTTTTAAAAATAGAAAGAACCCTAACTCAGATTTAAATGTCCTTGCTGGTTCTTGTTTAAACACCAAGTAAATATTTGTATAACCCAGATGATTTTGATTTGCTGCATCATGGGACAAGTCCAGTCTTTTCACATCAGTTCCAGAAAAGATGTGTTATTTACTTTTCAAATAGTCAGTACTACCTAAGTCATCATCCTTGTGCAGTTACCTATACAAGTCTTTTATTATGATTAAAAATTTCTATTTATCTATAACTTAAAATCATTACACTGTTCAGCCATTTTATCTTCTGGAAAATGGAGGTTCAAATCTAACCCAGTAATTCTCCCCTTTGGAACATTTGGCTGAATTATCCTGAAATATGATATTAATCAGTTAGTTTGTGTGACTACTCGAGTTGATCATCTGTGGACAATCTTTCTACCTCGTTATGATATGCTGGAATTATTTGGTAATTAGGCATCTGCTAATGTCTTGCCTTGTAGGGTTTTTGGCAGAATTCTTACCTTGACAGAGAATATCCGGCCTACTCAAAATGAGTCCTCTTCACTCTTTCTTATAGATTATGATTACACACAGATACATACATACATAACCTGCATACCCAGGAAAAAAATAAGCTCAAAGTATTTATACCTGCTTCCTTTTTCAGACATATGTTTCCATATTGCTTTTCAGTGTTAACCTTCTATATATAAACACTGAAACAAAGATATGTGTATATGTAGAAAACATGTGCAAATGCATTCTGTTCTACTTATTAAAATCAATATAAATCAATCATCTACTTTCAAGGTTTTCTTTTTTTCACATTACAATCACTCGACTGCACATTTCATTTTCACTTTTACTCTGAGATTCATTTTGAAATCATGGCCATTTCTAAACTTGAATTATTTCAATTACTTATGATTTCGAGCTTGTATTTTCATCTCTTAGCTGGTGAGAGCCTCCTTCAGCTGGATTAGTTATCCATTTGGTAATAGCCCTGATGTAAAGCTCTTTGATAATAATAGAGAGCTTATGCCCATTCTGAATTATCTCTGTCCAAAATGGAATCAAATCTTCTATAAATTCTGACTCCCTTTTTTTGTAACTGGGGTTAAAACTCAAACTCTTGGCACAAGGGGCACCTCTGAGTATTGGCTGTGTGAAGGGATAGCTACTTCTGTCATCACCTTCAATTTTAAAGTAATATAAAAATCAATTGATTACAACAAATGAGTACTACAGTTCTGTTCCAGAGTGAGAGTATACCAAGAGTCAGGGGTATATTCTACATGTGCTTTCTTGATTGCTTGCTTGCTTGCTTTCAACTGTTTCTTTTCTGTCAACCTTATTTGTACTTTCTGTTTAAAAGCATATGGAAGAATTGCATAAAACCATTCAATGTTTGTTTTTTGTTTTTTTTGTTTTGTTTTGTTTTGTTTTTACCCATTCAGTGACCTGAGCAGTGGGTGCTAAAGGCCATTCGTTAGTGGCAGGCTGGGTGTGCCTGCCTTCATAGTGAGTTGCTGTATAAGCACAGGGGACACCTTCCCCCTTCAAATAAGTCTGTGACCTCAGGTTGAATAGAAGCAAATTAGAGAGCAGAGTCTACTGACCCTGAAATTCTTTCTTGGTCCCAGCCTTTTCACCAGTGGCCTGATCTACTTTTTCAATCTCTTTAGGATCTCTGTAGAAGTAGAGATCACTTGTGACCTCTCACTGGTATTTACTTGGTGCCACATAAGCGCACAACTTCCTGAGCCAGAATCCAGCACATCAGACCCACTGAGTGAGCTCCCTTGTTGCAGCACTAGAAGGCAGTGTCTACACAGTGCAGAAGAGTCCATGTACACAGAGCTAGCTGTGGCAAGCAGGTTAACATAAGATGCCTCTGTGAGAGGGTGGTGGTCACCCCTGGGATCAGTAACCAATGGAAGTTGAGGTTCCTGGAAGGTTGCCTGGACCTGGTTGGTGAAGGTTCCAGGAAGGAAGTGGCCTGCAACAAGAATGGCTCCAACGGCAACAGCAAACTTTGAGCACAGCTTGTTGGCCAGTACTCCTGGCAGGTAGCACACTGATATCAGCCAGGTTTTTAGTGGTAACAACGGCACAAGCTACCTGCAGAAGCTCCTCCCACGATCTCTGCAGATTTATGATGTATATGTCATCATTTTTCCCTATGTACATGTACCATGCCATTTGGAAGTCAAGATTGTGTGCCAGCTAGCGAATCGCCACACCAAAGAATTTGAAGATATCCTCCTTCACTTGCAGGACATCAAGGGTCTGGATATTGTGAAAGTCTCCCTTTAAGTTATGAAAGCAACCCAGAGCAATGCCATGTAGACCCCTCTTTGGGGAGCACCTTGTACAAAATGCTGCTACTGAACTCTGCAGAGAGCTGGTGACTTCCACAGATATCAAAATGTTATCATAAAGTGTTCTGATATATTGAAAGTACTTCATCATCCCTTTTATTAAGAATTTATTAACTGCATTTATTTCCCAAAAACTATATTTCTAATAACCAAAGTATAAGGAGCTGGGAGACTGAATGAGTAAAAATAAATGGTTTGGTAAACAGAGCATCTAACATCAATACCACATCAAATTTCAACTTAAACTAATGTTTTGTTAAATCCACTTAAGGTATAATTTATATATAATAAAATGTGTACATTTTAAATGTACAGTTCAATAAGTTTTGACAAATATAAAAGAACATAATACTGCAACTACAATCACAAAAATCTATCAACTATTATAAGGTAAATGTCACTAAGGGGATTGTAATTTTCTTTAAGAACTTTTTATTATTTTAAACCCATTGTCACATATCTTCTCAATTTTACGTTCTTAAGATTATTAGAATTACTTATCTCTTAGTCAATTAGAAAGGATTAGTTCATTTTCCTTATATAGAATTATTGGGATTCTGAAACATCAACTAAAGTGTATGTTGGGTTTATTGTCTGAATATAGTTTTCACCATTAGCTAAATGATTTGGGCTATAATAGCTGTAATAGCCACAATTCAAAAATAATTCATAATATAGTCTATCTTCATTCCTCTGTCATTTGTATGTAATTATAATCACATTTATTTAAAATAATAGTCATTTATGAAGAGATTTTTGTACACAATTTTTCTTATAAGTTTTTTTTTTCTTTTTTCACATAGAACTACCACTTAGTCTCAAGGTACCTTTGGTTTATGGAGTTCAAATTATTTCTGATGATAGCCTCTCATCTGAACCTATACTTCAGAGTGGCTAGAGTTTACTGGTATGTATTCAGAACTAAATAAATACTAAAAACTAGCCCCATTCGAAAGAAGAGCTCTTTCTCTATAATTTTTTAAAAATTGTATCATTCACCTGAAAAACTTCTGATCTCATTTTCTTCAAAGTGTTTCTGAGAAAAAAAAACATGAGTGATTTTGGATTCAGTGTGGAAATGTATAATAGTCTATAAAACAACTAGGAAGTTGGATCTAGCCATGTTTAGTTTGTCACTAAAACCCTGAGAAAGTCACCTCAAATCTATGCTACTCAATTTCCACCCTAGTGGTGTTTCACAAATACAGAATCAACCCTTCTTAAACTTTTTTTTCCTTTTTGGTTGTGTTTTACAAACAGCATAGACAATTTGAGGACCTTGGCCTTCTCATACTAGGTCAATAGAATCAAGGCTCTTGGTTAACTTAATAGTGAAACAGCCAATCAAATAGGATGACAAGGGATTTTTTTTCTCATTATATTATTAGCAGAAATAATGCAATTGAAACTGATATGAGGGAAAGAAGCATGAAAATGTTCACCTTATCCCAGAAGGCTGACCTATAGCCTGCATAGTTCCAAAAAGGAACAAAAATGTGCTGGTTGCTACATTCTTCTTTTTTTAAGTTTATTTATTTGAGAGGCAGAGAGAGCATGAGCAAGAGAGAGAAGGAGAGAGAGAATCCCAAGCAGGCTCCATGCTGTCAATGTAGAGCCCAAGATGGGGATCAAACTCATGAACAGTGAGATTATGACCTGAGCTGAAACCAAGTCAGATGCTCAACCAACTGAGCCACCCAGGTGCCTCTGTTTGCTTAAAGGGTCTCATCACTGTCTATATATTTCATCAACAGTTAATATTAAAGTGAATGATAAACACCACAGAAATTTTGTGAAAGTAGTTTTACAAGTAGAAATGCGAAGAAAACATTTATGATCTAATACTCCCTTCATGTTCCCTCCCCTTGAGCACTAAACATATAACCACCAGCTTCCTACAGCAAAAGTGCAGCTCTTTCTGCCCATGGGTAGAATAAATAAACTTACTAATACAAACCAATAAACTTACCATACAAAATCTCAAGAATTCTTCCTTGGCCATTGTGCTTGATGACCCAGCAACAACACTATAATGCCCTCCTGGAACCAGTCTTTTTCAAACCCTCAGCCTTTAAATTGCATACCCTTTATTAGATTTAAAACTTCTTGAGGGCTGAGTTCCTACCTTCACCATCTTAATATTGTCATACACTAGCAACAGGCCAGGCATATGTGATCACTTAACTTTTTAAATAAATGAACTGAAGCACCTCAATTAATTCACTACCACCTTAAAAGAAAAGCTGTTTCTGGGGTGCCTGGGTGGCTCAGTCGATTAGGCATCTGACTCTTGATTTCAGCTCAGGTCATGATCTCATGTTTCATCAGACTGAGCCCCATGTGGAGCTCCACCCTGACAGGGCAGATCCTGCTTAGGACTCTCTCTCTCTCTCTCAAAATAAACTTCAAACAAACAAACAAACAAAAAACCACAAGCTGTTTCTAATTAATTTTATTGATTGGAAAAAAGAATCAGAAAGGTGAGGTAATTTCCGCAGAATCCCATGGATTGTAAATGACAGAGTGTAGAGGGCAAAATGGAATCTCTCGTGTCAAGCAGGGGGCTGTGTCCAGCAACGACACAAACAGATAAAGCTGGTGAGTGCACTAGGAGAGATAGCTGGAACCAGCATCAGCTGAGACCTCAGAATTGATAACAGGCAGAACCAGAGGAGGTCTGCAGGGGCCCAATACTGATAAAATCCCTTTAAAAAGGTGAGGAGTTTTGCAGCAATCTATTAGATTCTTAAGACATGACCTCCCTATATCTGACCATTTAAAAAAGACAACTGCCACCAAAGGCCCTGTCCAATTGATTTCTGAAGAGAACTGAGATCCTTCACAGCTTGAACATAGTAAGAAGTAAGTGCTGAGAGCTGACCTGAACTGGACAGAGGCCTTGTCTCAACTGAGCACTCAAAGACTGACTTTGCCTTTGGTTAACTTCCTGCACCCTTCTGTCATCTTGGTTGTTGTGTGGTTTGTCTTACATCCTGATCCGTGTGCTGTGTAAGAAGCCAAGTTTAATCACATCATAAAATGTCATTGAGTTGGGAATCCTGAACCTGCTTTATAATTGTGATTAACTTTGCTTTATGATTGAATAACGCTCACACAGTGGAAAGACACAACTTGTATGTGTGCCTTCACAGCCTGCTCATGACACAGAGTTAAGACTGCATCCTCAAATCTTCTAAAGTTAGAAAAGGTGGATAATTATGGAGGCAAGCTGATTTATTTAATATCGCCAATAAAATATATTGGTAAAAAAGAGGAAGATAGGAGAGAAAAAGAAATCAGGAGGGAAACAGTGAAAGAGGATAGGAATTGTAAATTTGAAAATTTGTGTTTCGCAAGTATAAATTCATATCAGGTTAAAAAATAATGGGATGTTAGCACTAAATCATTTGAATTGGCCCAGGATCACTCTACTAATAATACTGACACGTTTTCCAGCTGGCAGTCAAGCCTAATTCCTCAGAGTTTATGGTTGTGCACTTAAAAATTTGTTAAGAGGGTGGATCTCATGTTAAATGTTCTCATTGCAATATAAAATTTTTAAAGAAAAGAAATGGTTTGACCAGTTATTAAGCAGGTCTGCTTCTTCATTCTGGCTATCAGATCTCTTCCTATGGAAAATCTTTTAAGAGAAGATTGATTTCTTTATCAGTATTGTTTTGCTTTGCTTTTCCCCAGAGTCAAAGTGCAGGTGCAGGGGACGTGGGCTGTGTTCAGCCTCAGAGAAATTTCAAACAGCAATGACTAAGTCAGTAACTCTCTTGACTGATTTAGAAAATGTCAGATGATCAACATGAATGTTAGCAGTAATCCTTCCCTTGATTTTTTTTTTTTTGGAGTGGGACCAAGATTATTTGTGGCCTAACTATAGACCTGGACCATAAAGAACAAACAAACAAAAATCAGCTCCTGCTTTTTTCTTGGTTCTAGAAAGATAATATTTAGTGGAGGTCCAAAGTTCTTTGATTTTTCATAAGAAGTTAAGAACAAGCTATGCTCATCTTCCAAATAGATCTTCAAATCAATTTGAAATTATATTGAAATCAGTTTGGGTAGGCAATTGTGCTGGTTGTCTGAACCTTTAAAAAAAATATTAAGTGTGTGCCATAAAGTAAAAAAAAATTATAGTTAATATGAGATCCTAAAATTAGTAAATTCTAGTAATATGCTGATTTAAATAACTTTAAGCAAAAGCAAAGGCATATGATAAATTTTTGTACTTATGGGATGGGAGAATAGTGGACAATTTTCACTAATGTGCTTTCTGAACAGAAATAGTACTCATTAAAGCTGAAATGCATTTGAATTGCCTTCTATAGATGCATATGTCAGAACTAGTTAATTAATCGGGGACACAGAGAGTCCTACCTAATATTCATGTTAAGTCAGTAAGTTCCACATATATTACACGGTAAAAAGGAAGAAAAAAAGAGTTAGAAAAAACATTTATTTAGGTATGTATATAATATATGTACCTTTTAAGATTAAAGCACAAAATATTGGGGTGTCTGGCTGGCTCAACAGATAGAGTATGCAACTCAATCTCAGGATCATGAGTTCAAGTCACATGTTAGGTATGGAGCCTAACCTAAAACTTTTTTAAAAATTCAATCTTAAAAAAAAAAAGCACAAAAGAGTGATAAAGATGTTCATACATGTTTCAAAATCTGTACAACATATAGAGCAAAAACAAAAGTAAAAAATAGGCAACCAGTGAAAGGAAAATTGGCAATATATATGTAAAAAAATTGTTAATGTATTTTACAATTAAAGAGTCCTTAGGAATCAATAATAAACAATCATTTCAAGTTGAAACAAATAGCATGAATGAGCAAAAGGCATAAATGAGCAGTCTATCATAAGAAAAATACAAATTTCCAAAAAACGTTGGGAAGAAAAATTTAGAATCTGTTATTCAAAGAGTTAGAGGCACCTTTCAAATAAGATACTATTTTTCTAAATCTCTAATACCAGTTTTCGGTAAAGGCTCAAATTAGAAACACTTTTCAAATTTATTTTAGCAAAACGTGACAAAAGCTTTAAAAATGCGCTTATACTTTATACAAATAATTTGATTTCTTAAAATTTATCTTTCAGACATGAATAGAAATCCAATAGGATGTTAATTAACTATCACTTATAATGTGAAAATTTGCATAACCTAAATACTTAATGATCACTCATTACTTAAATAAATATTAAAGCATTACTACCATAGAGTACAATGTAGACATTTCAAAATATATTGTATGAGACTAACTAAAGATGTAAAGAGAAACGTCCAGAATAGGCAAATCCTTAGTGAAAGAAAATAGGTTGGTGGTCGGCTAAGGCTAGGGGATTTGGGTAGGAAATTGAGAGCACCTGCTAAGGGCTATGGTTTTTTTTTTTGGGGGGGGGGTGATAAAAATATTCTAAAATTAATTGTAGTGATGGTTGCACAATTCCACGAACATACAAAAAAAACCAATGAATTGTGCACTTTAGATGGCTGACATGTATGGTACGTGAAATACATTTCAATAAAGCTGTTATTTTTTAAAACATCATTTAAAAAGTCAAAGACAACTGAAAACCTGGAGAGAAATATTTGCATTATATATCACAAATAAAGAGTTAACATTCTTTTTAAAAAAAAAATTTAATGTTTTTATTTTTATTTTTGAGACAGAGAGAGACTGAGCATGAGCAAGGGAGGGGCAGAGAGAGAGGGAGACACAGAATCCAAAGCAGGCTCCAGGCTCTGAGCTGTCAGCACAGAGCCTGATGCGGGGCTCAAACTCACGGACTGTGAGATCATGACTTGTGCTGAAGTTGGACGCTTAACTGATTGAGCCACCCAGGCGCCCCAAGAGTTAATATTCTTAACATGTAAATAACTCCTGAAGTGTTTAAAACCTGAAACCCGTATTAAAAAAAAAAAAAAAGGCAAAAACCATCAACAGACGTTTCACATAAAAAGATGCCAAAATCAGGGTGCCTGGGTGGCTCAGTCAGGTGAGCGTCAGATTCTGGATTTCATATCAGGTCATTATCCCAGGGCTGTGGAACTGAGCCCTGCTTGGAATCCATGCTGAACATGGAGCCTGCTTAAGATTCTGTCTCTCTCCTTCTGCCCCTCTACCCTGCTCACATTCTCTCTCTTTCTCTCTCTCTCTCTCTCTCTCTCTCTCTCTCTCTCTCTCTCAAAAAAAAAAAAACACACACACACACACAAAGTAAAAATGATGCTTAATCTTAGGTAAAGATACTTAACTTCATTCACCATAAGATACAAATAAAAGCTACAGTAAAAGTAAAATTACACACACACACACACACACACACACACAGAATGTATATAAAAACTGGCAAAATCCAAACGAGGTCTGTCATTCAGTCAATACTATTGTACCAGTGTCAATTTCCTGTTTTTGATCATTATATTCTGATATGTAAAATGTTATCACTGGGGGAAAATGAGTACAAGATACACAGAAAATGTACTATTTTTACAACTCTTATGGTATCTAAAATTATTTCAAAATAAAATCTTTTAAAGATGTAAGGAAATGTTAACAACATATCAAGTTTAAAGGGAAGTTATACAAAGACATGCATATAAGGGTCTCAACATGTTGAAAACAAATTGCAAACTAAATAAAAGGATAGGATGAAAAATTATATTATCTTTAAGTGATTGAATTTTAGGTGGTTTTTATTTTTGTGTGTTTGTGTGTGTGTGTGTGTGTGTATGTGTGTGTGTATCCATGGATGATGGGGATTTCTGTACTTTCTAAAATTTCTAACAACTATTTTTTTAGTAGGCTCCACATACAGCATCGGGCCAAAAACGGTGACCCCAAGATCAAGAGTCACATGCTTCACCAACTGAGCCAGGCAGGCACCCCCAACTTGACTATTTTTATAATGGGGGAAATTTCTATTAAAATAACAGAAAAAAAATCCATAAGTGCTATTATTATAAGTTCACCTGCATAAGAACATTAAGTGAACTGGACAAGGTCTTTGCATTTGTTTGGTTTTTTTTACTTATCTTTCTACAAATCTATAATAAATCAGCTGAAACATATTATTTTTTAGACAAATCAGAGCTTGCAATTGCTGCTAGAATTTCCAGAAGGAAATTGTATTACATATAAAATAACATACAACTGACTTCGATGTTCTATGTCCAGCACACTACTTCAGAGACAACCTGTTCCCATCATTCAATTTGACATGCCTTTTCAAAAACATAACTTTTCATCCTGATGATAGATCACTTTGTGCTCTGGTTAATTTGATCAGCATAAACACTTTACTTACATAATCTGAGTTTCCCAATGCCCTTTGGCAACACAAGCCTCAGTCTAATTCCTTTTTAGTAAGCAAATATGATTTGGTTTGTAAGAAATTCTTCAGAAATACCTGTAGTATTTTTTTTTCTCCCTCCTTCCAGCTGCATCGGAGCACACTCATTTAAACAAAGCACTGTGCCAAAATATCAGTGGGCACATGAGAGATTAAAAAATCATAACTCAGTGATGAAATAGCATCTTAACTACTGTTCTTCAACAACTGAAATATATGGTTTACAGATGTATTTAAATATGTGGAAAAAAAACTTAAAGACGTAAGATCAATTAAGAGTCAATGATGTAATTGATTATACTGTTAAAATCACTATTGCCATAACATACTCAGAGTAAAATATTTTAGCACAACTTATGATTAAAATAAATAACACATGTTTTTTTTTAATTTCTATCTCAAAGAGGATTTTATACAAAATAATAAGTGTCTTAACTCTTTAACATTTTAACAAATGACTGTTTCTAGAATACACAGGATCTTTGGGGAGTTCATGAATAAGTCACACAAGTCATTATAATAACACTATACCAACTTCTCTTTATTTTTATTAAATTAAAACCAATTGTGGCATCTTAGCCAGTTTTATTACATGAAACTTCCTTAGGTTTCCTCAGAAAAGAAAATTATTTAAATTATCTATTGCAAAGTTTAATCTCAAATTCTGGTTAAATTTTTTTTTAACTTTCCCTTTAATAGAACCATACTGGTTCACTAGTTACTTCTTCAACTGTCTTCCTTTGAGCTTTATGATTCATTACTGCCAGAAGGGATGTCTCACCAAGGAAGCATTCCTGAAATGATTGATACTTAATTAGAAAAGAGGCTTAGATGCATGTGGCTTTGGCAGAATAGATTCAGTACTTTGGTCGACATAACCCTCACAATGACCTCACAGATCATTAAACAAAAAAGGACATCTAATCTCCACAATAGATATTTGATAAAAGATCACAGATAAGCCCCAACAAAACAATTACCTCTTCTTTCTCTTCTCTCTATCTTCCTAACAGTTTAGCAGCTGAATCAAGACAGACTTATTCTGTAGGGCAGTAATGGGAACAGAGGGCCCCCTACAACTACAGAATATTTTATCTGTCAGATAATCTAATTCACTATTTTTCCTAAATCTTACCTTTGATAACATCTTGGAGAATTCACTGACCAATAATAAACTAAAGAACAAAACAAAACAACAAAAACAACACAAAACAAACAAAAACCACAGCTCTATGGTTTCAGGAAATTGTTAGAAAGACACCTTTAAAACTCTCATGCTGAATTGGCTTTTTTTTTTAAACAGGCCAGAGCTGTTAACCATTTTTCTATGATTTTGTTACCAAAAAATCCTATTTTTCAAATGAACTTACTACTCATTAAAATAATAACTAATATTTAATGAGTGGCTACGTGGCTAGGCACACATTTTTAAATAACTGAAGAAATGGTATTTAAACTAAAAATGGATAAATGAATAAGAGTTGGTACGCACTTTAGCATGTGTTTGGGGTTGGGGTGGGGAGAAGTGTCCCAGACAGAGGAAACAACATTGGGGAATATCCCGTATCTTCATAAATAGATCAGGGAACCTACCATTGAACTGAGAAAAACAAACAAACAAAAATAAAACAAAAAAAACAACTCTGAATCATGGAAATCAAAAGGAGCTGGGGTGATGTTTGAGGTTGCCAGAGATGGCACTCAAGGGAATTTTCTAGACTGATAGAAATTAACCTATATCCTGATTTACATAGGCATATAAATTTGTCAAAATTTAGCAAAATGTGCATTTAAAATGGTTCCATTTTTATTTTATATTAATTATATCTCCAAATTGATTTAAAAACTAGAAAGGGAATTTGACATCAGAAAAGTATGGAGTGGTAAGCATCATTTAAGGCCTTGTAGGCCATCTTAAAGATTATGTTACTTTCCTTTAAGGAAAAAGCTATGAGAGGACACTGATAGCATTTGTGGGTTTTTTTTTTAATTTAAAAAAAAAAAATTTTCATGTTTATTTATTTTTGAGAGACAGAGTGTGAGCGGGGGAGGGGCAGAGAGAGACAGGGAGACACAGAATCTGAAGCAGGTTCCAGGCTCTGAGCTGTCAACACAGAGCCCAACCCGGGACTCAAACTCAGAAGCCGGGAGATCATGACCTGAGTCAAAGTTGGATGCTTAACCAACTGAGCCACCCAGGTGCCCCGCATTTGTGTTTTTAATATTTGACGTGACAATGAGAAAAATAACTTGGAAAAGTACATTTGGAGATTTAATTAGCAAACTCTTACAACAGTGCCTAGGAAGGACTCAGTAACTTAACCTATGCTTGTTGGCAGGAGAAAATGAAAGAAAATGAATCCAGGGATGGTTTCAAGAGATGCTTAGAAGGTAAAATCAAAACGATGTAATAATCAGTGGGAAGAACGGTCCCTAATTTTCTGACATATGCAATAAGATGCTTTGTGTTTACCAAGATGGGGCATGATAAAGAAGGAGCAATCCTATGTCTTGGACATTCTGAGAGTTGAATGGAGGAGGTGGGCAATGGATAAAGAATTTAAGTGGGGTTACATTCAGGTGAGACCAGTAAAGTGAGATAGTCAAGTTCAGACACTAAGTAGGCAGCTACAAAATGGATCTAGACAGACAGACCAGAATATCAAAGGCTAACATCATCATCACCAAATTTCTTCTATATATTTGCCCAAATGCATGTTAATACACACACACACACACACACACACACACACACACACACACACTTGCACAAGCATGTCAAACCAGAAATACTTTTATCATTTTTTATGTTTATTTATTTTTAAGAGTGAGAGAATGTGAGCAGGAGAGGGGCAGAGAGAGAGGGAGACACAGAATCCAAAGCAGGCTCCAATCTCTGAGCTGTCAGCACAGAGCCTGGCGCAGGGCTCGAACTCACGGACTGTGAGATCATGACCTACACTGAAGTCGGACACATAACCGACTGAGCCACCCAAGTGCCCCTCAAACCAGAAATACTTTTAAACTGAATGTTTTATAAGATAACATAGACCAGAATTTAAAAATTTATGCTATCATTCTTTCTTTATCATTTCTAAACTAAATTTTAATCTGATCAAAATTTTGAAAGTTTCCTCTAAGTTTATTTTTAACAACTGTGTGCTTTGTTCTTCTCTTAGAGACTAACAGTATCTATCTCTATCATGCACTAGAATATATAAGGCTCCTAAACATTCTTTATTTAAGATATGACTTAATTTTGTTTAAACCAGTGTTTCTCAAATTTATTTGAAAACAAAGACCATTTTTGAGCAATGGATTTTTGTAGATCTAAGTTGATAGAATATAATTTTTAAAATAGTAATCTATATAATTTTCAAATTGCTTTCTGTTTTGCTACTTATTTCTCTACATGATATCTTGCAGGAATAATGGAAACAACTCATTTGTCTTGGAAATAGGTTCAGTTTTATTATTTAATCCCCAAGTATTTCTTTCTTCCAGAAATTCTTCATACAAAGTCTTCCAATTAATGAATCAGGTCCTTACATTGCCTTATTTTTAGCATTGTTCCTGTAACAATAAGTCTGCATAAATTTTCCAGAATCCCTTCTGGCTCTAGAATTATGTACCCTATGCAAAATATATTCATCATTCTCCTTTTTAAAAAATTCCTCATTGACAGAGTATTTCTATACTATGAACTTATAACAATAAATTGGTATGACTCTATTGTAAAGCAAAAATATTAAGGCCATGAAATAAAGATGCTTTGGGGTTCACCCAAGCTTAGTAATATTCCTTAAAGCCACCATCCAACTAAGACTCATGGGAAAGACCTTAGCATAAACTGAATTTATATCTAAAAGCCTTAATTAGACCAGACCTCTTTCAAAGCCATTATCATTAGGTTTTCTATTGTGCTTGGTTGCTAAAAGAGTTGTTCTCACTGTGTACAATAAATGGAAGAAAACATCACATCATAACATTTTTGGACAGGAAGGTACCTTTGAGATTAGCTGTTTCAACTTCTTCAATTTATAGATGAGGAAAAGAATGTGCAGTGAGGTTAAGTGAATTGCTTAGAAGTAGTTTTCAAAATCTAAGTTTGTTATATGAATTTACAGTATATTGTGTGAGCCATTAAAAGGTTTTCAAATGTTACAAAATATTTCCTCTAATCAAATACATAAAATCAGTTGTACAAAAGAAAAAGAAGAAAGAGAAGTACCAAACTCATTAGATTTAGGTATGATGGCAGAGATGACAATGTTCATTCCCAAGTATCTTTTTTTCCCACAAAGTTCATTTGTGATCACTTCAAGCACATAGATCACTAAACTTCACAAGAATATGGACTCACCTATGTTATGAGAAATCTTCCTATTTTATTAAGAAGCAAGCTGACCTGTTCTCAACAAATTATTTGCTGAGTTTGCAGTTCAAAACTGAATTTTTAAAAGGCAGACAAGCAAATAAAATAGGTGCTCTTCATTCTATATTGCTCTGTTTTAGATGCGGGAGAAATGGGCCAAGTCAGTGCTGATTCAAAGAGGAAAATGCGTCAAACCAAATTTGGTGGATATTGGTTGAGACAAAGGATAGGCTTAAGTATTAGGCATCATTATATAGGTACAAAATGGGACTGAGCAAGATTTGTTCAAAATTTCATAAAGTCAGTGATCCACGGTATTGGAAAATGTGAAAAGTCATCTAGAATTGCCTTCTAAAACTGATGAGGAAACTGAGGTTCAGAAAGGAAAAGTAACTTGGTTGGGTTTCATACTAGTCAGTTAGATACATCCAAGCTAGAGGCCAACTCTCTTGGGTTCTAATAGAACACTTTGACCTCACCACACTGTGGAGACCAAAGGACCAAGATATCTGTAAGTTAACACTTATGTAGAGAAGTCAGAGATAGAGTAAGAAGTCAGGAAGTATCTGGCCTGAAATCTGAGGGTGTTCCTGGGGTCCCAGAGTATCTGGTTGGTATATCTGCTTCTCTGTATACCAGATGCTCAGAAGCTAGTGCCTTGTGATTTTTGGATCCCATAAGTTAGTCATCTCTTTCTCTTGCAATCATGTCTTCCTTAGTTGATTGTTGGAGATGACGGAGAGAGGGTTCACAGTGCATAAGCTGTGGTATTATCACTATCACCAGTGCCAGGACCTGTAACTCTGCCCCTAAAGTACCTGACATGCTGAGAAATGTGATTCTGCAAAATGAGATCAATACCTTTGCTTTTGCACTATGATCATCTCTAAGGAGACCTCATTCAGCCTCTCCTTAATCCAGCCTTCCACCTGCCTTTAATTTTTAAAAACATTTCTAATGTTTATTTATTTTTGAGAGAGAGAGAGAGAGAGAGAGAGAGAGAGAGAATACCACGCAGTTTCCGTACTGTCAGCACAGAGCCCAACTCAGGAATCAAACTCATGAACTGTGAGATCATGCCATGAGCCAAAATCAAGAGTAGCATACTTAACCGACTGAATCAGCCAGGCGCCCTTCCATCTGCCTTTTATAAATAATGATCCTTTGAATGTAGAACCAGATGAGAACAAAAATTTACCAGAAAAAAACTTCACCATTGCTTTTTAGACTTGGGAATTTCTAAAGTGCTCGTTCACCAAAACCAAGACCATTGGATTTGCTTTCAGGAATAAGGCTATGCCTGATTAATCTTGCCTTATCCATTAAGAATGAGCCATTTGTCCTAAACTTCCTTCCTAGACTTATTTGAGCATTACTGCTGTGTAAATCTCAGCTCATATTATTTTGGCAAATCCACTCACCTAAAGAAAGGACAAACTTAGCTTGAATTCTGGGATAGGGTTCCATGCTCTGGGATGGGTCAGACACATTCTAAAAATTAAGGACAATGCCAGAAAGCCAATGATAACACAAAAGGGGATGTATTTAGCATCAGGCTTATAGGGGATTGCAAAGGAGCAGACAAAAGATAAATATAGAGGCCAGGAACAGGTCAAAAGTGGTGTTTAAACAATATTAATTTGAAGGTGTAGATAAGATTAAGTTCCTACATCCCCTGAATTAGTAGTCTTCACATATCAGTACTCAGTCTTCCCACTTTCTTTGTCTTTTCAACTCCTCTCAGAAAAATAGAGTTTGTAGAGAAGGTTACCATGCATTAATAAACACCAGAGTCAGAATCAGCACACTGGTCCCCCTGCTGTAGCTGTCTCTCTCTCCCCTCTCTCTTCTGGGCATCAAGGCTACTGCTTATTCTTTCAGAGGTCACCACTGTGGGAATCCCTGTGTGCTTTTCTTATGCCTGGGGACTCGATAACTCAATCAGTAGTTGTATTGTTTATCAAACTTCTCCTCTCAGCTTTACCTCAAAACAGCAAGGAAACACCTTCTTCTTTTAGTTTCCAGGCATCAACAAGCTTATCAGCCTCAATACCAGAAGCTATCCTTGTCCATCTAACATTTCTCAAGTTTTTCAATACTCACAGTATCTAGGAGCTGAAGGGGGTTGTGGCCAAGTGTACTCAGCTCCTACATTGGAAACCACTGCCATTACTCATCAGAATCTCCTCCCCACTCCCCACTCCCCACCCCCAACTCCCCATTCAGGCCCTGATCCTGAGCCTGGTGCCTCCTTCCAAACTTCTAACATTGTCATGGAGACCTTTTGTTCTTAAAAATTTCTTTGCTCTATCTTGAATTGTGGTTTCGGTCAGGAGATAATGATTTGGAAATAGAACAGTATATATCTGAACCCTGAAGTGTGAAAAGACTTCATAGTCTTTTTTAAAAAAAAAATTTTTTTAACGTGTATTTATTCTTGAGACAGAGAGAGACAGAGCATGAACGGAGGAGGGTCAGAGAGAGAGGGAGACACAGAATCCGAAACAGGCTCCAGGCTCTGAGTGGGTCAGCACAGAGCCCGACGCGGGGCTCGAACCCACGGACCGTGAGATCACGACCTGAGCCGAAGTCGGCTGCCCAACCGACTGAGCCACCTAGGTGCCCCAAGACTTCATAGTCTTATATCTGCAGGAAGGACCACTTCCCAGGCTTGGCTACAGCTCGACAACAGCTATCATGGTGAAGGCTTTGAGTGTTGCATTGTGAATGTTTTGCACTTCATTGCCACCTCTGATGTGTACATGCACTGTGTTGTTATTGCCTTTTTATGAACAGACTCACACAGGCAGTTCTAACCACGCACCTTGCCACTTCTCACACAATTCTTTCTACCAAGTAAATGCTTGATTAGATAACTCTTGATTCTCAAGATCCAATGATGTCACTCAACCAAAATGGAAAATCATTTATATGGTGTTTGCTTATTGTATTTGTATTTACAAGTGGCCTGGACAGAGCTATTCTTGGAATCTATGTCACTTCAAAATCATGTTGCTACTGTCAAGCCTCATCGAATTGTATCATTTTCCACCCTGCTTCTTGGTTGGATTACCTCTTTTTCTCTCTACAGTATTGATTAAGAGGATCAATTTTACAATTGAGAAAAAGCATCAGACTAAATAGAACTTTGTTCAATTGTTCCCAAGCTAAAGCTCACTATCTTTTCTCCCATACTTTTCCAAGCTGAAAGAGATAATTAAACATTTTAGAATAAAAGGTCTTCACTTTTAGCACCAGCTGGCCTGTGGGCTGCACTGAACGATAACTATAACTAGGGGTGGCAATAATGTTAATGAACTTTAAGCAGAGAAAGTGACTAGATAAATAAGGATTACTTGTGGATAGACTATCATGAGGCTATCTAATCAATGTTTAGAGTCTTTTCTGTTATTGTTCCCACAAAAATAAAATTTGTCCTTTGTTGTTTCACTTTTGTAAAAAATTCTCTTTCATAAAACTGAGGATTTTTCAAGTCTATAATAATACCATTAAAGACCTTTTCTGCATGGTGCCACTGCCTTGAGAACTCTGATTAAAACAACACCATGGTAGGGGCGCCTGGGTGGCACAGTCGGTTAAGCGTCCAACTTCAGCCAGGTCACGATCTCGCGGTCCGTGAGTTCGAGCCCCGCGTCAGGCTCTGGGCTGATGGCTCAGAGCCTGGAGCCTGTTTCCGATTCTGTGTCTCCCTCTCTCTCTGCCCCTACCCCGTTCATGCTCTGTCTCTCTCTGTCCCAAAAATAAATAAACGTTGAAAAAAAATTAAAAAAAAAAAAACCACCACGGTAAAACAAAACAAATAAAAATAAGACCTTTAGCTGGTCTTATGCTCACATAGTCTTTCTAAATACTATTATAGCTTGGTTTGGAGATGAATCAATGACAGTTCATACGAGCGCCATATACCATGGAGAAAATTTTGGATTTTCATCTATAGCAAACTATTGCATTATTATAACAATACAATGTTTCCAAAACCCACTGGTGCTCCAGCATTCCTTCTCATAATAAAAAGAGCCTAAATAAAGCCAGACAGTATAAATTATGTAGACAAAAATCAGTAGGGGGACTATGATATAATTTACTTTCCCCAAGTGGCATGGCAAAAGAATAAATATTTTCTTTAAGAATTGTATTACTTTTTTCTTGATTTTTATAAAAATAATATTGGTCAGAAATAAAATTTTGAAAGACAAGAAGCCAATTTTCCAGAAAGAATATTTGACTTTGGCACGTCTCCTTCAGAATTGCCTGTGAGGGTTGGTTATGAGGCTGTAATTCTAAATTTGTGCAAGTGTGTGGTAACCCAAGGATACTGCTTAGAGATAAGAGTTACTACTGAGGAATTGTCTTTGTGTTTGGAACTGCAACCCCTTAGCAGCACCAGTTTTGACAATCCTATACTTTTCTCATCCCATAGTGCTGTATATCCAAGACACATTTTTAAATTTAAAGTAAATCTGTGTTGGAAACATTGGGGACTTGTGAATTCCATTTGTGGTTGCTGAAAACAACAGAAAAACCATTGATAATCTTGCATACAGTCATGGAGATTCTTTTTATCTGGTCATTTCTTTAAAGAATTCTTTCATTTGGAGTAAGATTTCAGCCAATATAAATTGCAGTCTTGGAATTACTGTGAGCATTTACTGAGCCCACTAGACCTGGACTTACTGCTGATTTGACTTGGCTAGGAGCTACCGTGACCAGAGAATTATGGTTTACCACAGTTTCTTTATAAACTCATAATACAAAGGTGGTTCTTGACATTTACAAAACAGATACTTTTTGTTTATTATAAATCCATGTGCTAAACCACCTTTCATGGGCCAAATTCAGAATTTCATACTAAAATTGACTGAGAGTGATTTAGAGAAACCCAGGGAGATTTGGGCAAGGGAGCGGAGGCCTGCCTTCGTGATGTGGCTGTGGCGTTTGTAAACTATTATTTGCAACAGCACCAGCAAAGCCAAATAACCAGAATGTTCTCTATGTTCATGATAGCATGCCCAGTCTTTTTTATCCTCCCTTTCTCTTCCATGCTGAGGAGTCCTATGAAGATTCTTAGGACTGTAGGATGCCCCAAGTTATCAGCACATGTGTTATCATCATCCACAGCTAATGTCCTCTTACCCCACCTCTCTTCCCTTCCCTTCCAAATCCCTTCTTCCTTAACTCAACTCCAGGCTATGAGAGTGGCAATAAGAAGAAAAGGTAACTGGCAGCACTCCTGTGGAGGCAGATGGGGCGTCTCGTCAATCCAGGTGGCCCCATGCATAAGTGTGAGACATGTGCCCAACTGTCTTTTGTCTTAACCATGCTCCAGAACACTACAGGCATCTAGTCTAGGTAATTTAAAGACTAAAAGGCACTCAACATTGCTATGGAAGCAATCACACAGAGGTAGGAGTGGTGTGAGAGGGAGGCTCATGGTTTGATGTCTCTGGTTCCCAGGAGGGAGCTGGCATGTTCTCTTTTATAGTTGCTTCCTGTGTGCCTGTGAAGGTTCACACTCACCCACTGGAATGCCTGCAGGCATGGTATTTAACAATATAATATTAATTTTTAGCTTTCCAAAAATAGAATACTACATCTACTCCTAAAAAAATCCACAAGCACTTCAGTTATTTTCCAGACACTGGATTTCTCAAACATATTTTTCAAGAATGTATTACATACTGAAGTATGGGCTACTTCTATGCTGCAAAAGATGTCACCAAATATGAATCTATATGCCCACCTTAGAGTTCTTAAATTATTTTGTAACTAAGAGAAAGTCTTCTTTCCTTTTGGGTCTTACCTATCCTACTAAAAAATAATTAGGAAAAAAAACCCATTTATTTATCACTTTGTCCTTTCATACATTTGGGACAGCTTTCACTACAACCTAAAATAAGACTAAGTTGAGAACACTGATCGAAAATATCTAGAGAATCTTCAAAAGTTACCTTCAAAATGCTAAACAGGACAAACCGTACTTCCTGAACAAACTTGGATCAGTCTGTTGACCTTGCCAAAACATATGGGTTAGCCATTTTGTGCAATCTTCAATAAATGCCAGACTGTCAATTAAGCAGGAGAATCACACTTCCTTCCAGTCTTCAGAACAATTTTGCTAAGCTTATTGGAGGACAGAACTTTTTTTACTCATTTACAGATTTTTATAATGACTTTCTACCTAGAATCTTATGTGCTTCATATAATTGTTCAGGGGGAAATTTTCTAATAGATTTTTTCCATCTTTATAGATTTTTACAACTTATGAGAAAGTGTACAGACAAAGCACTTTTGGGTCCCTGAGACAGGTCAGTAAGGATGTAGTGTTCTAGATGTGTGTATCTTCTAATACAGCAGCAGAAGTTGATGGGATACATCAAGTGGTGTCAGTCCTAAAATGTCTCAGATGCCCCACTGTTCATTGGAACCAAGAATAATTGAAGGAAATGCAGAAAGTGAGGACACACTGTCATGGACTACCACAGTGAGCAGTAGAGAGAATAAAGCCAAGCATCCTAATGTCTCTTCCTGCTCTTTACCTACAAAAGTTTTATTTTTGTTAATACTGACATTTAAAACTACATGAAGAGCCTAACATGTTCTGATTATGTCCACCTCGTTGTTTCTGACATACATCTAAATAAACAACATGCTGGTACCAACAATAAGCAACACGGTCAGCAATTTTATTTAATATTTTGATAGACCTAACATTCACTAAGTGATTTCACAAGCATCACTCCAATACAGATGCACAAATATAATTATTATCCCCATTTTACAGATGATACAATGGAAAGTCAGAGACACAACATAGCATCTGATATTAGGAGAAACAACGTGGCTGAGAAGAAAGTTGGCCAATGTTTCCAACTCAAAGTCCAGCATTCTTCTCACTCTATCCTAAGCTACAGAATCCCTTGAAAATGAATTAAGATCATCTAATCTCCTGTTACAATTTGCCAGTAAATGTATTTTCTACATTATCAACCCATTATTCCCCCTCAAACAAAATATTTGTCCAAAGAGAAAAAAGGAAAGAGAAGCAACATTTGCCAATCACTCACTATATGCTAGGTGGGAAATTTTTATGACATAGGTATCCTTACAAATGCATTATAATTCTCTCCCATCCCACATTAAAATAATTTTGCCTAGGAACAAAAAAAAATGACATAATTCCTGTTATCACTTTGCTTTCCAAATGATTGGCTTTAAGTTATTCATTTAATTAGGATAAGCTCAGATGTCTCAGCAATCATTTTGTAGAAAGCCTAACCTACAGATTGTTTTCAAATATAATGACATTTTTATGAATACTAAATTTAACAACTCATGAAGTTGACATAATGTTATGCTTCATAGACATTTAAGAAAGCATTTATCCATTTAGATTCTGCCATTTTCTTTTCATAGTTTCCAGGGAATGATTCTTTTCTTGATCTCAACATTTTTTACAGGCCACTGAAAAACCTATAGCCCCCTAACACTATGCCTCTGGTGCCTGAAAAATAAAGTGGCCCAGACCTTATCTCCTCAGATTATCTTATATCAAAATGCAAGTTAAAAAAGCATGCTGGGTACAGATAATAGGTTGCTATAGCAAAACACCCGAAAATCTATACATAAGGAGGATGATCTCCAAGGGAATTCCTAACACAGCAACAATTTTAGTTTTCTTCTATTTGAATAACAATTGCGTCCTGTGGGAGAAACTGCAGTGAAGATAAAGGGTAAACTGAAGATACATGGACAAAACCCTTCTCTCCCCTTTAAAAATGTTCCAAAATGTTAATCCAGGGTGGACTTAATTTTATAAAAGTGTGTCAACATAGTTCGTTAGTTGTGACAAAGGTATCACACTAATGTAAGATCTTAACAACAGGTAAATTGAGTGTGAAGAATGCCAAAATTCTCTCTACTATCTTTGCAATTTTTCCATAAACCTAAAACTATTCTAAAATAAAAAGTTAATTTTTAAAAGGCAATTGTAATAAAAGTGTTTCAAACAAACAATAATAATCTTCTCTTTATGCTTTCCCTTTACAGACAATCCAGTCATAAAGTCATTAGGTGGGGCAGTGCTAACCACCTATGCAGAGGGCAGCTCTTAAGGGAATGATCAAACTCAAAGATGGTGAATAAGTAATCTACATGGAAGAAGGCACCAGGTTTCTTGTTAAGTGTGTTACAAGCAGGGAAAGAGAAAACTAGAATGCACCTTAGATACTTTTAAGTAGAACTGATACTTTTAAGGATCAGCATGAACTGATTGTTTTTAATATACAGAAATAGATATTAGCGTGAGTGTGCATGTGTGTGTGTGTGTGTGTGTGTGTGTGTGTGTGTGTAAACCGTCCACTGAAAAGGAACTAGAATCAGTTTTGCCTCAGTAGCAACCCAATACCCAAAGACTAACTTCTAAATATCATTCTCAACTAAAAGAGACTAGGGTTCTTTAAAGAAATAGCAGATACAGGGCTGGGGCAGGGAAAGTACAAGACAAAATATCTATTGTACCAGAAAACAATGAGGGGGACATGTCAAAAGTATAAAGTAGTCTCCTTGCGTGTTCTATGCCCAAATGTGGGATGGTAATAAATAATAAAGCAGTAATGAATAAATAAAGAATCCAGGAGTCTATACTGATATAAATTAAAAAATGAATAAATCTAAATTTGATGAAGAATAAGACATTTAAATAGTTTTTGATTAACTCCAAGGATAGACAGAGTGAGCCCCCCACATACACACACTCCCTGGAAAAGGGCCATGCTCTTGTGATTTGTATCCTATTTGTGTATATGTTACATTATATGGCAAAAGGAATGTTACAGATATAATTAAATTTACTAATCAATTGGTCTTAAAATTGTTAGTAGTATATAATATATAAATACATTCTATTTATATAGTTAATTAATATATAACATAATGTATATAATTGTGTATAACATATATAACATACATTAAATAATATATATCATAATGTGTTATATAAAATATATAAATATATTAATAATTTGCATACTTATATATATTTTGTGATCCCATAATATAATTAATTTAATTTATTTATTAATAATAACCTATCTTGACAATATTTTTAACTTGTAGTCTAAAAAGGAAAGAGTTTGACTTGAAAAACTGTACTGGGTTTCTGGTATTTAATACAGTAAGCCAACTTGCTATGCTTAGTTTTTGTCCAAGTTATATTCTGTTATGCTGAATTTCTTCAAAATAATGTGAAGAGCATACGCTGCTAAAGGAAAAAGAGTTTATATTAAATATACAAAGAAATTGTCCTGTGTAAAAATAAGCTACATTAAAGGATTTTATTTAGCCTAGATAAGAGAATACAATAAAATAACATTTTATATGTTTTATGTGTATGTGTGTGTACGTATGTATGTATGTGCATATATTTAACTAAGAAACCTTCAGGATAAGTTTAATTTCCAACAGGATAACCAGAATCCATTCTACTAAAAGCTGAGGATGAAAAACAGGTTACCGTTCAAATTTTTTCCTCATATTTCTTCATTTAAGAACCAGACAGTCTTTTTTGTAACAGAAAGGAAAGCAAGGGGAAATAAAAGTGAAAACGATAACTCTCTCTATAGGGAATGAAGGAAAAGAAACATGACTTTTATTGGATGTCAGACATAGCACTAGGCAATTAATATTATGTTTTGTTCTATATAGCAATTCTAGGTAGGCATTGCCATGTATTCCCATTTTAAAAATTAGAAAATTATCTAAGAAATTTAACTCATAGTTTAAGGATCTAGTTATAATAAAAAATAGAGGCAAGATCTGAATCCAAACTTGTATTCATGTGAAATCCGTGGTCTTTGCAGTGAACTAAGTTGCTTTGATTTAACCTTATCATAATCTTATATGGTGAAAAATGCAAGTAAATCACCATGAACGTGTGCATGTGTGCATGTGTGTGTGCATGTGTGCGTGTGTGTAAGCAAAAAAAAAACAGACTGATTTAAGTCTTTGTAAACATATAAAAACACATATAAATACTTCTAAAAACAAATACATTATACACACAGACACATTCATATACTTAAACATATACAAACATTAAACAACACATGTAACCAGGAAAGTTACATAACAAACTTAGTACTTCAGAATAAAAACAGTTTGGGAGGTGCCTGTGTGGCTCAGTTGGTTAAGCATCTGACTCTTAATTTTGGCCCAAGTCATGATTTCATAGTTCCTAAATTCGAGCCCCCTGTCAGGCTCTACACTGACAGCGTGTAGCCTGCTTGGGATTATCTATCTCCCTCTCTCTCCTGCACCTCCCCCACTCATATGTGTATATGTGCACACATGTGCTCTTTCTCTCAAAATAAGTAATAAATAAAATAAACTTTAAAAATATTTTTTCTGTATCAGAGTCATATAAGAATTAAAATAATACATTATTCTATGAATTCTATATCCTTTCATATATTATTCAATCTGGTTAATTAACAGCCAAATGTACATTTTTTCTAAAAACTGATTTTAGGAATCATGTATAAGAGTGTGTACACTATTTTTAAAAGACACATGACATACTCTTTTGACAAAAAGTTTCCCAATTACAACACTTAGCTATGTGATATTAGACAATATCCATGAGCAGACTATATAAGATATTAGAGTCAAAAGTAAATACTATAAATATCAATTCTGGACACTTTTCCTTCAAATCAGATTCTTCCCAGATTCAAAAATGCCCACTATTTCTTTTTTGTTTCTGAGTATCACCAATGGTACATTAGCCATGCGTGTCAAGGAGTATAGTATAAAACGTGTGCTAGTTCACTATTTGTATTTAGTACCTAGAAACCCACGTAATGATACATGTAGGACTTTGGCTCAGGGTCTTAGAGTAGACATATTTATAAAAACTACATAATTCATTTAGCATCTTTAAAAGATAAAGTATTGTGTAGAAAAGAAAGTACATAAACTTATGTGGATCCTGAGAATAGGTCTAGTTTATCTTCTAAAAAGGGAAAGAGTTTCACTTGGAAACTGTACTGAGTTTCTGATATTTAACATAGTAAGTTTATTTTCTAAGCCTACTTGTTGTCCAAGAGATATATTTTGTTGTGCTGAATTTTTATAAAGTAACATGGATAGCACTGATTGCTAAAGGGAAAATATTTTGTATCAAAAACATAAAGAAATTGACCCTGTATAGAAAGCTAGGTTAAGGGACTCTACTTAGTCTAAATAAGAAAATACAATAAAATTTTAAAATGACATTTAAAAAATATTTTTAAACTTTGCACATGGGAATTGGACACTTTTTAAAAACTCTATATGATAATGGGTGTGGGAAACATTTATGTTAAGGGTTTTTTAATTGAGATATAATTCACATTACATATAATTCATCATTATTTTTACTGTGGTAAGAAACACATAACATAAAATTTACCATTATAATCATTTTTCGCTGTTAAGTATATTCCCATTATTGTGCAACCAAAACCAGGACTTTCATCCTGCAAAACTGAAATGTTATACCCATTAAACAACTCCCCTTTAGTCCCTCATTCCCCTCAGCCCTTGGTAACCACCATTCTATTTCTGTGTCTATGAATTTGACTACATTAGATACCTAATAAGTGGAATTATACAGCATATGTCTTTTGTGATCAGCTGACTTCACTTAGCATAAAATCCTTAAGTTTCTTCCTTGTTGTACAATTGTCAAGACTGCCTTCCTTTTTAGGAGTCAGTAAAATTCCACTGTGTGTATAAGCCACATTTTGTTTATCAATTCATCTGTATATGTACATTTGGGTTTCTTTTACCTCAAGTTTTATGAAAAATACTGATATGAACATGGGTGGGCAAATATCTCCTTGAGAGTTTGCTTTCAATTATTTTGGACATATACTCTGAAGTGGGATTTCTGGCTAATATGATAGCTGTATTTTTAATTTTGAGGAAATTCCATACTGTTTTTCAGAGTGGTTGTACCATTTAACAATTCTAGAAACAGTACACAAGGTTTCAAATTTCTCTACATCCTTGCCAACTTCCTTGTTACTTTTTTTTGTTTGCTGGTTGTTTTTTAAAATTGTTTTTAAGGGGCGCCTGGGTGGCGCAGTCGGTTAAGCGTCCAACTTCAGCCAGGTCACGATCTCGCGGTCCCTGAGTTTGAGCCCCACATCAGGCTCTGGGCTGATGGCTCAGAGCCTGGAGCCTGTTTCCGATTCTGTGTCTCCCTCTCTCTCTCTGCCCCTCCCCCGTTCATGCTCTGTCTCTCTCTGTCCCAAAAATAAATAAAAGTTGAAAAAAAATATTAAAATTGTTTTTAAAAATTTAGTTACAGGATCCTGGGAAGATGGCGGTGTAGGAAGACCCTGGGCTCACCACGTGTCCTGCTGATCACTTAGATTCCACCCACACCTGCCTAAATAACCCAGAAAAGCGCCAGAAGACTAGCAGAACGGAGTCTCCGGAGCCAAGCATAGATGAGAGGCCCACAGAAGAGGGCAGGAAGGGCGGCGAGGTGGTGCACAATCCACGGACTGGCGGGAGGGAGCCGGGGTGGAGGGGCAGCCTGCCGGCCAAGCAGAGCCCCTGAGTCTGGTGGGCAAAAGCGGAGGGGACGGATGGAGTGTGTTCCAACAACAAGAGGGACTTGACATCTGGAAGGTTATAAGCTAACAGCTCTGCTCCGAGAACAGGAGGGCTGGAGGACACCGGGAGGGAGAGTTGTTGAGCCCTGAACGACAGAGCGCAGCTTGGCGGGGAACAAAGGCCCTCGCCAGCGACATCTCCCTTGCCCATTCCCCAGCCAAAATCCCAAAGGGAACCAGTTCCTGCCAGGGAACTTGCTTGCACCTCACAAACACCCAACACTGTGCTTCTGCGGATCCATCCCTCTGTGGGTCTGACTCCCTCCCGCTGCCACAGGGCCGCTCCTGAAGTGGATCACCTAAGGAGAAGCGATCTAAGCCTGCCCCTCCTGCCCCCATGCACATTGCCTACCCACCCCAGCTAATACACCAGATCCCCAGCACCACAAGCCTGGCAGTGTGCAAGTAGCCCAGATGGGCCACACCACCCCACAGTGAATCCTGCCCCTAGGAGAGGGGAAGAGAAGGCACACACCAGTCTGACTGTGGCCCCAGCAGTGGGCTGGGGGCAGACATCAGGTCTGACAGTGGCCCCGCCCACCAACACAAGTTATTCAAGACAGCACAGGGGAAGTGCCCCGCAGTTCTGCACCACTCCAGGGACTATCCAAAATGACGAAATGGAAGAATTCCCCTCAGAAAAATGTCCAGGAAATAACAACAGCTAACGAACTGATCAAAAAGGATTTAAACAATATAACAGAAAGTGAATTTAGAATAATAGTCATGAAATTAATCGCTGGGCTTGAAAACAGTATAAAGGACAGCAGAGAATCTCTTGCTACAGAGATCAAGGGACTAAGGAATAGCCAGGAGGAGCTAAAAAATGTTATCAATGAGCTGCAAAATAAAATGGAAACAACTACGGCTCGGATTGAAGAGGCAGAGGGGAGAATAGGTGAACTAGAAGATAAAATTAGGGAAAAAGAAGAAGCTGAGAAAAAGAGAGATAAAAAAATCCAGGAGTATGAGGGGAAAATTAGAGAACTAAGTGATGCACTAAGGAGAAATAATATATGCATAATTGGTATTCCAGAGGAGGAAGAGAGAGGGAAAGGTGCTGAAAGTGTACTTGAAGAAATAATAGCTGAGAACTTCCCAGATCTGGGGAAGGAAAAAGGCACTGAAATCCAAGAGGCACAGAGAACTCCCTTCAGACGTAACTTCAATCCATCTCCTGCATGACATATCACAGTGAATCTGGCAAAATACAAGGATAAAGAGAAAATTCTGAAAGCAGCTAGAGACAAACGTGCTCTAACATATAAAGGGAGACCTATAAGACTCGTGACTGATCTCTCTTCTGAAACTTGGCAGGCAAGAAAGGAATGGCAGGAGATCTTCAATGTGATGAACAGAAAAAATATGCAGCCAAGAATCCTTTATCCAGCAAGTCTGTAATTTAGAATAAAAGGAGAGATAAAGGTCTTCCCAAACAAACAAAAACTGAAGGAATTTGTCACCACTAAACCAGCCCTACAAGAGATCCTAAGGGGGATCCTGTGAGACAAAGTACCAGAGACATCGCTACAAGCATGAAACCTATGGACATCACAATGACTCTAAACCCATATCTTTCTATAATAACACTGAATGTAAATGGACTAAATGCCCCAACCAAAAGACATAGGGTATCAGAATGGATAAAAAACAAGACCCATCTATTTGCTATCTACAAGAGACTCATTTTAGACCTGAGGACACCTTCAGATTGAGAGTGAGGGGATGGAGAACTACTTATCATGCTACTGGAAGCCAAAAGAAAGCTGGAGTAGCCATACTTATATCAGACAAACTACACTTTAAATTAAAGGCTATAACAAGAGATGAAGAAGGGCATTATATAATAATCACAGGGTCTATCCATCATGAAGAGCTAACAATTATAAATGTCTATGTGCCGAATACGGGAGCCCCCAAATATATAAAACAATTACTCACAAACATAAGCAACCTTATTGATAAGAATGTGGTAATTTCAGGGGACTTTAACATTCCACTTACAGAAATGGATAGATCATCTAGACACATGGTCATTAAAGAAACAAGGGCCCTGAACGATACATTGGATCAGATGGACTTGACAGATATATTTAGAACTGTGCATCCCAAAGCAACAGAATATACTTTCTTCTTGAGTGCACATGGAACATTCTCCAAGATAGATCACATACTGGGTCACAAAACAGCCCTTCGTAAGTATAAAAGAATTGAGATCATACCATGCATACTTTCAGACCACAGTGCTATGAAGCTTGAAAGCAACCACAGGAAAAAGTCTGTAAAAACTCCAAAAGCATTGAGGTTAAAGAACACCCTACTAAAGAATGAATGGGTCAACCAGGCAATTAGAGAAGAAATTAAAAAATTATGGAAACAAACGAAAATGAAAATACAACAATCCAAACGCTTTGGGATGCAGCGAAGGCAGTCCTGAGAGGAAAATACATTGCAATCCAGGCCTATCTCAAGAAACAAGAAAAATCCCACATACAAAATCTAACAGCACACCTAAAGGAAATAGAAGCAGAACAGCAAAGACAGCCTAAACCCAGCAGCAGAAGAGAAATAATAAAGAGCAGAGCAGAAGTAAACAATATAGAATCTAAAAAAACTGTAGAGCAGATCAACGAAACCAAGAGTTGGTTTTTTGAAAAAAATAAAAAAAAATTGATAAACCTGTAGCCAGGCTTCTCAAAAAGAAAAGGGAGATGACCCAAGTAGATAAAATCATGAATGAAAATGGAATGATTACAACCAATCCCTCAGAGATACAAGCAATTATCAGGGAATACTATGAAAAATTATATGCCAACAAACTGGACAACCTGGAAGAAATGGACAAATTCCTAAACACCCACACTCTTCCAAAACTCAATCAGGAGGAAATAGAAAGCTCAAATGGACCCATAACCAGCGAAGAAATTGAATCAGTCATCAAAAGTCTCCCAACAAATAAGAGTCCAGGACCAGATAGCTTCCCAGGGGAATTCTACCAGACATTTAAAGCAGAGATAATACCTATCCTTCTCAAGGTATTCCAAGAAATAGAAAGGGAAGGAAAACTTCCAGACTCATTCTATGAAGCCAGTGTTACTTTGATTCCTAAACCAGACAGAGACCCAGTAAAAAAAGAGAACTGCAGGCCAATATCCCTGATGAATATGGATGCAAAAATTCTCAACAAGATACTAGCAAATTGAATTCAACAGCATATAAAAAGAATTAATCACCAGGATCAAGTGGGATTCATTCCTGGGATGCAGGGCTGGTTCAACATTCGCAAGTCAATCAACGTGATATATCACATTAATAAAAGAAAAGATAAGAACCATATGATCCTGTCAATCGATGCAGAAAAGACCTTTGACAAAATCCAGCACCCTTTGTTAATAAAAACCCTCAAGAAAGTCGGGATAGAAGGAACATACTTAAAGATCATAAAAGCCATTTATGAAAAGCCCACAGCTAACATCATCATCAATGGGGAAAGACTTAGAGCTTTTTCCCTGAGATCAGGAACATGACAGGGATGTCCACTCTCACCGCTGTTGTTTAACATAGTTGGAAGTTCTAGCATCAGCAATCAGACAACAAAAGGAAATCAAAGGCATCAAAATTGGCAAAGATGAAGTCAAGCTTTCGCTTTTTGCAGATGACATGATATTATACATGGAAAATCCAATAGACTCCACCAAAAGTCTGCTAGAGCTGATACATGAATTTAGCAAAGTTGCAGGATACAAAATCAATGTACAGAAATAAGTTGCATTCTTACACACTAATAATGAAGCAACAGAAAGACAAATAAAGAAACTGATCCCATTCACAATTGCACCAAGAAGCATAAAATACCTAGGAGTAAATCTAACCAAAGATGTGAAAGATCTGTATGCTGAAAACTATAGAAAGCTTATGAAGGAAATTGAAGAAGATATAAAGAAATGGAAAGACATTCCCTGCTCATGGATTGGAAGAATAAATATTGCCAACATGTCAATACTACCCAAAGCTATCTACACATTCAATGCAATCCCAATCAAAATTGCACCAGCATTCTTCTCGAAACTAGAACAAGCAATCCTAAAATTCATATGGAACCACAAAAGGCCCCGAATAGCCAAAGTAATTTTGAAGAAGAAGACCAAAGCAGGAGGCATCACAATCCCAGACTTTAGCCTCTACTACAAAGCTGTCATCATCAAGACAGCATGGTATTGGCACAAAAACAGACACATAGACCAATGGAATAGAATAGAAACCCCAGAACTAGACCCTCAAACGTATGGCCAACTCATCTTTGACAAAGCAGGAAAGAACATCCAATGGAAAAAAGACAGCCTCTTTAACAAATGGTGCTGGGAGAACTGGACAGCAACATGCAGAAGGTTGAAACTAGACCACTTTCTCACACCATTCACAAAAATAAACTCCAAATGGATAAAGGACCTGAAGGTGAGACAGGAAACCATCAAAACCCTAGAGGAGAAAGCAGGAAAAGACCTCTCCGACCTCAGCCGTAGCAATCTCTTACTCGACACATCCCCAAAGGCAAGGGAATTAAAAGCAAAAATGAACTACTGGGACCTTATGAAGATAAAAAGCTTCTGCACAGCAAAGGAAACAACCAACAAAACTAAAAGGCAACCAACGGAATGGGAAAAGATATTTGCAAATGACATATCGGACAAAGGGCTAGTATCCAAAATCTATAAAGAGCTCACCAAACTCCACACCCGAAAAACAAATAACCCAGTGAAGAAATGGGCAGAAAACATGAATAGACACTTCTCTAAAGAAGACACCCAGATGGCCAACAGGCACATGAAAAGATGCTCAACGTCACTCCTCATCAGGGAAATACAAATCAAAACCACACTCAGATATCACCTCACGCCAGTCAGAGTGGCCAAAATGAACAAATCAGGAGACTATAGATGCTGCCGAGGATGTGGAGAAATGGGAACCCTCTTGCACTGTTGTTGGGAATGCAAATTGGTGTAGCCACTCTGGAAAACAGTATGGAGGTTCCTCAGAAAATTAAAAATAGATCTACCCTTGACCCAGCAATAGCACTGCTAGGAATTTACCCAAGCGATACAGGAGTACTTATGCATAGGGGCACTTGTACCCCAATGTTTATAGCAGCACTCTCAACAATAGCCAAATTATGGAAAGAGCCTAAATGTCCATCAACGGATGAATGGATAAAGAAATTGTGGTTTATATACATAATGGAGTACTACGTGGCAATGAGAAAGAATGAAATATGGCCTTTTGTAGCAACGTGGATGGAACTGGAGACTGTTATGCTAAGTGAAGTAAGTCATACAGAGAAAGACAGATACCATATGTTTTCACTCTTATGTGGATCCTGAGAAACTTACCAGAAGACCATGGGGGAGGGGAAGAAAAAAAAAGAAAGAAAGAAAGATTAGAGAGGGAGGGAACCAAACATAAGAGACTGTTAAAAACTGAGAACAAACTGAGGGTTGACGGGGCGGGGAGGGGGGGGGAGTGGGTGATGGGCTCTAAGGAGGACACCTGTTGGGATGATCACTGGATGTTGTATGGAAACCAATTAAACAATAAATTTTATATTTAAAAAGATAAAATAAAATAAATGAGAAAGCATCATTTCACTCAAAAACAAAAAACCAAAACAAAACCTTTGAAAGTCACATAGCCTATATTCCAAATGTATTCAGATCCATACCTAAGTTTTAAGTTAGATTAACTTTCATCCTGCTAACTAGATCACTAAATTAAATCCAACATGTTCAACCATTTCATTCAGTTCTGATTTTTTTTTTAGATTCTTCTTTCCATTAGGACTACAGTTTCTACTGATATTACACATTTAATTGAATTTTGTGTCTCTCTCACAGCTAGCAGTCACGACGTCTAAAGTCTTTCTCCTGACAACTGTGTATGTATTCACATATATCTTGGAGACATAAAGCAGGAGTGAAAAGAAGGCTCAATCACTGGGAAACTGTTCATTTTGGGGACACACAGACCTCGTCTTCTTGCTACCCTACCTTCTATCCCAGGCAAGTTGATAATATAACACCGATAAAACCTAGGAAATAAGTTCTACTTTTAAAATACATACATATTTATTTATTTATTAAAAGACCAGACCACTTCTCCAGCCTACCTTTTGGAAGAAAGAGAGTGTATTTAAGTGGAAACTCATTGGCTCGGTCTGCGATGTGGTGTCATATGGGCACATGGGGTCAGTGGCACCAGAGCTGTCACACTGCCCTTCAGCCTGTGGCTTGCCTTGACAGTGGGGTCCTGACACCGAGAGAGTTTTAGTGCCTTAGTAGAGCCTTTTTCACTTGAGTTACGGGAACTCTGTGGACTAGAAAATTTAATAGTGAATGAGAAAAATAAAAATGTTGCCTTATATTTAGAACACCTTGCTTATACCATGCCCAGAGCAGGAAGGTAAAAGAGAATTAATTGTGGTCAAGGATTAAAAAAAAAATTATTTACTGATTTCCAATCCCAAAATAATGCTGAAAAATCGAAAAAGCAGTCCATCACCCTACAAAAGAGTTACAGCTCGAGATCCTTCATACTGTATAGCCCACCAATCTAAGAGAGCTCCAGTTTTAACTGCACCATGAATAAAAAGACACCAGCCTCCAGCACCGGGATTATCATCTACCTACTCAGAAAAATGATTAATTTAAGATAAATAGATGCTGGCTTCAGACACACTGATTGCATTTCTCAGATACTTTTGCAGCAATACTCAATCATCTCTGATGTTATGAAGTATTCAGAGGGATTATTCTTTTCTACTCATATAACACAAAGCATTCAAGATTTAATCTAGCTCCCTGTATGGTAGACTTGAATTGTATTCCACTTTACCATCACCCTGCCAACAGAAATCTCTTCTTAATTTTCGTTTTCATAACATAAACTTCCTTTTGTTCTTTTCATTGCCCACCTTTATATTTCATTATATTAAAGTGGCTTAACTGTAAAATATAATAGTAAAATGATGCCACTTAAAACACATTAATAATTCAAACAGAAAAGACCAATCACAACCTGATAATATTTTTTTAATGTTGCAGAGCACGACTATGCTTTAGTTTTCCCTGAAAAGATTTTAAGATTAGCTTTTCATTTATTTTTTGAGAGAGAGAGAGAAAGGGCACAAGTGAACAAGGGGAAGAGAGAGAGAGAGAGAACCCCATGAGGGGCAGAGAGAGAGAAAAAGAGAAGGAGAGAGAAGGAGAGAGAGAGAAGCAGGCTCATCAAAGCAGGGCTCGTGTTTTGCCCAATGCAGGGCTCAAGCTCACCAACCGTGAGATCATGACCTGAGCCAAAGTCAGATGCTTAATGACTGAGCCACCCTGGCACCCAAGATTAGCTTTTCAAAGTATAGGTTATAAGTATAAAGTTATCTTCAGTCAAAAAAAAAAAAAAACTACTGATTTTTTAATTCTTAGTTCACAAAGAAAAGAGTTAGTTGAAGGCAAAAAGGATGTGCACTAGGCCAGAGAGCTTCACTTGATTCCAATATAATAATGTCATGACCAAGAAGAATTTCCCTCTTTTTATGAGGCACAGATCCTGGAGAATGACCTTATAAAACGTGTAAGACTAGTCTGGTTCTCAAATACATCACTGGAAGCAAATTTCTAACAACCAAAAATGTGTTACTGAACACAAGTCACACCGCTGGCCTCCACCTCTGGAAATTCATTAAACATCACTTCCCACAACCTGGTGAGCCTGGGTCCAAAATAGACTTTAATCAAGAGCCGAAGCTTAAAAGTATGCTTTCTTTTTACTGCTGCACTGTCTTATCATTGAAAAGGCACACACGCAAACACACACATGCACACACACACACACAAACACACACACGAGATAGATCTTAAATACAGGTCCATGGTAGCTAAGTACAATATTTTGTGAAGTAGACTGGAGATTTAACCCATCAAGCAATGAAAAGGCTAGGATATTTCTGTACCTTGTAAAAAGGTTCCCTAAAATTTCCATATATGAAAGTTATGTTATACTTTCAGCTCTGTTTATGATAAAAACAAAGTTATCCTTCCCAGAAAACCATAATCAAAAAAGTGTGGCCTCTCTCAAAGTCAGACTGTCCTTAATGAAAAATTATAATCATAAACAAAAACAATTATAGCAATCAATACTCAAGTTGTTTGGCTAAAAGTTCTAAGAAGTGACTGATCCAAATGACATTACTTTTTGACAATGAAGATTACTGGTGCCTGAGAATTTTGCCTTTATCAGTATGCTTTTATTCATCTTCTATTAATAGTGAATTTTCTGAGTATATCACACATAAATAGTAGAAATGGCTCAGCCCAAGAAAAGTGAAAAGTTGTGTGTGAATATAAAATATTCACATAGAAATCATAATTGTTTCTATTAACTAGATCATTGGGTTAAAAATTAAGACCTTCTTGGTTCAGCCATAATCTTATCAAATGTGATGCTTAGAACTTCTCAAGGCTAGGGGCGCCTGGGTGGCTCAGTCGGTTAAGTGTCCAACTTCAGCTCAGGTCACGATCTCTCGGTCTGTGAGTTCAAGCCCCGCATCAGGCTCTGTGCTGATGGCTCAAAGCCTGGAGCCTGCTTCCAATTCTGTGTCTCCCTCTCTCTCTGCCCCTCCCCTGTTCATGCTCTGTCTCTCTCTGTCTCAAAAATGAATAAACGTTAAAAAAAAATTTAAAAAAAAAGAACTTCTCAAGGCTAACAGAGGGACAAAATGATTATCCATGTTTCAGCACACAAAGGCACAGAGTACAAGACAGCTTTGCCTAGGGACTCTCCTGGAATAAGTATTCATACCGAAAAAGTTTTTCCATGGGGTCAATGGTGGCACATATGTAGCTGAGCGGTGCCTGTCATAGAGACAAAGAACTAGGGTGACAGATGAGTCATGGACCAGAAAGGCATTCATGCATCTCTAGCAGATGCCAGTGCTGAAGAATGATGATGGAGCACCAGATGCCTACACTTCCCCACTGTGATGCCATGGTAGAGCCTGTGAATTTGTCCTCCCAAGTGAATTAATTACCCAAGTATATGTTCATTTTCTATAACTCACTTCACAAAAAAGTGACTGGACCTTATGATTACATATATTAAAACAATGGTGCATAGTCTCTCATGAGGCTGTCAAACATCCACAACTACTAAGGTTGGTGGGTGTAGCTTCTGAAAAAGTATGAAATTTTCCTGAATTAGGATGGGCAAAAGGGCTTTAAATTTAGTGTAGGCTGGAAAGGTTGCAGGATCATAAAGATGTGGATAAATAAAGGAAAATCTGTTTGGATACCTAGGGCATAGTTAATCTTTAAAAATATTTCACTATGTTGTTTTTACCTACTGCTGCTCTGGATACATAAAATAAAAATTATATAGTTACTTAGGCTTGGAATATTAACATTACTCTTCATTTAGACAGAAATACTTTCCAACATTTTAAATTCTAGCCTGAATCTTCATTACATGTATGGGACATAACAATATTTTAGTAGGCATTTCTGACTCTAGGATTTTCCCTCCCCAAATATCCTAAATACACATTAAAACCATTAAGTGTGGCACCCTTCAGATTACTTCTCTGTATGAAAATATTGCCCAACTCCTTCCTGAGCACCACAAAATTCAGATTCCTGTACCTTTTTGGAAGAGCCATAGCACAACTCTACTTATTGAAATATGTATCGTATTTCCTGAAAAGTAATCTAGTAAGAAGTATCATCTCACTGCTTCCGTATTTCATGCGTGTTGTTTTTGTCAACCTTGATATAAGGTAAGCTACTTGATGGCAGTAATATCAATTGGCCTCTTTGTGCCATGTTTTCCTTAACTGAAAAAGGAATATGCTATGTCAGTGATGCTAAGTTTCCTTCCAACTCTAAACTTCTTTCAGTTCCATTTTCTCCATTCTGCACAGCACATTGATCAAAATTAAACCAAAAGCAGGCACTAAAATAGATATTAGCTTATTGATGATGTGTTTTAGCATAACAGATGATGTGAACCAAAGTAGATACTTGAGCTGAAATTACAAAGATACTACTCCAAGCATAATGACTTTTCTATGTGGAAGGCAACTTTGTTATTAGAACTCAAAGTTTTTAAAGGCATGAAAAACTAAGTTAAGACTTGTGTTTAGATCACTGACACAACGTGCACCAAATGTTAGTAATTTGTATATCTTTGGGGCTCTTCTGTTTGCAGAACATAAATTTGATAAAGGAGGAAGAATAAATACAATACAGAGTTCAGTGTTATTTATGGTCTCCAAAATCTCTGTTTAAAGCTGACGATCTAACAATATTTTCAAAGCTTACAATATAGCATTTGATTTTCAGACTCCACCTTCCCGGCTGGACACAATGGCAGTTAAAAAAAAAAAAAAAAAGAACAGTATGCAGTATGCTAGTTTTTAATAGAGAAAAACCTAGGATCACTGTAGGATAATTACCCTATAATCTTCTTCCTCTGTAATTTACTACCAGAGTGCTTTCATTCTTCTTACTGCCAAATGTTTGGGAGGAGTAGACTACTCTTTGACCAGTTACTCTATATTGACTCAAGTCAACAACTGTAACCTGGCTTCCGTCAATCATTTTATTGATTTTTTTTGTTAAGTCTCTATGACACTTGTAATTGCCAATACTAGAAGGTCACTTCAGTCCTCAAGCTTTTTTACCTCTCTTTAGAATTTTACCACTATCACTCACTTTTAAACGTCTCTCCTTAATTGACCTTCATGGCCCTGTTTCCTTAGTTCCCCATCTACCTTTGATGTTCTGTTGCATCTTTCACTGGCTCTCATTTGCCCACTTCTTAAAATTAAGTGTTTCATATGGTTTTTTCTCCATCTTCTTCCTTTCCTGTCATTACTTCACAAGTACATTGGTGCCCATGGTTTCAACTTTTCCCTGAGTGCAGATGATGATCAAATTTGCATCATGATGCTGACTTTTCTAGATCTCTGGGCTCCTAATTGCATTTCTACCTGGATGTTCATATGGAAAGTCCACTTCAACATAATAGTTACAAATTATTTTTCTTCCCAAATCTGGGCTTTCTCCTTTATCCTCCATCTGTATTTTAAAAATAAGTCTTCCCAGCTACTGACCTTCACATTCATGAACCCTCTTTGAATCTTTCCATAGCTCACCCGCACATCCAATTGGCCAAGTCATGTCTACTTTGGTGATGACTTTCATACAGTCCTCATTCTAAGCAACTGCCAAAAGCTTTAAAGACCCACCTTTCTCCCAGTGGTGGGCTTTAGGCTACTCATACAAAGAAGATCTCACTTTATGCAAGGTGTCTAAACTGAAGCTCCTGGACTGTGTCTTGATAAAAAGTCCATCTTCCATCTCTGTGTTTTCCCATTCTGACTGCCAATCAGTAAGCCCAGACATCCTGAGTGCTGATCCTTCTTGTTCCACTTCGTCCAGAATCTTCCCTTGTACAGCTTCTACCCATCAGCAGCCTCTCAAACTAGACTATCACAGTCCACAAACAGAGCAACAAAGTATTACCTTGGACCAAACCAGTACCACAGCCTATTGGGTTTTTTAATGTTATTTTTTGAATAGAATAGTAATGTAGACATTCTTAGAGAAATTTTACAAATGCACAACAAATATCGCCATCAAATTCCACCATTTTTAACATTTGGTTAGATTTCTCTCTGTGTTCTCTTTTTTAAAATAAAATGGAGATCACATGTTATATGCAACTTAGCATATTATATTATTTACTTTGAGAGTAACTGTTTGCTGTGCATTTAAAATATTCTTCAAAAATTATTTCAGGGCATCACAGTATCGCATAATTAATATATCCATTTGATTTTTCAAAATTCTCTCTAAATTAGTACAATAACCATCGTTACAAATATTAAAATGTTTGTCAATAATTTTATTCATGATATGTACCCAAAAGAACCATTAGAGTATGAAAATTTTAAGCTCATGATCCATATTATTATATTACTTTTGAGAAGAGGTAAACCAATTTATTCTTTGGCTATCAGAAGAGGAGAGCATTCATTCGCCAGCTGCAGAATTCTTAAAAGTATTCTGGCTACCTCCACTATTTCCCATCTCTAATTCCTCTGCACTTCACAAGCAACTTTCTAAAACACAGTTATGATTATAGGCACTCAAAAAGTCCCAGTGATTCCCTACCACCCACAGAGTAAAATTCATACCTCTGAGTGTGGCATCCAAGCCCTCTGCAAAAGAGTTGCAACTTCTTTTTTCTCCTTTCCATGTCTCCCTTCCGTTCACCCTCCAACCTAGACCAGCCGTTTCACTCGGGGCTATACTTAGAATCACCTGGAGAGGCTCTCACAAACACACATGCTCGAGTTCCTTTTCACACTAATTAAATACAAACCAGGAGCTGGCTTCTTTAATTCTCCACCAGATGATTCTAATAGACGGCCAGTGTTTAAATCACCACAAGCCAGCCCATTCTTCCTTAAATGGAAACACTGGAAGAATTTTTGTCAAAAAGGCAAATTTTTGGACCACACTTCAAGTGTACTAACTCTGACTTTTTAGGGTTAGAGACCAGGAATCTACAATCTAACAAACCTGCAGATTCTATAGCTTGAGAACTACACTCTAGTTACACAATACCATTGTCATTTTCTTACCGAAGTGCCACATTTCCCAGCTCTATAATATATGTCCTCTTTATACTTCTTGCTTATAGAGTCTGTTCTGTATCTTCCTTAATCCCGATCTCTTCCCTACCCCACTCCGACCCCCCACATAAATCATATCATTTTTTATGTCCAACTTAAATGCTAGTTCTTCAAGTCAGGTTTAACTGTTCCAGCATTTTTTTGCTTTCTGTGTTTGTTGTTTATGTCCTTATTATATTTCTCCTTGCCAGTCCTGTACTAAGCGTAATTGTGTAGACTTTAAGATCTACTCATAGAAATGACTCTTTCACGTGTAGATACAATATCTGATTTACAAGAACATCTCCACAACGTCTGGTGCATTTTTCTACATAGAGTAGATATATGCTAAATGTTTGAATTGAATAACAAAGTATTTTTAGCCTGTGCTCTCCGTGATAAATAATTACCAAACACTACTCCATAATGTTTTTGACAAAGAGAAGCAATGCTTTCTTTTTTTATATATAAATCTTCAAATATCTCATGATTTGATAACATCTTTTTTGCTCTGCTAAATCAAGTGGGGTTTTTTTGTCTACTTAATAGTTTACACATGTGATCTTAGTGAAAGGGTCTACCCCAGTTGTTAGCCATTTATTTAGAACATGAATTTTCATGCTAATCATTTAGATATATCAAAACACAGAAAACGTTAGTGGCAATGATTTAGAGTTTTCTGTTTCTCTAGTATATGAGCACTGGTGAAAGTTTAAAGTGGGATCTGGTATTCCAGAGAGAAAAGAAGCAAGTCAGTCAGTGCGCATCCTCCCATTAGAAAGAAATGAATTCAAGAAACATTCACAAAGCCACCCTCCAGCTCTGTCCCCCTGAGAAGGCCATGCCCAATAGAAGCTCATTCATTAAGCTTTCCAGAAAACCAGAGGCACCCTTTCTACCTCAGTGCTTCTAAAGCACTGAACATCATTCACACCGTATATATTATGTCTTCCCCTGCCCAATGGTCAGTCATGGATATCTCAACACCTCTTACCGGACTCCAAACTCCTAAAATTAGCAGGTGTTTTCCATGTTTGTGTTTCTTACAATGCCCATGATGTTACCTGGCACACAAAACGTGTAGATAAACCTGGGATAAATGAGGGATTAAAGACAGTAAATCAATTTTGTTGAATTACAGGTATGAGGTAAGAGTTTTCAATCTCATTTATCCAAACCACAAGGTAGCCTTCATTTCTAGAAAAACTGTCACATCATAGAGAAGCAAAGAATGGTCCTGTGAGTGTGGATACTGAGAGGAAATAATTTTCCTGCTCTTTAGCTTAGGTAGACAGAACAGGGAGGTTGCTGAGAGCATGTGTGAATTGTGTGTAAAGCACTTAAATAGCCCATGCTTTAGTTTCATCTTCTATAATTGTGGGCTAAATTTCTATCTACCTTATAGGGTTGTAGTGAAGATTGAATTACTTAATATGTGTAAAAGCATCTAGTGTAGGACACATGGTAAATAATCAATTAGTGGTATTTAATTGTTCTAATCCTTTCTTTCTGTCTCACAAAGATAAAGGATCCTGGGAGTCTGTTTTTCAGAAACACGTGGTTCTAGAAAATAAAACCAGAGCATAAAGTATATAGTAAATCTTAATGTGCATGCTCGACATGAGTAACAAATACACGCTGTGTACTTCTGTGAGATGGGCTGGATAATAAGAGTGGATAGTAGAAAATCTGAAAGAGGACTCCTCAGCATTATCAGTTTCCATTCAGGTTCTGCTACGTGTCGGTTGTTTGAACTTAGATACCTATTCTAACAGACCACTCTGGGAAAACAAACACCAATGTCTTATCCCATTGGACAGACAGAGGAGCTCTTCTGCTTGACTTGCCGCCTGAAGATAAATAACTGGCCTTTAATCGATGGAACACAATTACTGTGGCATCTGAGAATTCAAACGCCAAGTGTCCATTACACAGAACTTGTACAATTATCAAGTATAATTACATACAACCAGCCCATACAAAATTGCCCACACTGTGTGTTGCTTCTATTCCTATCTTCTCAAAACTTTACTCTTGACACTTAAGAGTATGATTGATGAAAGGCAAGAAAACAAAGTAAGTTGCCTTTAACTGTGATGTGACAATGAAACTAAAATGTGTAAGCAACAACCCAGCAACTAAACATGCATCAAGAAATGGAAAAATACATTGGGAAAATACATGCCAAGCTATTTATTATCTCTGGTGGTAAAAACTACTGATTCTAAATGTGTTCTGTTGAACCACACAAAACTTAGAAATGTATAGAATTGCCCTCTCCTAGCATTCTATGGAGGGAAGTAAACAGGAAAGACTTGATTAAAAAAAAGTAGTTCCTGAGCTTTAGGAAGCAGATGTGTCATGAGGTCTTAGAGTTTCATGTTCTTAGCTGAATAGGCGAAGTGGAAAATACCGAGGGTGGGAGATTCTTATTAAAATCCAAACAAAGAGCAAGGATTACAGAGAAATCAACAACCTATGATACATTTCAAAGTAAAAAGTAAACAGACTTAATAACAGAATAGAGTTGGGGGATAATTTTTAGGAAACATGAAGACATAAGATCTAGGATGTTGGCCTTGGAGATGAGAGAAAATTGTAAACTGAGACACATATATTTGTAAAAGGAAATATCCAGAGAATAATAATAAAAAAATGTTGCCATTTTAAGTCTAAAAGGTTAGCAGTACATCCAAAGATAAGAGTTGTAAATAGGATTACAATTTAGGAGTTCTCTGTACAGAAAAATTACTGCGATGGAAATTCCATTTTTTTCTTCTTTCTCAACCCCAACAAACTAACTGTATCTGCCTTGAAACTTATATTGAGAAGGAGTCCAAGTCCATGGCTGGACTGAGCAGGAAAGGCTCCATGGTCAATCAGCAATGTCGATCATTAAATTTGGAGGCAAGAGTGACATTGAGGACCACTCATCTGCCCTCACAAAAGATGGTGCTAAGCTACTTGGGCACGGATGAACACAGAGCCTCAGCTTTTCCCAGAGCTGAGTGTGAGAAGGAACTGAGCAACCCCACAAACAGAGATTTGGCAAGAAATTCAGGCAGGTCCAGAGTCATAGAAACCAAGGGAGGAGAGAAGGCCATAAAGGAGGTTGTGGTGAACACAATCACATTCTACAAAGTAGTAGGAATGATGAGCCTGAAAACAAGCCCTGGAGTGAACAGTGACAAGTTTCCCATGTGCCTTGGGAAAGACTGTATCATTTCAGGAAGCAATGAAATGGACCCTGGAAAGAATTAGTTTTTATGTACCACACAATTAAAGAATTATGAAGTCACCTCTTATTACTGTATGTCATTAAAAACAGATCATAAGTTTGGATAACAGAAACCTTAGGGGGAAAAATACTCTAAGGTTTGCTTTTTAAAAATTGAATAAGGGTGTTTTCTAACCTTGTTTTAAAATTATGGTTAAAGCCCCAATGAACGCAATTTTAAGATATGGTATTATTATTTTTTATTATAAAAACTAACAAATTTGCACTACATTAATACCTTATAGAAGAATTTTCTTAAAGCAGTCACCATTATACAGAATCCGACATGCGTTCTTACTTAATTAGTGCATAAATAGAGTAGGGAGGTTGCTTTAAAGCATGTTTGAATTGTGTGCAAAGTATATAACTACTCTGTGCTTTAGTTTTCTCTTCCAGAAATTGTGGACAAAAAGTGAAAAGAAAAGAAAAGAATATGTCTAGGAAGATGTTCAGGTCCGCCATCTGTCTGACTACCATAGGCACCTGGCTAAGAATAAGCCATTTCCAGAAAAGAAGTCCTTATTTCCTCACTGTGATGTTGAGGTGTCTGTTGAGATAACATCATTAAATTAAGAAATGATACTTGCCAGTGTGCTCTGGCCCTTTAACACCACTGACGTCCTGACTCACTAAAGCACCATGGAAACGAGAATAGAACATAGGAACAGCTGGGAGCACCCAAGACACTGGCAGTTGGAAAAGTGATGGAGGACAAGTAGGACCTCGGGGGCAAGTAAAAGCAAGAAGCACTTGAAAAAGGATAGAAATGTTAAGATGACCTGGAGGGAAGAAAAAGAGATTTGGGAGAAGAGTAAGTTAAAAGTAACACAAGTTATCATTTGATATCCACAACAACAACAACAAAAAGAAGGAAAAAGAGCCATTTCTGATGTTTTTTAGAGTAAAAAAAAATCAAAACTAGTTACTTCAAAAATTTACTGTTATTATACAAGCAATAGTATTAACTTTTAGTATACTGAGTAAAGATTAAGAAATTAAGACTTAAGAATTTCCCAGATTTTTTTAAATTTCACTGACCAGTTAAATTTATAGAAGAAATTGGGAAATTACCATAAAATACCACTTTTTAAAAATTTGACAAATTAAGGACAATCTATAATTATCATTACATATATGAAATTTTAATGTGATGCCGATGCTATGGTCAGTGACTGTCAGCAGCTTGTGTATATGTATGTGTGTATTCATGTGTGTGTATGTATGTGTGATTCAAGAATGGGGGCTGAGAAAAAATGCACTATAAATTGAAGGAGAAAATAGTAATGCAAACAAAAACAGAGTTTAACTTATTCTAAAGTATGTTCTTTCTTCTCCCCACTCCTCAGTGTATTAGAGGGTTTTTCCCTACAACGTGAATGTTAGTTATTTCATTATAAACTTAAAAAAAACTCTATAATTTGAATCTTGTTTTAACATTCTGTTTTATTTCAGAGACAGTATTGTTGATAACACTGGGAAGGGATTTTGCTATACATTAGCATTTGACAAATGGGGGAAACTTTATTTATTTGTTTGTTTGTTTGTTTGGTCAGAAGAAATTTAAAAAAAAATCATCACTGAAGAGGTATCCTGATAATGTAAACATTGTGATAAGCTAAAAACTGGAACCATCTAGAAGAATAAGACCCCTCATGTCCTTCTCAGGCCATGCCCAAAAGACCAGCAAAAGGACTTTTCCAATGGAATCTGTTCTAATGCCCCAAGTTCCACGTGGCAATTACTTGCATCTTCAGGAAGAGAAGCAAAGACTACAGCTCAAGAAATTCCTTCTTCATAGGATGTTTCTTGTGGCCAAGATAACAGCAAACACAGAAAAAAAAATTATTGCTGACTACTATGAACAAGTGCTTCAGTCAACTTTAAAACTTCACAAAGGAGAAGCAGTGACGGGGTTTTTGCTCATCTATCCTACTTCTATTCTGCATATTCTTGAGTCCTCCAGTGATACGCTTTACCAAATTCTTTTAGATCATCTTGACCAGAAAAAGAATGACACGGAATTTTTTATCCATGGGATGAAAATTATAGTTGTGTCCCATAACATCCCGACAAGACTCTTCATGCAATGGCATGTATCAGAAATAAAAGCTCCAGTCATGTATCTCGATGATGTCACACAGACACAGTCCCTAGAAGAGGTCCTCACCGAGTTTCTCACCCAGACTCATAAACTGGCAATTCACCTTTTAAAGACTGTGAAAGTGAGTGCTAAAGGACCAGGGGATAACTTGCACCAACTAGCACCTGAATTGCTCATCCCAGAACAAATAATCAAGTACTTGTGCAAATCTGAAGAATTCATGGATCCAGAAGCTTTCCTAAACATGTATAATAAACCCATACATATCACTTTGGATTCTGAGGTGGTATGGCCTGCTCCTTCCCATTTCTAGGATTGAGAGAGATGTGGTTAATGTGGTCCAATCTCTCAAGGAATTGATGCTACTTAAATAAAAAGAAAACACTTCTGAGGGGACTCTTCTCTTGAAGAAAGAAAGGACCATACGCCACAATATACACAAAGGTAATACATGAATCTTTACTGAGTATGTTGAGCTAAACTTGAAAATATACATTTATTCTGACAGCAAGTTCAACACATTGTTTTAATAAGTGGATGGGGTTTAATAAGTTAAGGGTTGCTCAAAATTTAACATCATCTTGATGAAATGACAATTTTTTAAAGAGGAGTATAGACAATAAAGGATACATTCAGATTCATATTCTCATTCATTCTTTCAACAGTCAATGAGAAGCTGCACCACCCAGCATCAAGTTTCAGGAAAAACAATTTTGTTCTTGGAATATAAAATTTAGGGGGGAAATACCATCATTGAGTTGCTTGCAACGTACATTTAGAGGAAAGTATGTGTAAAAGTAAATATGGTACGATATGATATGATCATTATTTTAGTTAGTAGTAAAAGCTTTAAAGGAATAATCTCTATATTATTCCTGAACTCAGAAAACAAAGCCTAAACTTTGAAAATAGTTCCAAAGTTCACATATTCTGAACTGGCTAATCAAGAATATTGAGGCCATTACAAAGCTGAACAACAACAAAAACTGAAGAACACAGTAGCTTTTTGAAACAACCAGAAAATACATTGTCAGAAGGCACTACATCTTTCATGAAAAATCATTTTTTGAACACCCTTCATGTGACAGACATTTGCCAGATGTTAGGGATATGGCAGGGTGCACAGAATGCATGATTCTTGCCCACTTGCAAAACACTTATAAAGGATTCCACATAAGATACACAAATGATTTTTTTTCCAATTTATGTCTATAAGGCAATTAATGATATGTAGTTTCTATATGACCTATTTTAAGTTGCTCTCTCCCTTCCCTCACCCAGGATTAATGCTTTTTTGAATATTTAAAATTTTGTAGTTTGTTTCAACAATTCACATCAATATCTTGACAATTTCAGGGATATCTATCCAAAATTATTTCAATGTCTTACGAAACAGGCTTTGGATTTAGTAGAAGAAATATGGTTGCATCATTTCACTTTTTTATTATTTGATCTTCAGCCTCTTCAAGGGAAAAAGAGCAATCTCAAAATACACCTCAGATTTGTCATACGCAGATAATTTGTCATCACTTGTTCCATATAAGAATCAAAATTCAGGAAAGACTTTCTATTTTTAAATTCTGTAATATAGATTTAGACACAGAATAGCATTTTTCACCGTTAGCCGAACTCGAAGTTCTGTTCATTTAAATTTAGTAACTGAAAGGGTACATTCTAGGTAAAATGTGAAGTAATTCTTCTGGTTAAGAAAGATTAATAACATACAAACATTTTATCAGTTTAGTAAATATTAAACACCTAATGTTTGTCAGCAATGTGCTACTTACTCTTTGAAATGTGAAAAAGACCCAAGCATCCACTCATTGAGAGCAAATGTTCAGCAACAAAATGAGTGGAGATAGAAGTAAATGTTCTCCAGGCCAAAACAAAACAAAACAAACAAACGAAAACAAAAACATAGAGAAAAAACTTGGTAAAGAAGTAAGCCGTGGTCTAGGCTTGTGGATGTGAGGAGAGGTTGGGGAGGGCAGATGAGAACAGAGAATAAGCAGAAACAGGAAGGAGAAAATGAACCCTAAATGTTCATTGGCTCAGGCAGAATTCCTTCAGCAAGGTAAATTATGCTTGTTTGGGAAGAGTACTTGTTTAAAGTTTAAAGTGAATAGAAGAGCAGTTTACAAATAAAGTTACGTATTTCACTTTTATTGGTCAATAAAACTTTCTGATATGAAAAATATCAAGTGAAAATTAATTTATTAAGACAAAGACATTAAAAATCTGAGTCGTTTTTAGAGGAAGTTATAGAAACTATCTCAGTGGTAATACTATTAATTTACTTAGTATACTGTTATTTTACAGTTAAAGGATTTAAAGTGTCAATCATGAAAGTAACTGGAAAATAAGCACAAAGCAAGTTAAATAAATTACTTCTATACTTATTTATCTTTTTTAGTGAGCACACCAGAATGAATTTATTCGAATGGAAGTTATCCATCCTAGTAGCAGCCACATCAGGAGGGCTAATACTTATTTCTGTCACAACATCATTGCTGAAAACATTTAGTGACTTTTAAGTGACAGATGAATTAAGAAGGTTTATAAATCAAAGGGAGTGTAAAGAGTTTAGCTACCTCTAGTTTTTTGATTCCCAAATAACATATACTCCAACTTGACTGGTGACCTTAATATTCAGTCTTCATTCATAAAAACTTTTTTGTAAATATTGCACTCACTCTCAAAGGAAATCTGCTATCATGAAACCTATTAAAAGAACGTGACACTGTCTATAAGGGAGAACACAAATATGTTTTCAGTAACTGTTGCATTATTGAGATTCCTATATAGCTCACTAATATCACGTCTTTAAAAGGAAGACACCCATGTACTATATGTTTGGGTATATTTGATTAAATGCTGAAATATTCAGACCTTATGAATGTAATTTAATTTGACCAAGTAAAAAAATGTGACTTATTAAACTTTAGGACAACTCATAAGGTAATTCTCAGTCCAATGAGAGTTATAGTTTCCTTACAGTAAAATTTTCCATAAAACTAGAGTCCAGAAAGAAGTTAACCAAAACAGAAAATGAGTATTTTAATACTGAGCACGTAGCGGGGCGCCTGGGTGGTGCAGTCGGTTAAGCGTCCGACTTCAGCCAGGTCACGATCTCGCGGTCCCTGAGTTCGAGCCCCGCGTCGGGCTCTGGGCTGATGGCTCAGAGCCTGGAGCCTGTTTCCGATTCTGTGTCTCCCTCTCTCTCTGCCCCTCCCCCGTTCATGCTCTGTCTCTCTCTGTCCCAAAAATAAATAAAAAACGTTGAAAAAAAAATTAAAAAAAAAATACTGAGCACGTAGCATTCAATGTTCTTATAACAACGAACATAGGACATACTATATATATGTGTATATATATATATATATGTGTGTGTGTGTGTGTGTATATATATATGTGTGTGTGTATATATATATATATATATATATATATATATATTCAATAAGCATGTGACATTTAAACTGGTGTGGCCTGTGCCATTCTAATTCTTTTATTTTGATATGGATATCTTTACAGTAAACAGACATGCCAATGCTCTTATGTTCATTTCAGAGTAACCAAGGGCTTTCGGGAAGGTTATAGTTTTCATGAAGGTTAACTAAAATAATGTTATTTGGAAGGAAAAATCCTCCCAGGGTGAATTTAAAATTTTTACTGTCTTCATTTTAATTAAAGAGGCATCTGGATTCCTTCATGGAGAATTATTGTTTGATACAAATAGATTTTTACATTCAGGGACTTTATCGTAACTTTAGTGACACAAAACCACATTTCAATTCAGTTATTCCCACAATTCAATTCAGAATTCCCCCAACTTCCATGAGGAAGTAGAAATGAGACAGCCCATCACCAACTCTGAGATTATTTCATAGTGGAGAAAATGACTTAATATAGAATTAGAGTTCTCCCCCTTGTGGCCAATTATGTAAATTTCCAGATTACCTGCTGATGGGATTTAAGCAATAAACAGCACATAGTTGTTCAGAAAATATAAAGGGAACCCTCAAAGGCAATTTTCAAATGTCTGCTCTACTGTACTTGTTTGGCAGATAAAGATTCTGAGACCCCAAGACATGAAGCGTTTGCACGCAGTGAAAGCAGGAATTGATAACACAAGTGTCCCATTTCCACTTCACTAATTCACACAATTAGCTGTGGTCACAGTTAGTTTAGGGGGTCTGGATTTAATTCTGAGTAGTCTCTTCACTGCTGCACATTACCCTTCCTGTGCTCCAGCCCTCACTCACATACTGCCTTCTCCAGATGTCCCACTGCATTTCCACAGGCGTCTCTATCTCCATAAGCTCTAGATGGAACGCATCCTTCCCTGCCACCACACTTCCTTTGATTTCCCTCCCCCACTGCACTCTCTGTTGCTATAAAATGGACGACTCTCCACACAGTTGCCAAGTCAGAAACTTGAACTTCAGCCTAATTACCCTTCCTCCTTTTCATCAGTGACAGCCAATTAGTGCAAGCCCCACCCACCCTCTTTCCACAGAAAGTATTTCTAGTGTCTGGCCTTGTCTTTGGGCTCTCCTTTGGGATCTCCCTCACTCCAATCTCCTCTTCCTCCTCTTTCTCTTGCTAGTCCATATGATATTTCCATCAATGTTAAAAGAAGCGTAGCACAAATTTAAGAGAGCCACCTCTGGTATCAAATTGCTGTGTTGAACTAGCTCCAGAACTTGAAGTGCTGTAATTTGCTGCTTCACCTTTCAACACCTCAGACTCCTCACCTATAAAATGAGTGTGATAACAGTACCTACATTATAAGATTGATTAGGGGTATGTTGCATGAAATAATGGTATAATAACTGTGCATGTAGTAAGCATTCAATAAATGTCATTCCTCCAATCAAAATTCTTCAATGACTTCCATTTCACCTCCAGGATAAAATGCAAAATTCTATCATGATCTGCAAAGCTTGGATTCCCAATATTCCACCTCTCTGTCTTTATCTTCTTTCTTTACTTCTCTTAGCAAAATTCTGCTTATTGATCAAATTATATTTCCTCTGTGAAGCCTGGCAAACTCGAGAAACCCTCATTGTAAACTTGGACTAAGAATACCTTCTGGAAGTGATTCAGTGGAACTTTTGTATTTATATGTTACTATTCACTGAGCCAAGAATAGGAACTCATTCCAATTCATTGGATTAAAAATAAAAATACTCCTTCCTGTTGAAGCATCTGAGCAAGCTACTAGTAAGGTATATACCCTTTATTTCATATTTTAAAGCTGTTTTCTTTATGTTCTTCGAGGCCTTGTTTCAGTAGCCACACTTACCTGTTCTTTGAGAGATACATGCTTGAGAAAGCTAATATTTATTATCTAAATTTTCTTAAGTTATTATAAAAGTATAAATATGATCCCATTTTATTCATACACTTCATATTTCTAAACTCTTTCTAAAATACTAAGCCATTTTTAAAGATCCTGTTTCTAAAACAGTGCATTAAATGCAAAGCCTTGATTTACAGAGAAATAAATGTCTGAATATTGAACATATTTACATTTTACCAAAATGCATTCTAGTGTAATGACCTCCCAGGGGAAATCTCTCACTCATTTCTCACCTTCTTTCTGTCTCTCTCTCTCTTGTTTATACTAGACTCAGTTTATACCAGACTTTACTTTTTGAAAGCAAGAGTAATAGACTACAACAAGGTTTATTTTATCACAGGTAAAACTACACACCTTGTAATATTTTGATTCATTGATTCTTCACTTTCTATCCTATACAGTGGCAATTCATGAGTATATTCCAGCCAATATCAAAATGACAAAATGAAAAGAACATTGTAATGAGAAGACTTACCTTTGTTACGCACTCCATTGCCAACTCATTATGTGGCCCTGAACAAGTAATTTGTTCCTTCTGGGTTCTCTGTTCATCTACATCGTAGCATCTCTGAGCATTATAAACAAGTCCCTGAAGCCCTTGAACTGTTAAGCAAAAATGTGTCTGAATAGAAAGACTTATTGTTTTAGATCACTAGGAGGAAAAGATTAAGATGTTTTTATTAAAAATCTGAAGCCTAATGTGTGAATGAATGAATGAATCTACCTTATCAGAGAGTACCCATGGACAATACCCACATTTTCCTTTAAAAATTCCATCCTGGATGTATCCATTTTAGTGCAAGGATGAATGGGAAACTGACAAGCCAGAAATCTATATACAGGATTATGACATCTAAATAGCAAGTTTGGTAGCACTTATGAAGTCAGAAGAAACTGTGAAGAGTGGAACATTTTACTTTAAGGTTGATGGGAAGCCATTGAAGATTTTCAGCAGGGCATAATCAGACCGGTTTGGCTACTGAGTGAAGAATGGACTGGCAGGAGACATGTTGACAGACAGCCTTCTTAGGAAGGGGTTACAGGTCTTCTGGGAGGGGATGATAATAGTTCCCACCAGATTAATGACTACGGAGATGGATCTAAAGGGACCAGTTTGAGCGATAATCAGGAGGTAAATAAACATAGGTTATGAGGGAGTGAAAAGTGTCAACTATTTTAGGTTTCTAGTTTTTACCACAAGACGGTTCCATTCCCGAGGTAGGAAACATATAAGGAGTATAGAGTTTGTAAAGGAAAATGTGCTTTCAATTACTGATATATTACAGTTACATCAGGTTGGAATCACTTTTGTTTGATTCTTCAACTATTAATATTTTTCGGTGAGGTATAGAGAATGTGTTTCATATTAAATCTCATACTTTGTTGCAATGGCTAAGTACTAATATGCATCTTCTGATAAGAGCAAGTAACTTCCAGGAAAGTTAAAACAGTTTGATAAGTTAAAATAAATCAATCTAAAAGAGCAGCTGCCCCAAAGATTATCCTGAGTCTGATATTCACTGCCATGGCTCCCCTTAATATCATATCTGCATTCAGTTGAGCCAAATATAAAACCAGCAGCTTTTATTGAGCTTAATTGCTTCCCTTAGTCAAATAAAGCTCATTCAAAATATTAATAATCATTTATTGATTCCCACATAAATTTATTTAATGCCATGCCATTGTCATTTATTGATATGTACAGTCATGTATTAAGGGCACAAACATATAAAGGCCTCCATAGGGCCCTTCCAAATTCATTGGCATACTATTTATTCCATTTGCAATAAAAATGTAGGTAAAAAGGTATCTTTTGGCATTATATTGAAATGACTTTCCTCTGTTTCTCTCAGTTAGTTGCAGGACAACATGACACACACTGAATTTTACTCTTTCTCCACATTTAATCATTCAAGTGTGAACTGACAAAGTGTGTCAAACACTTAATCAGGCATGGAGGTGTGGGGGTGCCATGCAATCATGAGCAAATAATATGTGGTCTCTATCTCCCTCTACCCCAGACACAAAAAATTAAAGTTACAGTAATTATATTAATATGCAATAATATATAATTATAATTATTGTTATCATCTTGAATGTACAGGTTGCAATTATTTTCTAACTTTACCTAGGGTAAAGAATTAGGGGATGCCTCTGAGGGAAGAAAGATACAAGGATTTCTGGAAGTTACATAGAACTGAGCCAAATAAAAGGCACGGAGTAGGAGGGGAGTGTTCCTGGTGGAGGATACCAGGGATGTGCTAAAACCCAAAGGCCAGAAGAGTCACACTGTGTTGGATGGAAGTTGAGAAAGAATATCAATAAGGCAGAGGTTGAAGTACAAATGAAGTACTCTTATGAAGTACATAAGAGATGAGATTGGATAGGTAGGCCTGGGACCAGATTATGCAGACACTTAGAGCTACATAAGCTAGATAAGCTACGAAGATTTCATCTCAAGTGAAATGGGACACAGTTTTGTTTAAATCAGAGAAATGCCACGATCAGCTATGCATTATAGAAGTACCACTTTGAATTGAGAGAAGAGATGAGAAGAGTACTTGGTAACTAGACCAGGTACACCTATCAGGAGGCCACTACAATAATCAGGTAAAGAGATGAAAGGAAGTCTATACAAAGATAACGACAATAAGAAGAGAGAGTGCTACCAAAAATCAAGAGATATATATCTTGGTTTCTGATTGAAAGTAGAGAGTGTGAAGAAGACAGAGTCAACATGAGCCATGGTGCCATTCCCCAAGATAGGCAATACTGGAAGAACAGCAGTGTGTAGGGAGTGAGGTGAAGTCTTCTGTTTTGAACATGCTGAATCTGAGGTTTCTGCAAAACATCAATGTTAAACTATCCAGTAGAAATTTGGATATATTCCCCAAAGCTCTGGACATGGGTCTGGTAGAGATAGAGATCAAACATCACCACAGATGATGACTGAGCTTTCAGGAGTAGTACTATCCTCCAGCACAAGAAGATAGTGAAGAAAGAAGACAGTCTACTTCAAAGCCCTGAGGAATGTCCTGGGAAGAACAAGGACCCACAAAGAAGTCTAGGAAGACATTATTTAAATTGCCCAGAAGCAGAGAAAATGAAACAGATAGGGGAAGTGTCAAGGAAGCCAAAGGAAAAGCACATTTCTTTTAAAACAGAGTACTCAGTAGTATCCATTGTGGTCTCAAAGTCAAGTAATAAAAGGAATAAAAAGTAAATCTAATGACAAAGAGATCACTGGTGACTTGGAACAAGTGACTGGAGACAGAAGCAGGATACAGTAGGTCGAGGAGTGAGGGCTGGGTGAGGAAACAGAACAAAGTATAAACAGCATTTCTACAAGCTTGGCTATTGACTCAGTTGTTAGTGAATCTGCAGAATCAGTTTAGGAATGCAAAGGGCCTTCTTGAGATTTTAAAGTTTTTACTAAAAGAGAGCCCATCATTTATTCTGGTTCCAAGAAAGGAATCTGTCCTCTCATGGAAGATTAAACATCCAATCATGGCCCAAGAGGAAGAGTTCTACCCAGGTTTGAATGGCAAAGATCTGGTCTTGTACCTTAAAGGTCCTCAAGTGACTATTTGTACAGTTCTGGAAAAGAATGGTTGCTCAATAAACATTTTGTTTAGATAAATGCACTAATCTCTGGGAGAAATCTAACTATGCAGAAAGTGGCTTTAGAATATATATGAGCTCAAACTTCTGGTTATCCCATTGGTGCTTCCATGGTCAAACTTTTATAGTTGACTGTGGATTATGCCATGTGCTTTATCTACTTTGTGGATCAGCCCCATTACATTTGTAAATTTTGCTCTGACCATTATCCAGACTGCTTCCTTCTTTGCTCAGTCAGGGCATGCTAGGAAATTGCAAATTAGAATCAAATCTCAATTTTCCAAACTAATGATTTTAAAGAGCAATAATGCATAATCCAAAATGATGGTGAATTCATGAACCATTTATCTCTGTAATGTATATTCATTAAATTTGACTATAAGTACATCTTAGATGTCATTCACAATGAAATGATGAAGCATTTCAACTGAAATGGCTCAAGAGGACTTGTAAGGTTTTCTAATTTTTCTCTATTTCTGCTTCCTCCTATATCCCATTATATCACCTTTTATGTTTAGGTGACTCATTAAAATAAAATAACATACCATGTTTTTAGGATGGAGGAAATAATAAGCAGCATTTCCTTACTGTTGCCATCATCCTCTATAGTGCGCTCTCTCTCTCTCTCTCTCTCTTCTCTCTCTCTTCCTCCCTCCCTCTCTCTCTGAAAAGTTTCATTCAAAAAAGTAACGAGAACAGTATAATGAACCTTCAACAGTGATCACCGTCTCTTTTTAAAATTTACTTTTTGTTAAGTAATATGACTATGATCTCTGAGATATCATAGATTAAGAAAGGACACAGGAGCACCTGGGTGGCTCAGCTGGCTAAGCATCTGACTTTCACTCAGGTCATGATCTCACAGTTTGTAGGTTCAAGCCCCATGTTGGGCTCTGTGCTGACAGCTCAGAGCCTACAGCCTGCTTCAAATTCTGTGTCTCCCTCTTTCTCTGCCTCTCTCCTACTTGCGTTCTCCCCTACTTGTCTCTCTCAAAAATAAATATTTAATTTTTTTTCATTAAAAAAAAGAAAGGACACAAGTATGATAACTAGAAGGAGCTTCATTACAAGGTGTATTACAGTCTCGTCCTTCAGTGATGAAAATGGAGCAAGTAGGGGTTCAAAGCACAGCACTGACTGATGGTAAGGCAAGAGCTAGACATCATCCACATCTTGCTTATCCTCTCCAATGAAATTAAGGCTACACCTCTACTGCCTTATTCTTGGTACACAATATTTCCAAAAATCCACATATTATTAAATGCTATTTCCCACCATCTTACAATGTGCAAACTATATGCAAAAACTCGGAGGGTTTTAAAAGTCTGCATATTAGCCACATGATTATCAGGCTGAGTTTTTAGGGGTGAACAGCTGAGTGATGAGTTGTAAGAAGCAAAGAAAGTTCTCACGTCAGTTGTTTTTTAAAAGGATATCATCCATGAACGTACTCAATATTTATCTCTTTATGGGATGATTTCAGCAATTCCTGTATTCCTTTCACCACCCACAAGGGGAGGTAATTAGCAGCTTGACATTTTCACTTTTGACCTTCTTATATAAGCAGCAAATGTTTTTCTAGACTTGAAGATGTTTAGGGACTTCATATAATATTAAGTCGAAATGAGTATAGTGTCCTCCCGTCCATAAAAACTGCTTTGTGGGATAAATCTTATGAGGGCCACTAACTCATGTCTGCTGCTAAAGATGTTTACTCAAGGGATAGTGCCATGTCAGAGATGCTGGAGACCTACAGCTTACAGGCAGGCACACTCCACTCACAGAAGTGCCATTTCTTATCTCTGGCACTACCTGGCTCTCTTTGTTAATATTAGCCAAATGATAGCTGTGTAAGCACAAGTAATTAGTTTACAAATGACAAAAAGACAATGCTTCCCCTTTTGTATCATAGAAGAGACACCAAAATATCTCTTTGATGAAGATAACTCTCAGTTGATTAACAGGAATAAAATGCTTACATAAATAGAATTATATGTGCATATTTGGAATAGAATTATAAGTTAGACATATCAGTATACACACACACACACACACACACACGAGTATACACACAATGCTCTTAACCCAAACTAGAGAAACCAATTAAGATTCATGAAACTACTCCCAATCAAGTGGGAGAATCAGGGATTTAACTATCAAAGTTTAACAGAACAGTACAAGAAAATCCTTTTGTATAAATAACACAGATCATTCCGTTACCAGATATGTCCTCCCATCTCCTCTCTGACTCCCATCTGAGAAGCTGCCCATCAAACTTTCTCAGAGCATCTCCTCCCACAGCTCCTTGTGTGGGTCACAGACTGCCCTGCACCTTTCCTCCCACCCAATCTCTCTCTCTCCCCCTGTTCCATTAAGTACACACACATGTACACACACAGGCTAGACTAATCATTATCAGAGGCAGAGAGAGGCCATTTGTAAGGCAGCGATTGATGAAGCTGAAATAAGAAACAGACGAGATATCTGGAAATACCAGAGACACAGTCTCCTCAACTCCTGATTCCATTTCCTAGCCCTGACTGAGGCCCTAACATTTTCGAACCAGGAATCTTCTCTTTTGTAATTTTGGGGTTTTCCTTTTCCTTGAAGCAAACAATTTCTTAGCAGCCTGACAAATGTTTTTCAAAGCAACCGACTCACACACAGTGCAGAGTTCTAGGTTTCGTACTAGAAGATTTGTGTTCCACTCTCTTATTTTCTGCTAGCTAACTGTGACCTTAAGACAGTTATTAACCTCTCTGGGCCTCAGTTTTGTTGCCTATAAATTGAATGAGCATCCAAATATTAAATGAGATAAATCATACATGAAAATAACCAGTAACTCAATAAGTCATTATTGAATTCATCAGCGTTTACAGTGTGCTCTGTGAGTCCGCAGTTTTCATAATGCAGTGATGACAATACGCTTTGTGACAAGGACATGAGATGGTTTGAATTCTGACCAGCAGCCTAGGGAGACCTCAGGGATGTCAGGCCAATTAGTCAAGCTGCTGATACATAATGCTTCTGCAGCAAGCATCCAGTCGTCTAGAGATATTCTAGAAAATCCCCTAGCAGGGTAAAGCACAGGGTTAGTCCTTTAGCTGGCTTTTGCTCCTGCCTTTAATATTTTCTGGAAGAGTCTGAGCTACTCTTCCATAAATGCTTAAATACCACTTCAGACAACTGGACCCTGATAAGTTAATTAACTTTTATTAATATGTGTTATGAATACCCGACTTATACTCTTCAATAATAATGTGAAGATTAGAAAATCACTCACCACTGTAATTAAATGGTTTAATATACTTATGAGGGAATTTATTATTATTATTTTTAAAAACTCGAATTCTAATAAGATGAAAATGGACTTATGTAGGTTTTATGAGTTTTGTTTCTATTACATGTTTCTAAGAAGAAATTGGTTGCTTAATCACATGTACCTGAAGGGATAGGTAATAACACCATTATGCGTTGTCACCTGACATACATAGATTGATTTTTAATATTCATAATTATGAGGAGAATTAGGGTATGATAAAATAAGAAATAGTACATAATAATAAAGAAAGTAAATAAACATTTTTATTTTCTCCTATGAAGAGAGATAATTTGGGGTCTTCACCTTGAAAAATTACATTATTTGCAATTTATATGAGATAAAAAAATTCAAAGTATCTATTTCACTTTTCAATTATTATGCATTCTTAGTGTCTTTGGGTTCTTGGAAAACGCCTTTATAATTTTGTGTAATTGCCAATAGCGAGCTTTTATCATTAGTTTTTTTTTACTAAAACCTGAACATTAATTATACCTACACTTTGACTGCAGTACATACGAATATTGTGTCAAAGTTCTATCTGCTAATTTTGCCATGTGTGCAGGAACCCAAATTTTACACTTACTTTAACTTTTTTTTAAATGTTTATTTATTTTGAGAGAGAGAGAGAGAGAGAGAGAGAGAGAGAGAGAGAGAGAGAGAGGAAGCAGGGAAGAGGCAAAGGTAAAGGGAGAGAGAGAGAATCCCAAGCAGGATCCACAGTCGGGTGGCTTACAACCCTGGGATCATGACCTGAGCTGAAATCAAGAGTCAGATGCTCAACCGACTGAGCCACTCCCCGCCTACTTTAGCTTGATATTTTCATTTTGACCCACTCCAGGCAACTATGACTCAATGAATGAATCCAAGAATGACCAAGGGGACAGAGTTTTATTGAATGCCTCCTGAACTACAGACTCTGCAGTACCCAGGTGCTGTCATTTAAATGGCAGTCTCCTGCTGCCAGGAGACTCAAAGAAAGAAAAACAGATATGTGAACCAACAATTTAAATGCCATTATACTGTAATAAAGGGATGTGAAAATCATCATGGTGGCACACAGAGAGAATAATCAATTCTCCAAGAAATGCTTTCACATCTGAGCCTTGGAATCTGAAGGTCCTGGATCCAAGCCCAAGCTCTCTGACACTCAGGAGTTGTGAAATGGGGAGCTTCATCTCATCTGCAAAACGAAGCCAATAGTGCCAACATTTTAAAATTGTTTTAAACATGAAATAAAACAATGCATGAAAGGCTTGCTTCGGCCTAGTATGTCTGACATAAAATGAGTGCTTCTAACCTGCTGCTGTAACTGTGACCTGGGAATTAGGGAGGAATTTAGAACTCCAGGGCAGCTTCATGGAGGATACTCACAGGACTTACCAGTGGGAAAAGGAAAGGACAGAGAGTAAGAAAATCACAAAACCTTCCTCTGCCCCGGCCTCTGAATTACAAATCAAGGCAGCATTGGTGAGTGGCCACTGGTTCACTAATTCCCTATTGTTAGTGTGTACAACACACTCATGGGCTCCTTGTTTGAAGTGCAGATCCCCGGCCCCACCCCAGGCATTCTGATTCTATCAAGTCTAGTCTGGGGACATCAAATTCTGCAGTTTAACCCCTTTTAGACAGTAACTGAAGAAGAGGAGCTCTACAGACAGTTCTAACTCGATTTTACCACAAGTAGCTAAATTGCCATATTTGGCTTGTAATTTAAGTCTTATCGTTCATCTTTATGTTCTAGAATCAGGAGAAAGTGACACATATACACACAAAAAAGTACTTACTACTGATTGCATTTAAAGCAGCCAACTTGATGGCTTTCTCTAGAATATTCACATTCTAACCCCAATTTTTGAAAAATGAACCATAATGGCAAAGATTGGAAATGTCCTCTTCTGAGACATTTGTCACACAGGTTTATTTGTATAATGTGGGTTTTCCATTCTAGACTGTAAATTCCCTTGAGGCAGACAACAGGGGCACCGGATTTGCATCAGTAGCCCCCTCAGCTCACACAATGCCAGACAAAGTTAATCAAGAAGCATTTTGTTTTTAGAAAAATGGAAAATGCTTGCATTCTTTGGCAGGAGGAGGAATGGCAGAAGAATCACAGGGCAGGAGTAGACAGGAGAAATATTTAGGAAGTACAATGAGCAGGTGTACCGATCTGATGAGGGATTAAAGAAAAACACTCTCAAGCTTCAAGCCTATGTTGTTGGATGAAAACGATGCCCCCAACCAAGGAAGAACACACTTGATGGAAGATATATTTTTAGAGGTTATGTGTCTGAGATGTCTGTGAGAGATAACGAGTGAAGGACTACACATGTATATGAACCTAAAATTCTAAGGTGTGGTGAGCAGAATAACAGCCCCCATCAATGCCCGTGATCAAATTCTCAGAACCCATAAATTCTATCTCACATGTCAAAAAGGTCTTTGCAGATATGATTAAAACTAAGAACCTTGAGAGGAGGAGCGATTCCTGGATAGATAGGTCCAGTCTAAACACGTGAATCTTTTAAGGCAAAGAGTTTTTTCCAGCTGTGGAGAATCAGAGAGATGGTACCAGGAAAGAAACTTGCTGGCTTTGAAAAAGGGAGAGGGGTAATCATAAGGCAAGGAATACAGGCAAATTCTAGAAGCTGGAGGAGGAAATGGATTCTGCCTTAAAGCCTCCAGAAAGGAAGGCAGCCCTTCCTATCCCTTGATTTTAGTCCATTGAGATCTCTGTATGACTTCTGACCTACAGAACTAAGGAATAATAAATGTATTGTTTTAAAGCTATTAAGTTTATGGTAATTTATTAGAGCAATAGGAAACTGATATACATGAGGTCTGGGTGGAACATAAACATTTGAACCCATTCTTCAGATTTCTGTATAACAGATATAAAATAATTTCCTTCCTTAGTTAATGTCCCCCCCTCTTAGTTTCTGCAATCTTAGAGTACCCGGTTTCAATGCAGGGCTGGGTATTTCTCCGTTGTCATTCAGCTCTACACTTACCATTCATACTCTCTTCGGGACTGGAAGCCACAAAGCTACAGCTGGCCCTTGAACAATGTAGGGCTTAGGGGCACTGACCCCAGGCAGTTGAAAACCTGTGCCTAACTTTGACTCTCCCCCAAAACTTCACTCCTTCTGTTGACCAGAAGCCTTACTGATAACAATGAACATATTTTGTACGTTACATGTATTATATACATATTTATTCTGACAACAAAGTAAGCCAGAGAAAAGAAAATGTTATTAGGAACATCTAAGGAAAACACACTTACAGTACTATATCGTATTTAGCAAAGCAAATCTGTGTATACGTGGACCAGGAAGTTCAAACCCATGTTGTTCCAAGGTCAACTGTACTAGCTGGAGACGTGTAAACTACATATCCATAGAGCTCCTTGCCAGCCATTCTGGTTAGGTCTGCCAATGGAAAGCACCGGTGGGAGAGTGGAATTAGGAAAAGGAAAGAAGCCATGAGCTTCTTTCACCTACTTCTGCCTGAAGCTGCCTTGGCATCTTAGCACTCCTGGGTTCAGGTAGCGGTGGCAGCCACGCAGCACAACGGCTGGCCTCTGCGACACAGCACAATGTAGCAGCAGCCAGCAGTGGTAGGCCGGCCACTGGGGCAGGGAGGCCAGCAAAGAGAAGACCTGCAAACTCGTAGATGTTCACAGAGCAGAACCTTTGGCGGTTTCAGAAGCAGCAGCAGCAGCCAGAGAACTAGAGTAAGGTTTCCAGGGCTTAGGGAACACCAGTCCCCTTTTGCCCCTCCAGTCCCAGGGGCTATAGTGACTTCCTACAATTACTAACCTCTGGGTATCACAGCACCTTCCTCTTTTGTCTCCCTCAGACCATTCAACACATTTGGGAAGAATTCCTTGCATTGTAAACCCTCTGTCTGAAAGCTAAGAACGGTTTCTGTCATCCTGACTAGACACTAATACAAATGCTTTTTGCAACAATGATAAACATTGATTGAATACTTTCTATATGTATTCTGTGCTAAAAGCAGAATGTATGTGTGTAAGAGCTTGTATCTCCCCACGGACCTTAATATTTGCTCATAATGTGATCTTATGTAGAACATACACAACCCTTAGCCACATACTATTTCCTCCTTTCAAATATTTTACTGTTAAAGTAGGTTTTTAATTGGGGAGAGAAAGTGATGGACGAAAAAACACCCGATTGGCTCACTGGAATATCCAAAGTCATTGAAAGATATTTAAACACAATAATGAGGCTGGATGCTTATCAGCACAGAGACAGCAGTTTTAGATTAAATATCCATCTCAAATGGAAAAAAGGAGAAAAAATTCCTTCCACAAGGCAGCAAGATCATAACAACAACTCATCTACTTAACTCGATTTGCTTTGACAAAAACAACAGGAAAATGTAGCATTGTCATGAATTAAAGCTGTATCAGGAAAGTAGGGCACATTGAGCATTTTCATTATGAAAGTTGTGAAAACACGGAGCTGCTATTGGCAACAGTCGTGTTAAACACAAAGCTAACTGGCCTCCATGCCCGTGCTTCTCTTCCCAAGAAGACAATTCTAGTAAAGAGCAGTCTGACAGGGTTATTCCAAAGAGCAACAGTTTCAACAAGTTAAAGTTGAAGCACCAAGCTCTCAGTCAGTGCTGAAAACATTTTAAGGGGTCAAGGACACCTGTTTGCGACAGAACAAGCCAGCTGCTCTAGGAGAATCCGTCAGCTGCCATTCGCTGTTGCACTTACTAAGTGCCTGATACTTTGCTAAGCACATGACATTCATTAGCTCGTTCACTTCGTACGATGGCCCTAGAAGACCATAATATCACCAGTGAGCAAGCTGAGGTTCAAAGTGGCAAAGCAGTCACATAGCTACTTGGGGCTGGAGAGGGAGGTCACAACAGGACAGGTCAGTTCGACTCTAACATCAATGTGGCCTCAGGACTTCTCTACACTGATGCAAGAAGGGAAAATGTTCATGCTCCCACCCTTAAACTGTAGGGGTAGGAGGGATACATGCATAAAATAAGATAAAATACATGCATAAACAACACAACAAAACCCTAAACACAGCACAGTTGTTACCTTCAAATTTCAAATAAAGATAAAAACATGTAGCCTTTGTCACCAACCAACACTGGGAGGGACTTATCTTTTAGTGGGCACACATGCATTTCAGAGATCTAAGGAAATTATTATTGTCTTGGGTCGTCAAATTTATTATATTATACCTTTGATCAAATTTCCTTAACAAAGACACAATGAGTTTCTGTAATTGATTCAAAACCTTCTTTAAAACCTCCATTTTCCTTTGCTTTCTTGATGGAAATGTTCTATACCCTTAAAGCAAGGAAACTCTCCTGTGGCCAGACCACCCCAGATTACCCTAAAACAGCAAAGAGGAATATTTTGGGTGAACTTTAAGTCACTGAAAAGTGACTTCTCAGTTCTCTTCTTATAAGAAAGGGACTAATTATAATGAACTTACTCCACAAGTAACTACGTTACTGATAATTCGACTTTGGTGCTCTTATTTTCTTATTTATAAATCATTTGAGTTTGTAACAACAACAACAACAACAACAGCCATGTTACCTATCTCATTTGGCACAACTCATAGAAAGTAATTAGAAGTTCTCAAGCCAGAACTACTCGAGCGTATCTAAAATTCTGTAGTGAGATTAAAAGCCACATTTTTTCCCCAGATGATTTCATTTCCTTGTTTTGCCTTGCTCCTAGGATTTTCTTTGAACAAAGCATACATATCATAGCTTCAAAAAACAAAACTACAATCTGAAAACAACTGGTCAAACATTAGTGAGTCGTTTCCCAAAAGGGAAGTAACATATTTAGAGGTTGCAGTTTCTTTTTTTTTTTTCAACGTTTTTTATTTATTTTTGGGACAGAGAGAGACAGAGCATGAACGGGGGAGGGGCAGAGAGAGAGGGAGACACAGAATCGGAAACAGGCTCCAGGCTCTGAGCCATCAGCCCAGAGCCCGACGCGGGGCTCGAGCTCACGGACCGCGAGATCGTGACCTGGCTGAAGTCGGACGCTTAACCGACTGCGCCACCCAGGCGCCCCTAGAAGTTGCAGTTTCTTACCACACTTCACCAAGCACAGCACTCATCAAGATCAGAAACTGAATCCTAGGACTAGCCTGATCTTCATGACTTAATGAAGAATTTAAAATTTTTACATACCTAAATTTTTGTCACACAAGAAGATCACACATTGTATTCCAGTTACTGTCTGTTGGGTCTAATTCTAAGATCTTCAGATTAAGTGATGCTTATATACTGTATAAGTATCTATTCCCTGTAGATAACCGGTTTTCTCTATCACTTTCAAAAGTGGAGTCCACCCTGATGATCACAGAGTATATAGAACTAACTATGGCTTAAAAAAAAAAAAAACAAAACACACAAATTCACAGCAAAGTGGCCTACTATTGGAAGGGACACATAAGGTAGATTCATTGCTCTTTATTACTTTTTTTTATGATGATAAACAAATCATCAGTGGCTGTCACCAAAGATTTTCTAGCAACATTAGACAGAACTCTTAAAATCATACTGTATAGCAAATGGATATTGGAAGATGAGCATTAAATTTCATTGAAAATATATGGTCAGTTATTTACATATATTTAAATTCATTGAAATTAGGATTGATTAATATAAGCATTGTTTGGGTTTTATCTGTAAACCTCTTGGCAATAGTCCTGTTTCCATAGTAACACAAACTTGTATTTTATCCCCGTGCATGTGCGTGAAATTGTAACAACTTTTGTAATAAAGTTTCCACATCATTTGCACATAAATTTCATTTTTTATGAAAAGTCCAAGCTAGAGGTTTATTTTCTTAAATTATGTATTGCTATCTTGCCACTAAATACATAATTCACATCTCCCCTCAATGAAAACACACCAGAGCCATCCCTAACCACTTGCAAGAGATTACTGAATCTACATGATGGTCGGATCTTTGAATTTCAACATGTGATATTAAGGAAAAGATAATGAAATACTTCACAGATGTCACCCTGGATATAATCTGTGTGTTTTATTAGCATAAATCCATTCATTCTTGTCCAATCAGAATTCTTTTGTTCATTTGTTTCAAACAGTTAACAAGTTTGCTTCGGTCACTCAAAGAGAAGTAGAAAACAAAGCAGCTGAAACACCGGCATGCCTATCCTGACCTAAAAAGAGGGACTTAATTCAACAGTTTTCTGGTGGCTAAGCTGCAAATTCATGCGTTCTTTACTGAAACTCATTTTGACATCATTTAAAAAAAAATACGGCAGCTTATAATCTGGTGTTCGGACTTTCACCGCCTTTGGGGTAGGTGGTACTTGAAAAGGGGGACATCTGGGGCTTCCAGGGAGGTGTGATGTTCTCTATCTACATCTGAGGCATGAAAAAGCTGTACGCTTATGATCTGTGACAATTCACATCTTATTTTATTCTTCGACACGAAAGTTAAAAAATAACTTTCCGTTCAGATACCACTGTGCCTAACATAGCAAACGTTGGGGATTTCATGAAATTACAATTATTACTTTAATTGATCTCATCACTTTTTATTTAAAACTCATGCCTTCCCCCTCCTAGGAATTAGCACGTGTCTAAATCAAAGACTAAAGAAGTTCTGAAAGATAGCCTCAAGATGTGCCTTTGAGATGATCTGGCTTTTGTGTTCTTAAGTTCATCTGCTGTAAAGATGATGGATATGATATAAAAAGGGAAATATCTGGGGAAGTAGTTGAAAGTGTGGACAGTATTTTTCTAAGTGTATGATAATGTTTTGCTAAGTTTACCATCTTTCAAGAATATAAAACCATAAGTATGTTATATTTCAAAACCTGGATTACATTACAAAGTGTAATAAATAAAGCACTTTGAGTTGCAGAAAATTCAATTAATGTGTAATAAAATAACGCAAATGATGTACAGGGAAGATTAGTTCGTTCTCACAAAGCTTTCAGTCCTTTACATGATTTAACAATGAAAAACCACCAGCTGTCTCTGAATAGTTGAAGGGCTGTCACATCCTAGAGGGGATAGATCTATCCTCTTGCTTCCAAAGGGCAGAGTGAGGAACGGTGACTAAAAGCAAGAGGGAGGCAGAGGCATTTGGGTAAAAGCAAGAGGAGATTCAACCTTGATGACATTAGTTTCACAAGAGGATCAGTCACTCTGTTGAGCAGAGGGCCTCCCACCATTGGATATGTTCACCCATGTTAAGAGTGGTTGTATTAGTTTCCGATGGGTGCTCTAACAAATTACCACAAATTTACTGGCTAAAGAGAATACAAATTAATCATCTTTCAGTCCACTAAGTCAAAAGTCTTACTGGGCTAAAATCAAGGCACTAGCAGGGCTCTGATTTTTCTGGATGCTCTACGGGAGAATCCATTTAGGTGCCTTGTTGAGCTTCATTCTTTGACTTGTGGCCACTTCCTCTGTCTTTAAAGCGAGCAGCATACCATCTTCAAAGCTCTCTCTCTGCCTCTGACATTTCTGCCTCCCTCTTACAAGGGCCCTTGAGATTGCGGTGGGTCCATATGCATAATCCAGGACAATCTTCTCAACATCCTTAGTTTAGTCACATCTGCAAAGCCTCTTCTGCCATGTGAGCAACAGATTTGAACGTTTTGAGGATTATAACACAAACATCTTTGGGAAATTATTATTCTATCATCGTGATATATTTAAAAATTTATACTGGGAGATTAAACTAGATTGCTAAGGGTCCTTCCAATATTAATATCCTACAAATGAGGCAAAGAAATCAAATATCTGTTAACAAGTGTGAAAAGTTTATTTGTATAAAGAAACTGAGACTACAAGAAACCGGATTCTTTCCATTCCATATAGTATTACTATCTCTCTGTATCTCCATAATAGATGGCTGGATATTTTAGCTAAAATTCATTGTTTAGAAGAAGTCCAAGCTTCTCTTATTGACAGTGGCCACATCTTGGCTGATCCAAGAAACAACAAAGTTGTTGGAGAGTGTGTGACTAGTAAGTTCAAGCAATGGGAAAGTATTGGCAACTATGCAAAAACCACCCTGTGGCTGCTCCAGGATGGTACTTCCTCAAGGGCTATAGTGACCAGTGATCAAAGAATTATTGTCTCTCTTTCAAAAGAAAGAAAAAATGACAGAGATAGAAAGAGAGAGAAGGATGAGGAGGAGGAGAAGAAGGTGGAAGGAAGGATGGAAGGAAGGAAGGGAGGAAGAGAAGAAGGGAGGAAGGAGACAGAGAAGGAGGAAGAGAGGAGACAGGGAAAGAAAGAAAAGGTGTAAGAACCCCTGTTTTTTCTCCTTATTATATACTCCTAAATAGGAAGGGAATAATCAAGTTCCTAACTTGAATTCATTTCTCAGAAGCTATTTAATATATGCCAATGAAAAATATGGCTTAACTAACTCATGTACAAATTTCATCTATTCACATATAGCCAATCTTCAGTCTCTTGTGGCCTTTAACAAAAATGTTCTGAAATGGTTACATGGAATAAAGCACTCTGCAATTTGGATTAATAGGAAGTATTAAATTATACTCGAAGCAATTGACCAAATGATCTTGGTAGATGTTAAAGTGAGAAGCATTACCATGAAAACAGTGACCACTTAATCCATCAGTATAACAGTGTGCATTCTAAAAGATTTTGACTAACTAACTTGGGAAAAAAGTCTCTAAGGAAAAGTTTTCTTCATGGAGCTACAAGCAGGACCAAAGGGAACTGTTTACACTAATTAAATTTCCACTGAAATCCTTTTTTTTTCCTATTAAAATCAATAGTAAACCAGAAGCTGTGCTTAGTACTGGGGAGATAAGGATAACAGCAGACATGACCCCAAAGGTCTCACATTCCATGGCCAAAATGGAGACGAATAAACAACTACAGTTCAGTAATAATCTAGGTAAGCAATAGATGTGATGGCAGCCTGAAAGAGAAACATTTGACTCATGGTAGGGAACTCAGTGTCAACTCACGTGAAAACCCAACTCTTTAGTTAGGTCTGAAAGAATATATACGACATGGCCCAACAAATGAAGGCAAAAAGAGGATTTGTGCCAGAGGGAACAGAATGTGCAATGGCATAAAGGTCTAGAAACACCCATCATAGTCAAGAACTCTGAGTAGTTGGGTAAGGCTAGAGCATAATAGGATCAGGTGGAGAAACAGAGTTAAAACTAAAGATGCAGGTAAGGACTGGATCATGAAGACTCTTCGATACCATCCAGGGACTTAGAACATTTTAAAGATAATGTGAATGTAATTAAAATGGCCACCAGGGTATCTTTCAACTTCACATTTTGATGAAGCAAATCAATAAGAAGGGCAGACTTAAGTAGGGCTTCCAGCCCCTCCACCATTCAAAAAGGGGGTCCAATGGTTATTTTCTGTTTAGAATATGATATTTATTTTCATCCACAAAGAGGAAACGCATTTGGCTTTGCTTGCCAAGAAAAATGTTAGGGAATATAATTATTCATTGCAAAATGGAGATCTGGCAAGGATACATGTGTGTGGGGGGGAGGTACTGACTGTATTTGTTGCTCAGGAGGTAGATAGGACAAGTCAAGTGCTGAGTAATAGCTGTGGGAAGGTGGGCAGGGGAAGAACACTGGGAGGTAGTTCTGAATGGAGATAGGCAGGAAGCTCTAAATGTGGAGGGTGAACAGAGAAGAAACGTGTCTGCTTGGGCTGGGAAGCAGACAAAATGGCATGCTGCTCACCATTTGCAGGGGTTTGTACCTCCGGAGTTAGACATATACACCAACATTTGTGCATAAACCAAAAAAGATATTGAAAAAATTGATAATCATGTTAACAAAAGGAATAAGGATCAAGGACAAGAGGAATAACAGGGAGGGGGAAAGATTGTTTGGAAAAAAAAAAACTGGCAGTATCTGTTTCAAAATAAACTATATCCTGCCTTAACACCCACACTAAAGTGAAATAAAATTTGCCAAGAGAAATTTGCCAATTGTCAAAGCAAAAAAATTGGCAGCCCTAATTATGCTTGTTACAAATGAACAAAATGAATGTTCTCTATTCCATGAATCGTGGTCAAAGCCTGGATGACCCGTACAAAATCCTGAGTGGCATCCTTATCTTTAGGTATTCTATATTTTATTATTTATTTATAGCCTGACTTACTTTCACAACAGAACTAAGTCATATGAAAGAAACTTTATACATGAAAATGATCAAATATAAATTTAAATGAATGAGAGCCATGGAAAATAAAATTAAAATGAAAGCTGAACTGGGAATAGGAGATGAGCAAAGATGCAGAAATCATGTTGCTTTGAATGCCATCATCAATTCCCATGGCTTTGTTAAGCCACAGATTTCTCCCTGAGTTTCCTACCAGCCAAAGAGGAAAAGAAAAAATAGCTAACTCTAATAGCTGTCTTTATCTGTGAAGAACAGTATATTATCAGTTTTTCAGAAAGATATGCTTAGATTTTAGGTATCAAATTCGAGTGAAAGAGGGGATTAGTTCAAAGCATGTTATCAGGGGTCCATCTCAGGAAAAGCAAGATCATACATTAGTAAATATTTCTAAAAGCCCTTTTTCATTTCATATGCCATATAATATCTTTTTGCATTTTTTGTTTTCAATAAATTGACAAGGTATTAGTTACAAGTGAGAATACTGTCTAAGGTATAAAGTAATTAAACTCTCCAGAATTTCTCAAGTTCAGCATGTACTTCCCATGCAAGAGAGACTGTGGAAGTAGGGAAGTGGCATATTCCTTTCATCATTATAACTACACCTTGTCATGAAAACATATCAAATATTTAATTTCTCTCTCCACACCTTATCCACTAAGTAAACCTGACTCATAATATCTATCTCCAAAAGGCTGTCACCTGCCATTTTATAAGGATTATCTGAAAAAGTATACTTGTTAAAACCAAGATATTTTCAAGCAAAGTAGCATTTTTATTTCAATTTTGCTTCAAATTACTTTCTACAAAATATGTATGTATATGCTAAGGAATTATTCTGACAATGTGCATTTTGAACAAACCAAATTCACACTGAAGTCAATGACTTCATAAAGTTATTCGAAATATATATACTCCTGCTCCTTGCTCCCAATACAGCCTAAAACCTACCTACATTTCAAGCTTTGTTAATACATAACACATGAAAAACATGTATCATCGTGCCTACACATTGTACAACAAAGTTTTCATAGTTACTCTTTCCACTACAAATGATTATGTTCTATGTTAAATTCCACCTTCATTAAGTCTAAACATGATGCCAATATGTTTTACTTTTATTTTGTTTCCAAATTATGGAGTAGAAATTTAAATTCGAGGTTATCTTAATTGTATATCTAAAAGAAAGAAATTGAAGTATTTGATCTATCAAATTTTAACTATGAAATAAATACAGTATAATCTACTAAAAGTCATGAGTTATAGCATTCAAACACTCATTTGATTCTTCTTACTATGGAAGCTTTCTAACGTCAGATAGACACACATTTAAGACCTAGAAAGTTGACACTTATATTTGAAAGCATAAATGCCAACTATAAGTTTCTAAAATCAGTTAGTTGAAAAAAAGAAGGGTTGAAAAGGCAATGAGAAGAAAGGAGGTTACACACTTCTTAAAAAGTATCACCCTAAGCTGCAAGAGAGTGGTAATATGCTAAACATATACCATGGATCAAATATACAACTACAAATATTATTAATATTTAACCAATCGATAACCTGAATGAGTCATACTGTTAAAAACACAAATTAAGTAACAACCCATACTCAAATCTAAATTGAGACAATATTTTTCTTTTTTTTTTTCAATTTTTTTAACGTTTATTTATTTTTGAAGGAGAGAGAGACAGAGCATGAGCAGGGGAGGGGCAGAGAAAGAGGGAGACACAGAATCAAAAGCAGGCTCCAGGCTCTGAGTTGTTAGCACAGAACCCAACCCCAATGTGGAGCTTGAACTCATAAGCCAGAGAAGTCATAAACCTGAGCTCGAGGTCTGATGCTTAACCGACTGAGCCACCCAGGTGCCCCAAGACAATATTTTTCACTACAAAAATAACTAAGAACTGATTCAAACACATTTTTGACACTATAGAGAGAATATTTTTTGTTTTACTGAATTCAAACATGGGGATAGAAGAACTTGGAAGTTCACAAAAAAAAATGAATTCACTTATAGATTGTTTTCTTAATGAATACTTCAATTACTGTAACAAAGTTTTAGAGTTAACATATATGATGGTAAAAGACTTTATAACATAATGCATAGTGACTTCTTATGTTTGAGCACCAATAATAATGTATCTGTATCTAGGTGCATGTGTGGGTGTAGACCTGTGTGTGTATGCATATGTATCTCAAACGGATCTTTTAAAATCATCGTTCAGTCATTTTATTTCAAAGTTCTGATAGGGTGAGGGATAAATATTCTAAATTGTGAGGATGCAAATTTATTTTCTAAAATCAGAGACTTTTACCATCAAGTACTATGTCATCATACTAAATGGTCTACACAGTACTATGTAATACTCTGTCATTTTTCTTTTCTTTAATGTATCCCTACATTTAAAGTAACATAAACTATCTAAAATCAATTATTCACATTCTAATTAGGATGAAAAGCAGTATGCTATTTTTTTTCATATCAAGTCTCGATGCAACAGATAAGACATTTGCATGTTTTTACTTTGAAGATAGGAGCTGAATTTTACTCTAGGATTTTCAGTTTGCTGATCTGTGAACATTGTTTGGGGGTAAAATGCTTTATTTCTTTCTCAAGTATCCCACTAAGTATCTGTTACAAGAACTCGATGTAATGATTCAATGTTTTCTAAATGAAATCCTTTGAAATAAAAATGTATATAAATATAATAATTTTCCTTATATGGTCAGTTTAATGTCGTATGTTCAAATTCTACAGACATGTGATTTGAACATGACAAATGTATATAACTACTTTAAATATAGAACTGAATAATTCTATCTAGAAGACACCAATTCATATTAAGTTATATTATTATTAAAAAATAAATTTAAATTATATTAAATTCATATTATCCAAGTATATGTGTGTATGTGTGTGTGTGCATGCATTATAGATATAGATAGATATAGATATAGATATAGATATAGATATAGATATAGATATAGATGATATATATAGATATATATCAGAAGAAATTCCTGTTACATCAGAAAGGAATAGTGGCTTTGCTCCTTTCTGAAATTACAGAATATTCTCATTTGATAATTGTGTTATGTGCTACTTTTAAAGAGCTCTATTAAAACAGGAAAATATGGATTAAAGTAGAAAGGAGGGACACTTAGATTAGAAAAGTAAGAACCAAAGTTGAAGTATCGCAGACCTTAGTAAGAGTGAGTTAAATCAGCTAATGGTTTCCCAGTCCAGAGTCCCAGATAAACTGCATCTCAGTGAGTTGAAATAATCCAAGTCAATGATGTAGAGGTCAATTTGAGACTATTCAGGGTACTAAATTTGAAAAACAAACAACAAAAAAAAAGGTATTGTCAGAGTAGAAATGTGTTTTAAGAAAAAAATTAATGACTATCTTACGGATCTGTGAGTTTCATATTTATGTTGATGAAAAAAATCAATAAATTTTAGGTCAACCTGAAACTAACTAGGGTGTGTGTATTGCTCGATATAAAAAAAATGACGTATAACCACAGTTTTTAGCTCCATGCTTCACAACTAATTAATAAAGAAGGCAAATATACACTCTTATACACTAGGAAACTCTTACTTAAGTGCTCAGGGGACTAAGGTCCAGAAGGTAGTGACCTATTTTAATTTAGGAAGAAAGACTAAGTGTCATGTAATGTGAAGGCAGTGACTTTTTTCAAAAACCTGTCTATGACAGAGAAGGAATGAACATCAATTTTTCACACACTGCCTAGCTCATGTGAGAAACTACTGAAACCTTGAAAAAGCCATTCAAATTCCATAGTAAAATGTAAAAGAAGAAAAAATAAATCAGTTGTAGGAAGCCCATATACAGACTAACAGATATTTTTAAATCATGCAAATGTAATTTAAGCACACTCAAATGTGTTAATATTGAAGAGAACAATCCCATGAGTCAAAGTGTAGCACCTAGATAAAAGTAAATGAATTAGTATTTTAGTAAAAATGAGCCCAGCAGCGAATACGAACAGTGTCCTGTGGGTGTGAGCACCTGGTCAGCTAGCAGAGCCATGTGGATTATGGGATGTCTTGTCACGTCCACACTCATGTGTCCAGTCCCTGGGGCATCAATCAGACTTCTGGGAGATGAATGACCAATAGTGGAGGAGGGAGGACACCTTCTGACCATGTGACAGAAATTTCCTCTGCAAGCCCCTTAGATTTTGGAAGATTAACACCATATTCTAAAGCAACTTCAATAGAACTGAACACTAGGAACTAGGAAATAATTCTTCCTTTATCCTGTGAACTACTAAGGCATACATATACTATAACACACTACCCAGTTCAGATCTCCATAATCAAAGAGAGGGTTTTGGAACACAGCCACAAAGATTATCGAAGCGTTGGAAAATAATAAAAGGTGGAAAATTCTAGGTTTTCAAGATGAAATGAGCTTAAAGAAAAATTTGATATATTTAAGTTTGCTATAAGGAAGATTCTGACACTGTGGGTTGTTAAACATTGAGGTGGTTTGCTGAGACTGCAGAAACTCCAATCCTGAGAATCTTTAAAAATAGAAAGGATTCCGACCAGCTGCTCAGAAGGATTGAATGTGGGCTTTATTCAACTAAAACTCTCCAAGACCACTCTAACCCTAAGAGTTTATTTGAAAGTGCCAATATAAACAGTATATTCCATCTAATGCTTTTGATTCAGTACTGCGTAACTGAGGAGTCGGAGGGATTACAATAACCCCACACTTCCAGTGCATAAAAACATGTGAGGCAATAGTTTGTCATAATTAGGACTTAGTGATACCTCTGGGCACTTGGACTTTCTGATTTTAAATTTCTCATGCAAATCACATATGGTGCTTAATCAAAAGTTTTAAAGATATATTGCAGTTTTGAATAACTCATGCTAATGAAGCATGAAACCATGATGAAAAGTACAAAAAGTAAATAAATAAAGATCAGGCAACTTAAGTTTTCACTCGTTATATCAGACAGACTTAAAATACTGGTTTTTGTATTAAACTAGAAACTTGATCTTAGTCACATAAATAATCTGAAATTTTAATATTTCATGACATTTTTTGAAACACATCTGAATCTGTAAAACAGTTGTCTATAATACGTACTAATTAGTAAATTAATAAGACTCTCAGAAGTCATAGAGTCTGGTCAAAATTGTTTCTTAAAAAAACATGAATAAATCACATAGTAAACTAAATTGAATAGTATACTAAGTTGAGCGATCAGTCAAATGGCATATAAATACATTTGTACCTAATACCACAAAGTATCCACTTCATCTTTCCACAAAGGACTCTTGGGCTTTCCTTAAAGAATGTATACAGTCAAGCATTAGATTTCAGCAAATTTTAACATCTAAACCCTTTCCGTTTGCCAGTGCTCTGATGCGAAATCTTTAAAGAGTTTATTTTCTTGTAAAGTAACAGTAGCATTATTTAACTAATCCCAACTAATGACTTCACCAAGCACAGTTATAAAGTGCCTCTCAAACTTTCTACACTGCCCAAATCAGCAGATTCATAACTTGACAGAGCACGCTAGAGCTACCTTTACAGCCCTGCAGTTAACTGCATTCAGTAAATATTTGCATCCACAGCACTATGGATGTTAATAACTGTGATGAACATATATACACATGTAAACACACGCCCCTCCCTGTGTAACAGTCTACCAATAAACTGTAAAAAAACAGACACAATATACTTATGGGTAAGGTAGATATCCGCCAACCACTGATTGTACCAGGACGTTATCTCTTTTTGTTTATCTTGATTTTCAACGTGTGTGTGTCTGTGTGTGTGTGTGCGCGCGTGTGAGCAGGTTACCGGAGAGGGAGATCCATTCTTGCAGAGGGGCCCTCGGAAGACTCCTTTAATGCCCCGGTAGTGCCCATTGCTGAGATGTCTCGAACTGATGACCAGGTAACAAGCCATGTGGGTCCAAGCAGGAGGCGCAGCGTCTCAACTCCGCACCAGACGCCCAGCCGTGGAAATGCGGGCTGGTTTCTCAGCAGCAACAGTGACTGCCACCTCTCGAGAAGAAGCGGCCAGCGGCAAGCAGGGGACGCGGCGGCCGCGCGTCCCCGCTCCTCGCCCCGCGCGGGGCTCCTGCTGCCGGCAGCGGCTGCTCTGACGGCGGCGGCGGCAGCGGCAGCGGCAGCCACACAGCGCTTAGGGGACCCGGCGAGCCAGTCCACATGCTGCTCTGACGAGGCGGCTGCTCAACCGCGGGCCGGCGATATAATTTTTTTTTTTTTTAAGGACAACTTCCTGGGTCCGCCAGGGAATCAGGAACTCCCCCGCCCCCTTTCCTCCCGCCCCCCACTTTCGCACCCAGTGCACGCCTCGAGATGCTCCGGCGCGGGTCCCGGTCGCCTGGCCGGGGTGGGGAGGGTGGCGGGAGGCGTCCGCGGGCTGGGCTGCGGGCAGGGGGCTGCGACGCCGGGCGGCGGCAACAGCAGTCGGCGCGGGAGACCGCGGGCAGCCCCCAGGAGCGCCAAGCCGCTGCCCCCGCTGCAGTGGCGGGGGCGGGGTCGCAGGAGGCAGCGCGCGGGCTGGGGCGAGGCCCGGGACGTGGGGACTCGGCGACCTGTGAGCGGGAGCAACCAGCGCCCCCGCTCAGAGCCGTCGGCTGGGGGCGAAGGGCGCGCCGGGCGGCCGCGCGGGGAGGTGACAGCTGCCGCGGTGGCGCCGCCGAGGCCCCGGCGGCTGCGGGACGCGCCGCGCCCGCTTCCTGCCTTCAGCCGCCCCAGCCCCCCTGGTCGCTCCGCGCGGTCTCCGGGCCAACTTTGCACCGGGTTTGCGGGCCCCAGCCCGGGGCGCCTGGGGAGAGCCGCGGCGGAGGAGAGGAGCAGGAGGAGAGCGTTTCCTTCACTCTTGGGCTGCCTGCTCGCCTTCAGCGTTTTTCCGCGCTCCGGCTGCCGGCGGCGTTGGCGGAATCAACAGCTCCCCAGCCGGCTGGCTGTTTGGACGAGCCATGCAGCCCCAAATAAGGGAGATTGATTAGATGCGCGATGGAGGGTGATGGATGCAGGAGGAAATAAGTTTTAGATAGAAAACTTATGTAAGGAATAGAAACGAAACGTGCACTCGAGCGTGTGTGTGTGTGTGTGTGTGTCTCCAGAGTTACAAACACCTACAAGTCTTTCTGTATCTTTAAGGAGGCAGATACTTTGGACCTGTCCAGGACGTTTGCGTGTCCACAACCCTCAACAATCGCCCCTCAGCAGTGTTTCTTAATGAACGTTAAATCATTTGCTGTAAATGAAGCCACCAGGGAGCGAGGTGCACGGAGAATAAATGACCTGTGCAGATACGTGTTCTGAAATGAGAAGGAAGCCTTGCCGGAGTCAGGAGGAGGTGTGCCCTTTCCACCCCGCGCTGACCTAGTGCGGTTCTCTCTCGCCCCACTCGCCCAGGTCTGTGCTGGGGAGAAGATAAAGGGGTGGGGGGGCTCCTTTCCTTTTTGCCTTAGCACTGTAATTAGTGCAAGGTTAAGGCTAATGCTCCCAGTCACCTCCCCAGTTTTTTCCCTCTTCCGTCTCGCACAGTGCTCCACTAGCATCCTGGTTGACCCTGAGGACCTTTCACAAATGACAGAAACAGGTCAAAGAAAATAGGTAATTCAGTTTTTCCTATTGAGGCAACTCATAAAACTCTGAAGCAAACATATATTCCAATTAATATAATTTTTATAAAGTATAAAGTATAAAGTCAATAAAGATGACTTTTTGTTCACATTATTACAATAGTTTATATCCTTAATATTTTATTAAACACATAGATGTATTTCTCATTTTAAATGTTTCAGATAGTCTTTATAAAAGCGCATATATAAGGCAAAATGTCGATTCTTTGCGAACTTCGAGTTGAAAACTACTGAAACTGACATAGTGTAATATAAATCTTGTAGGAATTGTTTATTTTATAACTATCTTGTTGGTAAGAATGTCTGAAATAAAAAATAATAGAGCAGTGACAATAGATACAACATAACCACATTTTCCTTTCTATTAAGACTGATGTGCTTAACAATGTGGTGTTTATTGAACTTAGAGCTGTGAAATGTTTCCTGAAGCTGAGAGTAAGTAATATTAGTCATATATAGACAGTAGATAAATTCTATACCAAGAAAACAATGTATTTGCAAATAGCAAAATTTCAAAATCAGGCAAAAGCTTTGCCAAAAAAATGAATGAAGTGAAATTTTAAAAGGAGATAGTGCAGCTCAGTCTATAACTACTATTTCACTCTTCATAAATGTAATAAGCATTGAGGACATAAGTGTAAGCATCCTGGAATGGACTAGAAAAATGAATGATGTCACATGCTGTGAATAACAACTCCAAAGATACTATCCCTTTTTAATTAGGCAAATTTAATTCCTAGTAATGTTTAATCACTAAGAATCAGGTATACGCTCCTAAAATGAAAGAACTGACAAGTAATCAAAAAGTATAACTATTTGGCAATGAGAAAGAATGAAATATGGCCTTTTGTAGCAACGTGGATGGAACTGGAGAGTGTGATGCTAAGTGAAATAAGTCATACAGAGAAAGACAGATACCCTATGTTTTCACTCTTACCTGGATCCTGAGAAACTTAACAGAAGACCATGGGGGAGGGGAAGGGGGAAAAAAAGTTACAGAGAGGGAAGCAGGCAAACCATAAGAGACTGTGAAAAACTGAGAATAAACTGAGGGTTGATGGGAGGTGGGAGGGAGGGGAAAGTGGGTGATGGGCATTGAGGAGGGCACCTTTTGGGATGAGCACTGAGTGTTCTATGGAAACCAATTTGATAATAAATTTCATATAAAAAAAAGTATACAATTCACATATACCATCTTATTGTATGATTTTTTTATTCAAAGTATTTGTTAGCTATCCTGATATTCTAGTTCATTTGACTGTTCTCCCATGTGCATTTGAGTTTTCCCATAGGAAACAAAGTAATCCCTTTTTATAGTAGTATTTCAAAGACTGTAGTAATTTCCCTAAATTTCTTTAAAATTACTTAATTTTTGCGGTCTTTCTTCTTTAAAATGAATGATACCCAGGCACCCAGGTGGCCCAGTCTGTTAAGCATCCAACTTCGGCTCAAGTCATGATCTCTTGGGTTTGAGCCCTGCATCAAGCTCTGTGCTGATGGTGCAGAGCCTGGAGCCTGCTTCATATTCTGTGTCTCCCTGTCTCTCTGCCCTCCCCTGCTCACACTCTGTCTCGCAAAAATAAATAAACATTTAAAAAATAATAATAAAATGAATGATACCAGTTCTGTTGTTTGCCATATTTTAAGTCAATTATGGTTGTTCTGTTCTTTGCTTTCTAATTTTGTCATCCATCTTAAAATGTCAAGGCAAAAATTGACACATTTGTTACTCTCAGCCAATTTTAAGAATAGTTTTTAAAATAAACAACAATCACAAAAACAATTGCCTTCTATTCCTTGCCAGGTTGTGATTGATATCTATCTGTGTGATGCCATCATATTCAACAACTCCCCATCATTGCTGGCCTGTATTTTAGATGTGGTTTGCCTAATCTAATTAATAGAAACCTAAGTGATTTTATTCGCAGGGGTGCTACAGACACAAAGTTGCTCAGTTGTATTCTCTCTTTGCTAAACGAGGCACTTTCTAACTTTAGTAATTAAAAATTTTCAGAGGAAGTGAAAGGAAAGGAAAACACTTTAAAATAAGCCTATGGTAAATGAATTTTAGATACAGGTCAAATTCTATTACAACAAACATTATGTGCAGTCTTGCAAGGCCCATTTATAGTCAAGTAATATTGATCTGATGAGTTTTCATTTCATGGAAGGAGATGTGAAGAACAAAGGGCATGGATTTCAGCCTATGATCAATTTGACATTTCCATGTATTTCCAGATTCATGGCTGTATCACACAGATGGTTGACAGAATGAGAATCCCTTCCTTCCATTACCTTTATCAAACACATCTCAAATTGATCTCCTTATTTTCATATCTGCTGTCCAACCTTAGTCCAGATCCTCATCACCTCTTGCTTGGACTATTGCAGTAACCTCCTAACCAATCTCCCTGCTTCCATGTTGCTTTCATACATAGTAGATTCTCTGCACCCAACAACCACAGCGATATTTTTAAAACACAGATCATTTCCTACCTTATTGCTTTTTATTACTGGAATAATGGAATATTTTAACAGTATTCCAGTACGAATTGAATGGTACCTCTCCCCCCAAATACTAAAGTCCTGATGCCCTGTGAATGTGACCTTATGTGGAAATCGGGTCTTGGGAGATGATCAGGTTAACATGAGATCATCAGGGTGGGCCCCACTACAATATTACTGTGCTCTTATTAAAAAGGGGAAATGTGGACACAGAAACAGAGGCACAGGGAGATTGCCATGTGAAGACTGGAATTATGCCTCCACAAGCCAAAGAATGCAAAAGATCACCAGCACACCACCAGCAAGGACAGACACATGGAGCAGATTCTCCCTCCCAGCCCTCCGAGGTAACCAATCAGGCCAACATCTTGATTTCAAACTTCCAGGCTTCAGGACTGCAGGACAATTCCTGTTAAAGCAACCCAGTTTGTTGTACTTTGTTCTAGCAGTTTGAAGAGACTAATACACCTTGTACAGATGTGCCACAGTCTGTTTATCCATCACCTATTGAAGGACGTCTTGGTTGCTTCCAGGTTTAGGCAGTTATGAATCAAGCCGCCATAAACATTCATGTGCGGGTTTCTGTGTGGAAATAGCTTCACAGCTCTTTCGAGTAAACACCAAGGGCTGCAACTGCTGGATCTTATGTTCCATTTTGGGAGAAACTGCCCAACCGTCTTCCAGGGTGACCGCACCATCTAGCACTGCCACCAACAACAGATGACAGGTTGTGGTACTCCACGTCCTCACCGGCATTCGGTATTGTCAATTGTTTTGTGTTTTAGCCACTCTGACAGGTATGTGGTAGTATTTCACGATTGTTTTAATTTGCAATTCTCTAATGACATAAGATGTCAAGCATCTTTTCCCTTATGCTTATTTGCCATCTGTATATCTTCTTTGGTTAGGAGTCTATTTATATCATCACCCCATTTTTTTTAATCGGGTTGCTTTTTTCTTATTGTCAAGTTCTAAGAATTCTTTGTATATTTTGGATACTTCTCCTTTATCAAATATATGTTTACAAATGTTTTCTCCCAGTGTGTGGCTTTTTGGGGTGCCTGGGTGGCTCAGTCGGTTGAGTGTCGGATTCTTGATTTCGGTTCAGGTCATGATATCACAGTTCGTGTTCAAGCCTGATGTCGGGCTCAGTGCTGACAGTGGGGAGTCTGCTCGGGATTCTCTCTCTCTCCCCACCTCTCTCTGCCCCTCCCCTACTCAGCACACTCTCTCTCAAAATAAATACTTAAAAAATATGTGGCTTTTCTTGTCATTTTTTAACAGTATCTTTTGCAGAATGTTATTAATTTTAATATCGTCCAATTTATTTTTTTCTTTCATGGATTGTGCTTTCAGTGTTGTACCTAAAAGTCACCACCAAACCTAAAGTCAACTGGATTTTCTTCTATGTCATTTTCCAGGAGTCTTATGGTTTTGGCACTTTACGTCATGGTCCATGATCCATCTTAAGTGAATTTTTTGTGAAAGGGGTTTCTGTCATATTTCTGGTTTGCATGTCGATGTCCAGTTGTTCCTGCACCAGTTGTTGAAAAGAACTGAATTGTCTTTGCTTCTTTGTCAAAAATGAGTTGACCGTATTTGCGTGGGTCTATGTCTGTATTTTCTAGCCTGTTCTGTTGATCTCTTTGTCTACCCTTTCACCAATACCACAGTTTTGATTACTATAAGAATCTAATTTTAACACTTTAAACTTGTAGATGTTTTCAAATTTTTATTGTGTATCTAGGTATCAATTAGTTCTCATTCTTGAATGACAACTCTGAAAGCAGGGAACTCCTCTATTTTGTCCCCTCTCTGGTTCTAACACCTAGACGAGTACCTTGCCAATGCAGAAGCTCTTAAGTGATATTTGGGAAGGGAATGAATACGTGTTTTACGTTTTAACCTCCTGATAACTACAGTTAAGGTTTTTTCCATATGAGTATACATGTATATGTACATACACACACACATACACACACGAGAGAAATTCTGAAATTTGGGTTGCAATATTTTAGGTTTCTTAGGTCTGCATTCTAAGACACATTTGGTCAAATTCCACTAATTCCACTACTTAAACTGAAATAATTCCACTATTATTAAACACCTTTTGAACTCTTAGCTTCTCCCAAATTCTGCATTGTATTCTGATTCTTGAAAAAGAAACTATTTAGAAAGTATGTACTTAATTGCACTAAAGTATTTATTATTTGGTGGCCAGAGATTTGACATTATTAAGTATGTGATCCCCAAAAGACATGTGTTATCCCTCATACTGATTAAGTCTGTTAATCCAAAAGAGGTCTGGTTAGCAGAACTCAGACTTTAAAAAAGGAGACTATCTCAGAGCAGGGTCCCATACTGGGTGCCTATTGGACTAGGCTGGTAACGTGAACCCATGAATTGTGTTGGTATAGAAAACAGAGAGCATGGTGGGCATCTCATGTGGGCAGCTCCTATAGAGTCTTAAGTATATGAGATCTCAAGCAGGATGTTTCAGAAGTCTTACAGTATTTTAAAAGATATCTGAAATCCAGATATTTATATAAAATCTCCTAGTATTTAAATATTGGTAACTAAAAGAACGTATTTGTTCAATACTATGAGAATTCTAAACAAAAGCACCATATTATGAATGAAAGACAAATTTCACTGGGAGAAGATATAGATAATATAGAGATACAATAAAGAAGTCCCATCTACAATACATAAAGAACTTATATAAATCAGTAGTAAAGAATTAAAAAGTAAGACAAGGACTTTAAAGACATTTCACCAAGGAAGGTATTGATACAGCCAAAAAACAGAAGAAAATATGTTCAATATAATTACTCATCAGAGAAATGGAAATTAAAACAGCAATTACATATCACTATACAACCCCAAGAATGACTAAAGATTAACAAACCTAAAGCCTAAAATGGTGGCAAGAGTCTGGAACTCTCTCACATTGCTGATGGGAGTTTAAATTGGAGAAACCTATTTGGGAAACTATTTGGCAATATTTGCGAAAGCTAAACTTATTCTATGACCCAGCAATCTTATTCCTAGGTAAACACCAAAGGGAAATGAGAACTTAGGTTCACCGAAGACACATACAAGAGTATTTACAGGTGCTTTGTATCTAATAGCCAAAAAATATAACAATGCAATCTCTTCATCACCAAGAGAGCAGATAAATAAAATGAAACATATTCATTAAAAGGAATATTATACTGCAATATAAAAGGAAAGGTGGCTGTTGCGTAAAATAACACTGATTAGTATTACAGGCATAAAAAATCAGCAAATGAATTGAGAGCTGAGTGACTAGAAATTGCATGATTCCATTTATATAAAATTCAAGAACAGGGAGAACCAATCTCTGATGGAAGTCAGATAGTGGCTATTTCTTGGTGGGGTGCACTGACTGCGAATGGATACAAGAGACCTTTCTTGAGAGTCTTGCCAATGCTGTTTTGATCTGGGTAGTGGTCATGTGTGTGCATGAATGTGCATGTAAAAATTCTTTGAGTTGTATACTGAAGATTCAATGAGATACTAGTACACATCCACCCAAATGGCTAAGATTAAAGAGACTCACAGTACTAAGAACTGGCAAGGATAAGGAATAAGTGTAACTTTAACATATTATATACTTAATACAACAACTCTAGAAATACTGTTGGCAACATCTAGAGTTGAGTGTTCATATAACCTGTGATCTAGCAATTCCATGGCACATATACATGTGTTATCACACCAAAATACACATTCAATGATGTCCACTGAAGAATTATTCATACTAGTCCCCAGATGGAAACAACCCACATCTTCATCAACAGTGGAATAGATAAAAACTGTTTGTACGTTCATACAGTGGAACAGAACATAGCAGTAAAAACAAGCAAACTGCTCCACAAAAGAATTGAATGTATCCCATGGAGATCTGGCTGAACAAAAGAAATCAGATGCAAAGAAGTATATAATGTATGATGCTATTTATATAAATTCAAAAACTGGCAAAAACTCATCTATGATGTTGTAAGTCAGGTTAGTGGTTACCTTTGGGGGTTAATAAGGGAAGGGGAACAAAGGTCGATCCTGGGGGGCAAATAATATTCATCATATGATTTGCTTATTCACTCAATGTATGTTACAATCAATTTTTAAAGTATATTTAAAAAACTAAATCCCTCATATTATAGATGAAGACAGTAAGGCCTAGGGAAGCTTAAAAATATTCAAGTGAAGCAAATTGGAAACACAGCTAGTCCCCTATCAGCTGGCTCTCTACTGGGTTTTTTGTTTGGTTGGTTTCTTGGGCTTTTCTTTCCTGCGACCAATATAAGTTAGTTAGTTAATTTATTTATGCCAATCTTCTTCCACAAGCAAAGGAATGGAAGACCAGTACACTGGTCATCATTTGATACAAGTAAAGAAGGTGAACGTGAAGTCCCGTGCACTTTTCTCATCCGTGTCCAGAGTAACAATCCAAACCAGTGCTGTGGTCTCAGGGCCTCGGAAGTGATCCCAGGTTCTCTTTATTCACTTTCATCACCAATGGGCAGTGGATTCACATGACGGTTATGAACAGAATATGGTTACCATCTCCCCAGGAAAGGGGCTGGACCTGATGTGAAAATGGAGGCAAGTGATGAACCTGGATGTCTGGTACTCTTCAGGGAAGCATTCATCATGCTTAGTCCCAGCCCAAGAAGCATGATGAGGTAGGTAAGGTCTTTCCTTCTTGCTGTGGGTACCACTCAACACAGGCTGCCTCAGCTGTAGCCAGACCTAGCTAGCAGCATAGAAACCCAGGACCCAGGTGCTGTCACCGTGCTGACCCAGACCACCGCAGAGCCAGAAAGGGAAGGTCTGCATTTTCTGATTTTGTCATACAGATACATAAAAGAGACTACAGATAGGTAATTCTGATTTTCACTAAAACAAATTATCATGGTAGCATGACTATGAAAAGTGATACAATTTTTAAAATAAATTCCTCAAACAACACTTTTTGAGAAAGTTTTCAGAAGCTACAAATTGTAATATTTTTCTTTTCCAGACATTTCTTCTACTGATTCTTTCATTCTAAATTGTAATTTAGAGTAAACTTACTCTAAATTACTACTTACTCTAAATTACTAAACTAAAAAGTAAACTTTTTCACTTTTACAGGTCTGTTCCATCTTACCCTAATATTTAGCTTAATAGAGGTTTAAAGTTTTGAAATAAGAAAAAGCAATGTTTTTCAACCAGTTAGTGTCTAACTCCGCTTATGTCTCCAAACAGAACTAGTCATTCTTTGTGTTTGCCTCTAATCAGCACCTGATCCAAACTCCAGCCACAACTCCGGGGAACTGGCCAAACCCTGGCCAGGCCAAGCTCACCGAAAGGCTCAAATGAGAAGTTTGAGGCTTACCACGTGCCTGACTCCAAACCGCCCCAATTACACGGACTTTTTTTTAACCAATCTCTCTTTTCCTAGGTCTTAACTGTTAGTGAAATTTTCTATGAAGGGTAACTGTTTCAAACTAGTTTCTTACAGGCATAATTTACCTGCACCTGCATAGGAAGTCACGGTAAAAGATGAAGAGCCTTAGCATTTTCACAATTGTAAATCTAAAAGTAAATACAAACTTTCATATGTCAAGTTCTATCTGAGCTTAAAGCATACCAAAAAAGAAAGAGAGAAAGAGAAGAAGTGGGGGAAGAAGGAGAGGATGTGGGGAGAGAAAGAGAGAGCATTTTTTTAGCAGCATCTTTAAAATCCTTAGGAGAGTGACGTTCCCCCCTAAAATGAACCCAACAGGGTTAAAAAGTGGATTGAAGAGGATTAAAGGGTCCTGCAGTCCCTAAGGCAGAAAGTGTACTGTTTTTAGTACTGCCTCATAGCAGATCAAATAACAAAGACAGGGATGATTATTTAATCAAAGTCAAGAAAACAAATTAGGGTATGAGTCCCTCAGACTTAGATTTAATAACTAATTTTGCAAAACGACACCAGTAAGTCAGAGAGCTACATTTATACTGTGAAACATGAGAATACAGGGCAAATGATAAGAAATCAAACAGACCTCATAGATTTATTTAAAAAGTATTTCCAAGATTTGCCTTCAAATGAAAAAAAGTTTCAGTTTAATTAATCAAAACTACAGCATAGAGAAACCTCTGAGGCTGATTGCTGTTGTCCTGAGTCATCAGAAGAAAGACCTCACATTCCCATTAAAATTCAGAAATTCATAACCAAAGAAGACCTATCCATAGCCTCCCGCTGTAAGGTACCCAGTCCCATTCCACCCTCTTCCTCCTCGTGGAAAAGCCCCAGAAGCACAGGAGGTAGAGAACAACTTCAGATGACAGAATCAAAAAAAAAGGGAACCCACAGTCCCTACTGTTCACACAGCATTTTGGAGTTCTCATTTCCCTATTTCCAAAGCTTTGGTCCAATCTGATAAAACTGGAGAGAGAAGAGAGTCTTGCCTGCCAGCAAATGGCAAGAAAGGGGGTCATCATCACACCTGTTGGCATTCAGAATCCCAGTAGAGTCTGGAAGGATGGGAGAGTAATTCATTGTAGCTGTGACCCTCTTCTGCTTTTCCTGGAGTTTTGCCATGTCACATTCAAGGGTGGTAGCCATTCGTTTACACATAAGGTACGTTTTCTTAACTTTACTGTTTCTGATTTCCAGGTGCCACAGTTTCAAAATACAACCTGATTGTATATACCCTTGAAATTTAAAGTGAATCTCAGTATACTTGATATACTATAAAATCTGTTAGCACTTTGGAGATGACACAAGACAAAAAGGTTTTTAACACTGGCAGATAGAACATTTCCTTTTTTTTCTTTCTTTCAATCTCACTCTACATATTGGAAAAAAAAAACCCACTCTCAGCACACATTGAGGGAAGGATGGAAAGAGGAAATGTTTATGAATTGCCATCCACTTGCGAGGTTTTTTACATTTGTCATATCATTTCGCCTTTACAACAATGGCTTTATTGTAGGTAATATGGCTACTTTTTCAGAGAGAAGGACACCGAGGCACAGAGAATTTAAAGAGAATATATAAGGTCACAGAACAAAGTGGTAGAGCTAGGATTCATGCACATATTACTTAAGGCCTAGACTCTTTACACCACATTGCCTTTTATCCTGTATCACTCAGCCTCCTTGGACGATCAAAGGAGGATAAGCCACAGGGGCTCCAGCTTTCATCAAGCTGAAAATTCTCTGGAGGAAAAATAGGAAATGCAGATGTTTTTGCTAAATTAGTAGCATGAGAACCAAGTGGAATTCCTGATTCTGGATTGGATGCTAGGTTTTAAAAAAAATCTATAAAGATACTTCAGGATAGAGATATTTAAATTGGAATAATACCTGAAAATATTATTGGATCAAGTTAAAATATCATGGATGGTACCCAGGTTATACAGGAGAATGTTTTTAGAAAACACAAGCTGAATTATTTCAGGGTGAAATGTCAAAACGGCTGTGACTTATTTTCAAATGAAAATAATTTTCGTTATTTGAAAATTGAAATGAAAATTACTTATTTTCATAAGAAAAACGTGTGTGCGTGCATGAAGAGAGAGAGAGAGAGAGACAGAGACAGAGAGACAGAGAAAGTAATGGTGCACAATGGTAAAGACCACTGAATCTAGGGGAAGTAGATAAGGGTACTTACTGTGTTTTTTTCTGTTTTAGGGTGAAATAGGAGATTACGTAATATGGCTTGCAGTTGCAACAGCATTCACATAGTTTCTAAAAGGAAAAAAAATTGCATGAGTTGTAATCGAAAACAGGTGACGAAGGAGGGCACTTGTTGTGATGAGCACCGGGTGTTGTATGTAAGTGTTAGATCACTGAATTGTACACCTGAAAGTAATATTATACCATATGCTATCTAACTGGAATTTAAATAAATTATTTTTAAAAATTACATTTCATCAAGAAAAAAAATTAAGTTAAAAGACATGACCAGTAGAAAATCATACCAGTCTACCCTTGATAATTTCTCTTTGTGAACTTTAAGGATAAGAAAGTATAGAAGGAATAATAAATCATAGATTTTTGCAGAGGACTGAAGTTTTTGGAATGAGGGTAATTGATAATCTTAATACATGAGAATATTTGATTATAGCTCCATAATTTGCAGGGCTCAGTACAAAATGAAAAGGAGGGAACTCTTATTCAAATGTTATTAGTATCCTGGCATTATTAATACCAGAACATTAAACCAAGTGTGGGTCCCTTCACAGTGGGACACCCTGTGCAACCACCCAGGTCTCATGTCCACGAAGCCCATCCTTATTACAAGTAAAAAAAATGGTAAATATGTCACAGCTTTCTCCCTGTAATTATAAAAAATCAATAGTCACTCAACCAGAATAGAGATTGTATTGAACCACTGTAGCCTGTGTCAAGAACTATAGTTGAAATAAATGAGCTCTACAATGCATTCCTTCCACATACAAGTTCCATAATTTATTAACATTATTTTGCATTAATAGTATTTATTAAATTTTGTATTCAAAATATAAATTCGTATGTTAATCTTTCATATCACATGACCTGGGGCTATTATATGAAGGCTATATGAAAACATTTGTCATAAGCCACATAAATTATACTATGTGAGCTGTAAACTGGATCTTCTCAAATGTGTCCATGAGAAAGTAATCCAGCAATTTAATAATAATATACGAGAAGACATAGGTTTTTACTACGTTTCTTTTCACATTTTCAGTTATTTGCACATGAATTGGTTTGTAATGTTTGCATTTGTGCTGTCAAATTGTGCTGAACTGGTTATTTGCCTGTGACTTTTGTGCAGTTCTTAGAAAGAGTCGGGACTACCAGCCTCTGTCTTAGAAAACTCATGCCAGAGGTAAACAAGTCAAACTAAGGAACACTGGCTACTAAGTTTATCTTATTACCATTTCACAGGTATGTTATGTCACAGACTTCCAATGAATGGGGGTTTCTGTTGTTGAAATGCTTACCCCATAAAATGTTCTTTCATTAGGATAATTTTTCATTTTCCTGTACCTGTTAGACTATTTCTTTAGTTATCATTAATCATGCTTTATGCAAATCAACTGCACAGGCAAACTGCCAACACAAAAGGTCTTAATGAAAATTTTAATCTTTATTTTTTCATAAAATACTTTCATTATGAATTAGACCATATTGGTTATAAGGCATAATATCTAATTAACTTCCAGATATAAATATAGTTCCATTACTCAAAAAAAAATAGCTGCATTTCCTGACTTCTTATAATATCAAACATTTCATGTTAACCCTTGAGCTTTTAAGACATTGTACCAAATCTTCTTGAAGTTTTCTGGATTTCCATATTAGAGGAAATGCAGAATATAAGACAATACAGTTATCAGAGAAGATGGGCATATATCTGGTGATATTTCAAGTAAGGGAAAAATCCCTGCAATGTGTATGTATATTTGGATTTACTAATAAAGGAGATGCTTTCATATAATACTATTTTAGTTTTATTTTAAGCAATAATCACATGTTTCTTAGTTCTCTTTTAAAAATACCTGTTTTTCAAAACAAAACAAAGAATATCAAGCTAATGGATACAGAGAAGAGACTGGTTGTTGCTTGAGGTGGGGGATGGGGGGTGAGCAACATGGAAGAAGGGGGGGTCAAAAGATACAAATTTCCAGTTACAAAATGAGTAAGTCATGGGGATGTAATGTGCAGCAGAGGGACTACAGCTAAGAATACCATATTGCATATTTCAAAGTAGTAAGGAGAGAGGATCTTCAAAGTTTTAATCACAAGAAAAATAATTTTGTAACTCTATATGGTGATGGATGTTAACTGGACTTACTGTGATCACTTTGCAATATGGACAAATATAAAATCATTAGGTTATACCTCTGAAACACAGAATATTATGTCAATTATACTTCAGTAAAAAAAGAAAAACCCACTATTTGTTTTATTTGTTTTGTGTTTTTTTCATTGCTTTTTAAAAAAAAATTTAATGTTTATTTATTTTTGAGAGAGAGTGAGTGAGAGAGTGAGCAGGGAAGGGGCAGAGAGAGGGAGATGCACAATCCAAAGCAGTCTCCAGGCTCTGAGCTGTCAGCACAGAGCCCAACACGGGGTTCAAACAGATCATGACCTGAGCTGAAGTCAGACGCTTAACCGACGGAGCCACCCAGGCACCCGAAAAACACACTATTTGTAAGCAAAATACCTCTGGAGTATTGTATGATTCCTCCACAATGGAAATAGTGACCTATTGACCAATACTTTTTAAAAGGTGCTTTTACATAAGTTGATCTGTGGAGTGGATACCATGCCCATTAAATTAAAGAGTTCCCACTTGTTTTCTTGCCATTTGACACAACTTATTTAAGTTGCAAAAAAAAAGGGAAAAAAAGAGATTATCAAAAATGTTTTTAGTAGAAAAACTAAGAAGGCTGACAACCCAATCAAATATCAAGTCACATTTCAAAACAGTTGTAATCAAAACAGTATGCTCCTAGAACAAAAATAAGTTTCATGAAGATAAAAAGAATATAGTGAAAATGTCTGAAAGAAACTTTAACTTTTTTATTCGACATAGGTAACATCTGGAAATAACAGAGACAAGAAAATTAATAAATGAGAATAATTAATTAGAATTTGTGGAAAACTTAACTTAGGTACATAGCTCACATACAGTTTATCAGTCTAGTTCCTGATGGATTGTTGAATTAAGTAAAAACAAATCCTAGAAAATTTAATTAAGTACAGATCACCACAAGGATGATCCATCTGTAATACATACAATTTATTCAAATAAAGACCCCAACAGATAAGTGAACAAAGATAATAAATAATTTACATTAAAGGAATTTGAACCCACCTAGATGCTACAAACTTCAATAAACTTCAATATCTGCCTATAAACTTTAATTTTGATACAGAAGAAATGCAATTAAATGAAAAGTAAGGTAACATCTTATTTTCTTTATGTTGAAAAAAAACTAATGCTAATATCAAAACACAGGATATTTGACTTTGCGGTCAAACTGGCTTACTCTGATGAAACTATCTTTACATATTCTTTATGAGAGGCAAACTATGATCTTTAAGAACAATTGTAGATTTATTGCTACTAGTGATCTGAATTCCCATATTTCCAAGAAATTCATGCAAGAAAATAACTTAACTTTGCAAATCTATACATACAAAACACTTTATAACAGCAACATAACAATAAATAATTAGAATATATGTACGTTTCAATGATGAAAGAATGCTAAAATTACTAATTTTACATCAGTTGCAGCCTTAACCATCTCCTTTAAACCTTTATAGGAAAATTGGCAACATGATTATAATGGTCATGTAGAAGGATAAATGTAGGAGAATCTCTAGAAAGTATTACCAGACCTTTTCTAGTAAATATTAAAATTGACTGTAAACGTTTGAGTATAATCTTGGTTAGAAATCATATGTGCAATATAAAAGAAACAAAAACCCTCAAACAAACAAAAAGCAGAATCAGACCTATAAATACAGAGAACAACTGAATGGTTGCTGGGAAGGGGTGCGAGGTGGGCAAAATGGGTGAAAGAGAGTGGGAGATAGAGGCTTCCATTTATGGAATGAGTAAGTCACGGGAATAAAAGGCACAGCCTAAGGAATACAGTCAATGATACTGTAATAGTGTTGCCTGGTGACAGCAGCCAGACCTTGGATGAGCACAGCTTAATTTATAAACTCATCAAATCACTATGTTATACACCTGAAACTAATATAACATTGTATGTCAACTACATTCAAATAAAAAAATTTTTTTTTAAAGAGAGCAGCAGGGATACCCTCACTGCTTAGACTTTGAGTGATGTAGTTTAACAATATGTATCAAAGCTTCTAAAAACAAGTGTATTACTTACCATAAAGCAGTATTTTTTTTTTAAGATCCTAAATATATAATGGCTCAAGACCAGTATCTTTCACTCGACCAATCCCTGAGATGAATGTTCCTGGTTCAGTTAAAGGGTAGCTCGCTCCACATGGTGGCTAAGGAGCACAAATTTGTTCTGTCCCTCATACCTCTTCCTCTGCTGCCTCCTGGCACCCCAGAGGAAAGAGGACCTGGAGGAAGGAGATCTGCTTGTCAATTATCTTAGGCCAGAGATGGCACAAAAGAATCACACTCTTCTATGCCACTGACTAGGACTCAGTCACGTGGCCACACCCAACTGCAGGTGGAACTGGGAAATGAGGTACCTGGTTCCTCGGAAGCAGAGAGAAATTTGGGATATGGCTAGAAATCTCTGCCACAACATATACATCATATGAGTCAGAAAATTTATCTTTGAGAATTAATCTTAAAGAAATAATGATACACATTTATAAGAATGTATGAAAAAGTATATTCACTAACATTAGTGCTCATTTTACTAGTGAAAATAATCTCCAATGATAATAATTTATAGGACATCAAAACAATGATGTACTATATAGATAGAATATATATAATAATGATCCTAGTATAAAATAAAATGAAAAGTGCAACATAATATTAACTGGAGAAATGAAAAAAATCAAGGATAGAACTACAGGGTATGGTTCAAGATTTGTTATAATCAAAAGTATAAATAAATGTGGATGTAGTTATAGGCATACAGATTCATATATACATACAGACATAATCGCATGAGAAAAATAAGGATATGCCCCCAAATTGGTTATTTTTTTTTCCGGTAGAATCAGACAATCAATTTTTCCTTTTGTAAAAAAAAAGTTTGTGTTTTCTACAATGACTAATCATTCCTTAAATAATTAAAAGAAAAAAACAAAAAAATAGTAAGTTTTGTAAATTGTTAAAATTTTGAACAGACTTATTACATACTAAGACTAAGCACAGATACAGTTGTAAATAGATGAGAATTAGAAATATGCATTTTTACATATTCACATACATACACAAAGATACGAAGGCATTTGTATAAATATATACAAATTTTTCTTTTTTTTTTTATTATAAGTTTCCCATATTTAAAATGTTACATTATTTGTAACCATTTTTAATGGGTTGGGTCTTTTAATGAGAAGAAAAATGTCATGTAAAATCAAACTGTAGCGGCACCTGGGTGGCTCAGTTGGTTGAGCCTCCAAGTCTTGATTTCAGCTCAGGCCATGATCTCATGGTTCATGGGATCCAGCCCCGTGTAGGGCTTCACACTAACAGCACAGACCCTGCTTGGGATTCTCTCTTTCCATCTCCCTCTCCATTTCTCCTACTCCTCCCCTGAGCACACACTTGCACACACTCTTTCTCACTCAAAATAAATAAAATTTAAAAATAAAATAAAATAAAATCTAACTGTAATTTGCTCTAAAAGCCCTAAAAGTACAGAAGTATTCTGGAGGACAGAATTGGTCTTCCTCCTTTAAATTGGGAAAACACTTACATTGTCTGCCTCTCATTGTGATGCAGGTCAAATGACAGCCCCCCAAAAGAGAAGCCTATATCTTAATTCCTGGAACCTCTGAACGTTCCCTTTTGCAGACACAGCTTATTTGTAGGTATTTTAGGAATCTTGAGATGAGATCATCATCCTGGATTACACAGTGGGCCCTATCTCCAATGACAGTCTCCTTACAAGAGACAGAAGAACTGGAGAAAAGAAAGTCACAGGATGAAGAGACTGCCATGATACAGCCACACACAGAGACTGCCCCGAACCACCAGAAGCTCAGACACAAGGAAAGGAATATCCCCTGGAGCCTTGGAGGGAGCATGGCCTCACTGACACCTTGATTCCAGACATCTGGCCTCAAGAAGTGTGAGAGAATGAATGTGCTTTGCTTTGAGCCACACAGTTTATGGAAATTATTACAGCAGTCGAAATAAATCACTCTGTGTAATAAAGTAGCGAGAATAGAGAATCTCTTCATGATTGTGGGACAGCAAGTTTGAGGGTACCTGCATGGGGAGAAGAGGATTTGGGAAATAATCTCCAGAAAGAACATAATGTGGCACAAAGTGGCGAGCAGGACTGAGGTGCGTATGACCAAGAAGCTATCAAACTAACGAACTTAGTTTCACTTTGATGTTATTATCTATGCTGTGCTGTTCCCTAGCTTAACCTTTATCCTTCATCCCTCCTTCTTCAGTGAAAGTGTTTTCCTAAAAGAATGGTGCTTTGGAAAGTGAGCAAGCAGGGGTTTGCATTCCGAGTCATGGAGAAGCAGGGTCAAGGGAGAACAGTACAGGGAAGGGGCGAAACAAAGAAGGATTCCAGAAATCAGCTGTGGCATGTCAACAGTAATGAGTAGTGAGAAGGAAAACAAAAACCAGACAACCTACAGCGACCTGGAGGAGGCAGGGCACCTTTCACAGCACAGAGCATTAGATCCAGTGAGTGCATGTAGACAGTAAAGGAGAAATGACCACAGAGCTGCCAGGGGCTGGAGAAGTACACAATAGCCACACACAGACAAACAGGGGTTTGGATTACAGAAGGAGAGGTCAACGTCAATTTCAAGCAGGGTTAAAATCCAAGTTTCTTTCAAAACCAGCCACCTGAGGGTTGCGTGGGTGGCTTAGTCAGGTGTCCGACTCGATTTCAGCTCAGATCAGGATCTTAAGGTTCATGAGATCAAGTCCCACTGTCAGGGCAGAACCTGCTAGGAATTCTCTCTCTCCCTCTCTCTCTGCTGTTTCCCCCACTCACACTTTTGCTCTCAAAAGAAATAAACTTCAAGAAAAAAAGCCACTTGAGGCCATAGCCTTTTCTCTCTCTTCCTTCTCCATCTCTTCCATGTTATGATATGGATTTTTCTTATTCTGGTATATAGTAGGAACAGTCAAGTTAAATCCACCACCAGAGGCATGCTACCCCACTGCAGGACTGATCCTGTGACAAAACAATCAAAGCACAGAGAGCTTGTGGGGACTCCACATGAGGAGGAGTGATGAATTAAAGTAGTTGTCTTTCTTTGAAACAGCGAGGAGGGGAGGAAAGTTGAAAAAGGAGAGATGCAAGCAGATGAGAACAGTAAAGTAACAGAAGCTTCTGGAAATGGGTGGAGGGGTGATTCAGGAGTAAAAGAGTAAATAGAAGCGTGGTTAAAATCAAACAAGGAGGTCAGGAAAAGTTGGAAGAGATGGAGAAAAGAGCTCAGCAGAAAAAGAAGTAGAAGCAGAGAAGAAGCAGAAAGAGAGCTTTGAATACAGAACACCGTATCATCATAATAAGGTAGTTTGTATTAAACGTGAATATTTTTAGAGCCTATATAAAATCATTTCAACTTTCTGGCTTTTAATGAGAAGTGTAGTCAATTTAAATTTTAATTTAAATAACACTTCCCAAAGACCATAAAATTTCGGACTCCATCAGGATTTATTACCCTCTAGGAAAAGTTAGGTACTTTAGAAATGCATTAATTCCCTTACGACATTTGGCTTTTGCCACAGAACCAGTTTCTGGCTAAATGACTCTGTGACCTAAAAGAGCTCATTTATTTCTCAGAGTGAATATTCACTTTTACGGAGCATCTTTCATATTAGGGGGCTCCAGTTCGGGTTTGTGGAGAAACACTAACGAAGAAACAGGACTTGACTGCTCCTATTTTGAATAAATTATTAGCCCCTTCTAGTGTCAGCACTAATTTTATTATTTATGTGAATTAATATAAACTCTGAAAAACAAACCATTCCATGTTATGAAGTTTGAAAAATGTGACTTTGGAAAACTTATAGTCATCCATTTTAGTTTTATATGAAAGAAGTTCTTTTCAGAATGATGAGATGTGGAGGTGATAAATATGTAATAATGTTTTCATACACTTGCCAATTTAATGTGTTTGCATAAATATTTAATACATCAATCTTTTCAAGAAGAACATGTTCTGCATTTCAATGTGTCTTTTCTTTTTCATTAGATTGACCTATTTCTAAAGTCCCCAGAGAAAATTTTTTCATTTGGTGGACATTTCCAAGACAATGATCAAATCTCCTTTTTTGGTGAGCATATAAGAAAATGTGAATTTTGTTTGGACTTTATGCAAAATCATCATTATATATATGTATATGTGATTTATAAGAGTAAAATCCACTTCAGTGGATTTGTATTATAAAAAGTATGGAGGACATAATTTGAGACAAATATTTAAATGAAGCAAATGTATTGAAATGATTTTAATTTAATTAAAATAAATTTATAAATAATTTATTTAATTATTTTAGTTATTTTAATTTGAGTCCAAAGTAGGAAAGTTTCTGGTAAATGGTGACCCCACAACTTTGTCCAAGTTTGAGATATGTGTGTATAACACATGAACTTTTTTCAAGAAATTCACTAAGCCTCCATTCAAATTATTATCTTTTTAAGGTCTGCCCAGCTAAACACAACTCCTCATTAAACCAATCTCTCTAAATATCATTCAAATTTGGTTATTTTTCCAGTGTGCCTTCTCCAATCATATATATACCTGATTACTGCATAGATAGTTCCTCTCAACTACACCTTGCATTGTTAGTTTATTTCTTTACATGTGGTCTTTGAGGTTATATTTCATATACAGGTGCTTGCTGCTGTATAAGACTATTTTATCTCACGATGTTGCTATTCTTGTTTCTTTTCTCTCCACACATTTCTACTGGGGTATATCATTTTGAAACGATGCTAAAAAGGGTTGTACAACTACACATCAGATATCAACTACTGAGCATCTGCCCAGGTCTTCTGAAGCTGAAGAGGCAGCCCTCTCTCACCTTTCAAGTTTCCTGCAAGTCCTGAAGGTCAGTAAGACACAGCTTACCCTCCCAGGACTGGGTAGGTAGGTAGGTACGTAGGCGCTACCTTCCCCCTGGGAAAGTCATTTACTGGGCTAAAAGGCCGAGCCCCTCTCCTCTGAGTGGCAGAGTGTCCTTGCTGTCTCCTTCAACAAAGAAACAATTGAGAGGTGGAGAGTTGACAAGCATTCAGGCTGCCCTTTTCCTCAGAATTCCCTAGTAAAAGCGTTAGCTTAGTAGTTGTAAAATTTGAAGAGATGAACAGGGGAGGAGAGAAGGGAGCAAATGAACAAGAATATCTACACTGGAACGTAGAACATAGCTTCTCAGGGAACAAAGATTTTGTCTAGTTTCATATTCCTCTGTGGTTAGAAATGAGCCTTGTACATGCTAAATGCTTAATAGTTGTAAAATAAATGAATCAAAGGAAGACAATAATTTTTCAAGGGAAAAAAATGGTTTTGTAATATGCCATTTATAAAATCAAATAATAGACTGAATATCTAATGGATAAAGTAGATTGAGATTCAAATAACTCCAGGGTGGGCTTGGTAAAACTCTAGGGGTTTGGTCTTCTCTGGGAATATGCTACCAAGTAGCAAACAACAATCCCCTTTTTTTGTATTCGAGAAGCTTTTTTTTCCCTATCATTCTATTCAACAAACACTTCAATCAGAAGAAAACACACAATTAAAATAATTGAAGTTTAGGGAATGTCTATTTCTGACAGACTGTTAAGAAATATGCGTAAGACACCTTTGAATCATTGAGGCTGGAAGGAGAGCAGTCCTTAAAAAATAACAGACTTTTAAGTGAGTGTGCAACCTAAACTATGTGTTATGAATGTGGTCTTGCGTAAATCACTTGGACTTCTTTCAAAGGAAGATTCTGTAATTTAAATTAAGTCATGTATTTTTTGAATAAACATAGTAGTTCTGTTTCCGGAACTTAGTGAGTACTGTATCACAGGGACAGGTAAGACATACCAAAACCATGTAAGCAACCTGGTTACCATGAATTGTATGTATATTTATGGAAAGAGGAAGAAGCAAATTACTTTTAATTTTACTTTTGTATTTTATATTACTTCCAAAGAATTGGGAGACACGGAATCCCAAGCATGGCCTTCTACACAAGGACAACTTATTAGAAAATTCTTAATTATTTAGTTGAAAGGCTGATAACTTTCCCACAGATTACTTGTAAATCACACAAAAATGCTAAGATATGAAAAGTAGGAATTGATAAATGGCATTCATTAAATATGATAGAAATTGCTAGTGACCCAAATAGCCATTAATGTATAATTCAACAATTAAGGTAATTCAACCCAATAGAAAACAACTGTTGTCATCAAATATAATTAAAATATTCCATTACTTATAACAGAAGTCCATAAACTTTTCCTATAAATGATTAGATACTTAATATTTTACGCTTTTTGGGTCTTATAGCTTCCGTTGTAACTACTCAACTTTGCTCTTAAAGGATGGAAACAACCACAGCCATGCATAAAAGAATGAGTGTAGCCATGTCCCAATAAAACTTTTTTTACAAAGGCAATCAACAGTCCAGATTTGGACCATAGATCACTGTTTGACAAATCCCATAATATGGCACAGAAGACTCTTCAGAATATAGCAAAAACGTATAGGATTCCACATTTGAAACATAGGGGGCCACTCCCAAATTTACTACTTGTTCATATTCTCTCTCCCCCTTCCTTTCCTCTCCCCATTTTTTTACTCTTCCTTCCTCTGACCTGCTGTATCACAGTTCATCAAGGGCAGGGGTGAAGGTGTACAAAGGGAGTAACCTATGCCAGAGGAGAGGAGTATTTTTTGATGCTGTTTAAATTGCCAATTCATGGTAATAATAAAAGCAGGCTGACTTTTTGTTGGCTTTACTGTTGTACTGAAATCCCACATCATTTTTATTGCCCATGACTACCCACTCAAGGCAGTCTGCTGCAACGATACCCAATGCTCTTCTGTATCTTAAATGGAAAATATAACTGTGTATGTTGGACTTTTTTCTGAATTAATAAATATTCTTTAACTGTTGTCTAGAGGTTATAGGATGCATCATAACTTAATAAAGCCTACATTGATATATATTTAAACTATTCCAAATGTTCTCTGGTACAAATAATGCTTCACTATATATATTTCAACACTCTTCTTTGCACACTTGTGGGAGTTTTATTTGAATAAATTCCTAGAAAGTAAATTGATGACACATTTAAAATTTTAACATATATTGCCACATTGCACTTCAAAAATTCTGTGTCAGTTTAAACTTTATCCAAGTATACATGAATCTTATGAATAAATCCATACTCTCCAATACAAAATAAAATCAATATTTGTAACTTTTGCCAATTTTTAACTCAAATGTGATATCTCATTTTATTTCAAATTGCATTTCTTTTCATAAATTATCAACCATTTTTAAATGTTTTCCTCTGAAAATACTCTTCAATATATAATACTGTATAATTTGGGTTTAGTTAAAGGGAATGTCCATAAAGGCAATCTTACAAACAAATAAAGTTTAATATATTCAAGTAGAGTACGTTAAAATTGTACAGCTTGTTAAGCTGGATCAGTCTTGTTAAGATTATTTAGCCTCATTAGTTAAATGTGTTTGGACATTTTTGTCTTGTTATATTTAAAAACTCTCATAGGCTCCTCAATAAGTTTTTTGTATTTTTGTCAATAAGAAATAATTATTTGAAGGAGGACCCAAAATAGTGGAACAGCATGGAAGTTTTTTGTGTGTCTCACGTCCATGAAATACAGCCAGACCAACACTAAACCATCCAATACACCTAGAAAACTGATTGGAGGATTAACACAACAATCTGCACAACCTGAACCACAGAATTCAGCAGGTACACGGCACAGAGAGGTGAATTTGGGGAGCGAGAAGCCATGAAAGGTAGGGAACCACTATTGTGGGCAGAGAGAGGACAGACTGGGGAGGGGGGGAGAATACGGGAAAAGCACCCCTCCTCAAAATCAGCTGAAGAGAAAGTGGAAAATTGGAAACAGCCTCAGGGACTAAACTAAAAAGGGAGAAAGGAGAAAGGAGAGTCTTAAATTCCATTAAGACTGTAAACAAGGGGAGCACAAAGGCTGCAACTCCACAGCTCGATACCTGGTGGTGCTCTGGTAGGAAGGGCGAATCCCCAGGAACAGAGTGGAGGTGGAGGTTCTCGGGTAACATGGGGAAAAGCGGTTCCACTGCTGGAAAGACATTTGGTAGAGACTGTTGAAGCCACCTGGTCCCAGCAGACCCCAGAAAACGGCCACATTCGCTGGTGCTGGAACAAGGTTGTTAAGGGTGAAGCCTGGTGCCAGATGTGTGTTGTGATTTTCCATAATCCCTGAAATGCTGCTGCTACACTGTCTTGCAAACTTTTTCTGGGGCAGGCTGGCACCTGGCTGCAGTCTCTGGGCACCGGCAGCAGCAGGGTCCAGCAAGCGTTCCTGGGTGCAGCCAACATTCGGCCATTGCTCATTTGGCCATTGCTTGGTGAGACCCTCCCACAGAGGGGCTGAATAGGTCAAAGCTGCAGTCCTTCGGAAGTAAGGGGCTAGGGAAAACAGCCGCATCCGAGATAAAACTCGGGAGAGAGGTACTGTCTGGGGCCTGGTCATGGAGGGTGAAAAAGCTGGGAGTGAATGAGAGCTGAAGACAGAGGACAGGTGTGTGATTGCTGACCCGGGAGAACAGACTGGGTAGCTGGGTGGCACCATTTTCACTACTCCCACACATGCGCATACATACCTACAAGCACCACAACAATCCACCCCAGTAGGCTAGTAGCGCCATCTAGTGGAGAGCGGAGCTGTTACACTGATCTCCGCCCAACTGGGCCAACTTCGCTCTTCAAGAACACAAGTCTCATCGCCAGCTTAGTTTATGGACTATAAAGAGCTACATAGACTGACTTCTAGGGGAAAAATGAAAGAATTTCAGTCCTCCTTCAATCTGTTAGCAGATTCATCTATTCAATTTTCTTTCTTTTTCTTTTCCTTTTTTCTTTTTCTCTTTTACAATTATTCTCTTTTTCTTGAATACCGAAATAGAAAATATTCATTTTTATTTTCAATTTTTATTAAAAATATTTTTCTTTAATTTCTATTACTATATTTTTTACGTTCGTGAAATTTTTTCAAATTCTATTTTACTTCCATCATTTTATTTTAATCTACTTCAGTGTATTCACCTTTTCAAGTTTTCAAAAAATTTCCTTTTTTTAATTTTTCTTTTTCTTTTTTTTTTCTCTTTTTCATTTCTTTTACTTGAATGTAGAAACAGAAAAACTTCATTTTTACTTTCAATTTCTATTAAAAATATTTTCCTTTACTTTTATTACTATATTTTTTACTTTTATGTACATTTTTCAAATTCTATTTTACTTCCATCATTTTATTTTAGTCTACTACAATCTATTCACTTTTTCAAATTTTCAATTTCCTTTTTTTCTTTTTTTATCTTTTTTCTTTTTTCATTTCTTTTCTTTTTTCTTAAATACAGAAAAAGAAAAATCATATGTGTTTTTAATTTTTATTAAAAATATTTTTCTTTAATTTCTTTCTGTGGACTTTACTTTTGTGTATATTTTTTCAAATTCTATTTTACCCCCATCATCTCATTTTAGTCTACTTCAGTGTATTCATTTTTTCAAATTCTCAAATGATTTCCTTCCCCCCCCCCTTTTTTTTTTGTTTAATCTGTCAAACCACTTTGAACACCCAGAGCAAAACACATCTAGGATCTAGCATCATCTATTCAATTTTGTGTGGGGGTGTGTCTTTAATTTTTAATTTTAATATTTTTTTTACTTTCAATTTTTCTATCTCATTAATTCCTTTTCTCCCTTCAAAAGGACAAAACGAAGGAATTCACCCCAAAAGAAAGAGCACGAAGAAACGACAGCCAGGGATTTAACCCACACAGATACAAGCAAGGTGTCTGAACCAGAATTTAGAATCACGATAATAAGAATACTAGCTGGAGTCAAAAATAGGTTAGAATCCCTTTCTGCAGAGATAAAAGAAGTAAAAAAATGGATGGGTGCAGCAGCAGCAAGGATGGATGAGGCAGAACAGAGAATCAGCGATATAGAGGACAAACTTACAGAGAATAACAAAGCAGAAAAAAGAGGGAGATTAAGGCAAAAGAGCACGATTTAAGAAATAGAGAAATCAGTGACTCATTAAAAAGGAACAACATCAGAATCATAGGGGTCCCAGAAGAGGAAGAGAGAGAAATAGGGGTGTAAGTGTTATGTGAGCAAATCATAGCAGAAAACTTTCTTCACCTGGGGAAAGACACAGACATCAAAATCCAGGAAGCACAGAGGACCCCCATTAGATTCAACAAAAACCGACCATCAACAAGGGATATCATAGACAAATTCACAAAATACTCAGGCAAGGGGAGAATTATGAAAGCAGCAAGGGAAAAAAGTTCCTAATTTACAAGGGAAGACAGATCAGCTTTGGAGCAGACCTATCCACAGAAACTTGCCAGGCCAGAAAGGAGTGGCAGGATATAGTCAACGTGCTGAATCAGAAAAATATGCGGCCAAGAATTCTTTATCCAGCAAAGATGTCATTCAAAATAGAAGGAGAGATAAAAAGTTTCCCAGACAAACAAAAATTAAAGGAGTTTGTGACCACTAAACCAGCCGTGCAAGAAATTTTAAGGAGGACTCTCTGAGGAGAGAAAAGATGAAAACATATATATATAAATAAATAAATACCAAAAGAAACAAAGATTATAAAGGACCAGAAAACACCACCAGAAACTCCAACTCTACAAGCATCATACTGGCAATAAATTTGTATCTTTCAGTACTCACTAAACATCAATGGACTCAATGCTCTAATCAAAAGACATAGGGTGACAGAATGGATAAGAAAACAAGATCCATCTATATGCTGTTTACAGGAGACTCACGTTAGACCTAAAGACACCTTCAGATTGAAAATAAGGGGATGGAGAACCATCTATCATGCTAATGGTCAACAAAAGAAAGCCAGAGTAGCCATACTTATATCAGACAATCTAGACTTTAAAATACTGTATCAAGAGATGCAGAAGAGCATTATATCATAATCAAGGGGTCTATCCACCAAGAAGACCAAAGAATTGTAAACATTTATGCACCAAATGTGAAAGCACCCAAATATATAAATCAGTTAATCACAAACATAAAGAAACTCATCAATAGTAATACCATAACAGTAGGAGACTGCAACACCCCACTCACAGCAATGGACAGATCATCTAATCGAAAAATCAACAAGGAAACAATGGCTTTAAATGACACATTGGACCAGATGGACTTAACAGATATATTCAGAACATTTCATCCTAAAGCAGCAGAATATACATTCTTCTCCAGTGCACATGGAACGTTCTCCAGAATAGACCATATACTGAGACACAAATCAGCCCTAAGTATGTAAAAAGGATAGTGATCATACCGTGCATACTTACAGACCACTACGCTATGAAACTTGAAATCAACCACAAGAAAAAATTTGGAAAGGTAACAAATACTTGGAGACTGAAGAACATCCTACTAAATAATGAATGGGCTAACCAAGCAGTTAAAGAGAAAATTAAAAAGTATATGGAAGTCAATGAAAATGATAACACCACAACCCCAAACCTTTGGGACTCAGCAAAGGTGGTCATAAGAGGAAAGTAGATAGCAATCCAGGCCTTCCTAAAGAAGGAAGAAAGATCTCAGATACACAACCTAACCTTATGCCTTAAGGAGCTGGAAAAAGAATAGCAAATAAAACCCAAAACCAGCAGAACACAGGGAATAATAAAGATTAGATCAGAAACGAATGCTATTGAAACCAAAAAACAGTAGAATAGATCAATGAGACCAGAAGCTGGTTCTTTGAAAGAATTAACAAAATTGATAAACCACTAGCCAGTTTGAGCAAAAAGACAAAGGAAAGGACCCAAATAAGTAAAATCAAGAATGAAAGAGGAGAGATCACAACCAACACAACAGAAATAAAAACAATAATAAGATAATATTATGAGCAATTATACGCCAATAAAATGGGTAATATGGAAGAAATGGGCAAATCCCTAGAAACATATACACTGTCAAACTGAAACAGGAAGAAATAGAAAATTTGAACAAGCCCATAACCAGTAAGGAAATCGAATTAGTAATAAAAAATCTGTCAAAAAACAAGAGTCCAGGGCCAGATGACTTTCCAGGCGATTTCTACCACATTTAAGGAAGAGTTAACACCTATTCTCTTGAAACTGTTCCAAAAAATAGAAATGGAAGGAAAACTTCCAAACTCTTTGTATGAAGCCAGTATTACCTTGATTCCAAAACCAGACAGAGACCCCACTAAGAAGGAGAACTATAGACCAAATTCCCTGATGAACATGGATGCAAAAATCCTCAACAAGATATTAGCCAACTGGATCCAACAATACATGAACAAAATTATTCACCATGACCAAGTGGGATTTATACCTGGGATGTAGGGCTGGTTCAATATCCGCAAAACAATTAACATGATTCATCACATCAATAAAAGAAAGGACAAGAACCATATGATCCTCTAAATAGATGCAGAGAAAGCATTTGACAAAATACAGCATCGTTTCTTGATAAAAATCCTCAAGAGTGATAGAAGGAGCATACCTCGAGATCATAAAAGCCATATATGAATGACCCAACGCTCATCCTCAATGGGGAAAAACTGAGAGCTTTCCCCCTAAGGTCAGGAACAAGACAGGGATGTCCACTCTCGCCACTGTTACTCGACATAGTATTGGAAGTGTTAGTCTCCGCAATCAGACAACACAAAGAAATAAAAGTCATCCAAATCGGCCAGGAGGAGGTCAAACTTTCACTCTTCGCAGATGACATGATACTGTACATAGAAAACCCAAAATATTGCACCAAAAAACTGCTAGAATTGATTCATGAATTCAGCAAAGTTGCAGGATATAAAATCAATGCACAGAAATCGGTTGCCTTCCTATACACCAACAATGAAGCGACAGAAAGAGAAATCAAGGAATCGATCCCATGTATAGTTACACAAAAAACCATAAAATACCTAGGAATAAATCTAACCAAAGAGGTGAAAAAACTATACATTGAAAATGATAGAAAGCTTATGAAAGAAATTGAAAAAGACACACAAAAAAATGGAAAAAGATTCCATGCTCCTGGATAGGAAGAACGAATATTTTTAAAATGTTGATACTACCCAAAGCAATCTACATATTCCGTGCAATCCCTATCAAAGTAACACCAGCATTCTTCACAGAGCTAGAACAAATAATCCTAAAATTTATATGGAGCCAGAAAAGACCCCAGATAGCCAAAGCGATCTTGAAAAAGAAAACCAAAGCAGGAGGCATCACAATCCCAGACTTCAAGCTATACTACAAAGCTGTAATCATCAAGACAGTATGGTACTGGCACAAGAATAGATACTCAGATCAATGGAATAGAATAGAGAACCCAGAAATGGACCCACAAATGTATGGCCAACTAATCTTTGGCAAAGGAGGAGAGAATATCCGATGGAATAAAGACAGTCTCTTCAGCAAGTGGTGCTGGGAAAACTGGACAGGGACATGCAGAACAGTGAACTTGGACCACTTTCTTATACCATACACAAGAATAACTCAAAATGGATGAAAGACCTAAATGTAAGACAGGAAGGCATCAAAATCCTTGAGGAGAAAGCAGGCAAAACCTCTTTGATCTTGGCCACAGCAACTTCTTACTCAGTATGTCTCCAGAGGCAAGGGAAACAAAAGCAAAAATGAACTACTGGGACCTCATCAAAATAAAAAGCTTCTGCACAGTGAAGGAAACAATCAGCAAAACTAAAAGGAAACCGACAGAATGGGAGAAGATATTTGCAAATGACATATGGCATAAAGGGTTAGTATCCAAAATCTATAAAGAACTTCTCAAACTCAACACCCAAAAAACAAATAATTCAGTGAAGAAATGGGCAAAAGACATGAATAGACACATCTCCAAGGAAGACATCCAGATGGCCAACAGACACATGAAAAAATGCTCAACATCACTCATCATCAGGAAAATACAAATCAAACCACCATGAGATACCACCTTACACCTGTCAGAGTGACTAACATTAACAACTCAGGCAACAACGGATGTTGGTGAGGATGTGGAGAAAGAGGATCTTTTTTGCATTGCTGCTGGGAATGCAAGCTGGTGCAGCCACTCTGGAAAACAGTATGGAGGTTCCTCAAAAAACTAAAAATAGAACTTCCCTACAACCCAGAAATTGCACTACTAGGCATTATCCACAGGATACAGGTGTGCTGTTTCGAAGGGACACATGCACCCCCATGTTTATAGCAGCACTATCAACAACAGCCAAAGTATGGAAAGAGCCCAAATGTCCATCGATGGATGAATGGATAAAGAAGATGTGGTATATATCTATATATATATATACACACACACACACACACACACACACAATGGAGTATTATTGGGCAATCAAAAAGAATGAAATCTTGCCATTTGTAACTATGTGAATGGAACTGGAGGGTATTAAGCTAAGTGAAATTAGTCAGAGAAAGGCAAAAATCATATGACTTCACTCATATGAGGACTTTAAGAGACAAAACAGATGAGCATAAGGGAAAGGAAACAAAAATAATATAAAAACAGGGAGGGGGACAAAACAGAAGAGACTCATAAATATGGAGAACAAACTGAGGGTTACTGGAAAGGTTGTGGGTGGGGGGACAGGCTAAATGGGTAATGGGCACTAAGGAATCTACTTCTGAAATCATTGTTGTACTATATGCTAACTAATTTGGATGTAAATTTAAAAAAAATAAAAACTTAAATTAAAAAATTTTAAATTAAAAAAAGAAATAATTATTGATATTTTTGTTTGGTGTGTAGTGTCAGTAATTTTACTCTAATATGGGTAAGATATTTTCCAAAGGCATACGTCCTCTCCAGGAAATCCTACCTCTCTTCTTGGACATTAGGAATGAAGATAGAGTACACTTACACATAATCACCCATACTATTTAATAATAAAATATATAATTTCTAATCTAACTTCATAGGTGCAGAGTTTACTATCTGTTTGGTATGACATGATAACTGTAGACAAATACATGATGATCTGAAATGCTTTTGGACATTTGGCTTTTATGGGGGGAGTGCTGAGCTGTTTTTAAGTTTTGAAGTACATCCTACCCATGATATGTGCACTCAGCCTTCTTGCTTTATGGCAGTGGTACAGCTTTTGTCTTGGCTTCTTCCCTGTGACCCTTCCCATTAGTTTCTAGCCACTGCTCAACCCTCTCCACTCAAAGAGGAAGCTTTATCTCTCCTTTTATTTCCTTCCAGTTCCTGTTAAAAAAAATAGAGGCCTATTATTATCATTATGCATAAATGCATAAAAAGATAATATTTTACACCAGAAAAAAAAAAGTTCTCTGTCCATATTACATCAACTCAGGCAGAACTCTTATACCCAAATAGTATACACTCTGTCTTCTCCCTGGTTCCAATGAGTGAACTGTCAATGCTCTTCTCTAAACTCAGGTGTTCTACTCATTCACCGGATGCCATCTGCTACTGACTACTCAAAGAATAACTTCTGTAGTCGTTCTCTCTCTCTCCCTCTTGTATAACTGTAGGCAATGTTGGCATGCCCAGGGCTCTGCCCTGTAGTCTTCACATCTTGGTCTACAACTGACCCCTAAATGTTCTCAAATTTAGACTTCAAATACGCTTCATCTCTTGAAAGATTCATCACTTATATCTCAAAGCCAAACCACACTCCTAAATTCTAAATTAATATATTCAAATTGCTTACTTAACATCTCCAGCTGCATAACTAAGAGGCGTCTTTAACATATTTAAAACTGAGGTCTTGACCTTCCCTGTATCTTTTCTTCTCAAGGTTCCACATCTCTGAAAATGGCAATTCTATGTTTTCCAGTTGTTCAGATCAAAACAGTGGAAGCACAACTGAGTTTTCTCACTTCCTCATAACTACGTAACAACCAACAACAAATACTCTGAACTTTTTCTTCAAAATATATCCATAATCTAATAATTCTGAATAATCTAATTACTACCATCATTGCCCCTCTAGTCAAAGCCACTATTATCATTCACTTCAACTACATGGATTCTCTCCTTCCACCTTTGTTTCCATGCAGTCTGTTCTTTACACAGGAGCCACAGGCAGGTCATGGCATGCCTCTGCTTAAAAACATCCCATGGCTTTCCAGCCTCCTCAGAGTAAAAATCAAAGTCCTCGCCATGGTTTACAAGACCCTATGTTATCCAGCCCAATAAGATCTCTCTCCAATGTCATCTCTTACCCATTCCCCCCTTGCTCACTTCTAGTCACACTGGCATGTTTCTATTTTCTAGAACACATCTGGCCCTCAGTCATCCAAAGAGCCTGTGTTCCTTTGCCTGTGGATCACCTTTCCACATGGATCAACAAAGCAGACCTCTTCACTGTCTTCAATCTTCTGTTAACTTATCATACAGGTCTGACATAAAATAGAATATTAATAAAGGCTAGAACATGCATAATAGTAAATGCTTGCTACATCCATCATTAGAGATTGTACTGGATCAGATACAATGTGATATATATTTAGAGAAATACAGTTTCACTGTATGAATGAAATCTAGAAGATTTAAAACAATAAATATCTTCCATGTAACTGTGAAAGAGAAATACTAATTGCTAACACTTCCTGAATTCTATTTTCCTGGACATTGTGTTCCTTATGCATAATAAATCACTTAATCTTTAAAATTGCCCTGGGGAATAGGTAATATTATTTCCATTTTAGAGATAAGACACGTGCAAAGAGAAGTAATTTGCCCCAAATCACAAAGAATGGGAGCTGGGATTTCAATCTAAGTGATATCTTCAAAACTATGCGTTTCACCACCACGCTCATTTTCCAAACTATGTCCATAATTTCAGGTTTCTTCATGAAACAAAATTCCCTAGGTTCAACCTTGGTTTTTTAAAAGTACCACTCTTAGGAGAGATGTTGATAATAAGGGAGGCTGTGCATGTGTTGGGGGAGGGATTTTATGAGAATTCGCTATACCATCCTCTCAATTTTGCTACCAATCCCAAACTCCTCTAAAAAGTCTTTTAAAAATTCCTTTAGAAAAAAAGTTAGAATGCTCAAATAAATTGTAAATAAGATTACAAAAGTAAAGACAAGTACGCTTGGCACAATTCTAATACCCTCCCAAGATTCTTGCCCCTTGCTGTACACTTCTGCATGATCCTCTCTGTTGAGGGTAGGCAGGCTTTGTAAATATGATGGAATGGTCACTCCAATGCCTGGATAATGCTACTTTGCACAGGTGACCTTAAGAAAGAGTGATGTTCCTCACTGGGCTCCAGCATAAGTGAGCATAAGTTCAGGGAGCCCTCTTTCTGAAAAACAAAGTCAAATTCTGGCACACAAATTTTATGTGCAGGAAGTTTTCCATTGTTGGCTTTGAAGATGGAGAGAGTCATATGGCATGGACCTGCGAGTATGTAAGTGACCCTCTAGTAGGTTTCTATCAAGTAACTGAATTCTGCCAACAACTGGAATCATCTTGGAGGAGAACTCTGAACTTCAGATGAAGATACAGCTGAGAACCTAGCTTCTCTGTGCCTGGATTTATAACCCACAAAACTGTGAGATCATATATTGGTATTACTTGAAGCCATTATGCTTGCAGTGATTCCTTACTTGGCAACAGAAAACTAAGACAACAGGCATCTCAGTTATATCAATGAATATAATTCGTTCACATTCACTCAGAAAAAGAAACTACTTTGTCTGATTCGGTTTAAAGAAAATATTTTGCCTGGAAGAAATATATATCTAAAGCAAAATGCTGTAGAAATAGAGCAAAAAAGTGGCAATATTAATAGAGTAGATTGGAAAAATAATGCAGAAGCACTAGGATTGTTTATATTGACCAAAGAGTTATAATCTACCAGATAGGTAATACAGCCATACACTTCTATGTGCCTGCTACACAAAATAACAAAATGAAGCATGAGAAGTACAAGATGAATTTGAAACAAAGATCTTGTGAGAGTGTTCGATACATCTTTGTCAAGCTCAGATGAGGTTCATAGAATTTGTGTGCTTAAGGGATCATGGAGGTTGGTGGCAGCAAGAACAGATGAGAAGCAGCATGGAGAGGGATTCCTGCTGATTAACTGTTGCTTAATTTCAGTTATGCCCTTCGTTTAAGAGCAAACTTCAGGTCAGAACCTGAAAGGACACCAATTTCTTACTCTTTGCCCCATTATCTGGTTAAAATATACTGAAAAACCTGAGTGTTTAAAGTATATTCAGAATCCACATTTGACTTAATTGTATACTTTATCCTGGCTAATATGCAGTTATGTCAGCATTTGGATGAACATTACCCACAAAATATTGAACAAAAAATATATACAGTGCGATTGTTATTAATATGAAACTATTGTGACATTCAGTTTATTGTGGACTTGACCTACTTCTATTAAGATTTTTATTGTTTCACTGAAATTAAATACCTTACCTGTTGATTCGTTTTAAGTGGACTGCCAAGTCAACAGTGTGGCATGGAGCTGTGGTCTTCACACAAGGTTGGGCATAAACACACCAGAGGGTACACAAAGACATTCCAAGCGTTCAAGTTTCCTTTACTGATGCTGATACTTTCAGATCCTTAGCTTCTATGTAGATTCTTTTCCAATCCTAATCTGAAAAAGAACATATTTTGCTGATTCTTCATTCCCAACTCCCCTTTCATAATCCTTTCTCCTACTTCACCCAGATTATGATCCTCTCACATTATCCAGAATCTTGCAATGAAGTGTGTCCCTAGCCAATAAAACTATCCCAGGCATCAAATGAAGTCAGTTTGATTGAAAGAAACATTGGTGAGTGACTTTAGTGACTGTTTAACAACGTGTTTTGCAAGTCAGTTGGCTTTAAATTCTTTGCTTTCAACAAAATTGATGTAATACCGAATAAAATCAATAACATATTATTGAAAATAATTTTTGTGACTTTTGGCATATTTATATAAAAGCTTCAGACAAATTGAGTAATATTAATACTCCCATCCCATCCACTTAAAAATGTGAAAAGGATTTTACATTCATAAAAACAAAACCTAACAGATTTGATTGAACTCTGATTCTCTAACAATTCTAATTATTCATCCATAGATAGAAGAGAAAGTTTAATCTCTCTCATTTAGAAATGTAAGACTGATCAATTTGTCATATTTAATAATTATTTATCAGCCTCTTAACATGTCTATATTGTTCTGACTACATGAGACCTAATAAAAATTGCATTGGCAAATTAATTATGAAGATATGTCTTAGTAATTAGACATAATTCTTTTGATAAGAAATTTAAAAAATTAATTTTGAATTATATACCCATATTTATTGTAGGGAATTATAATAAGGTGATCAATAAAAGATACTAAAAATAGAATATTACATTAAGATAAAATGTTATGAAAGTTGTATAGCAAAACTCAGAGATCTAGGATAAAAAAGGTATTATATAGAATTCCTAAACATAAAAAGAATGAGTACTTTTTAAAAAGTAAATGATTATAGGGGTGCCTAGGTGGCTCAGTTGGGCAGCCGACACTGGCTCGGGCCATGATCTCATGGTTCATGGGTTTGAGCCCCACGTCAGGTTCTGTGCTGGTAGCTCAGAGCCTGGAGCCTGCTTCAGATTCTGTGCCTCGTTCTCTGTCCCTCCCCTGCTAATGCTCTGTCTGTCTGTCTCTCTCTCAAAAATAAACATTAAAAAATGATTAAAAAAATAAATTATTGTGAGCATGAAATCACTGTGATATTTAGGTTCAATCGGACATTTTTAAGAGAATTATCTAGATGTTAATTTTTAATGAAAATAGTTGCAGTCTGTCAAATTGCATCTTTATGACTATTTAAAATTTTGATTAAAAATTTTAGCTATCAACTTAGACGTGCATATTGGAGAGCATATTTTTCACAATGTATTAAAGACAGTATGAGCAAAGAAGTTTGAAGGCATTACCACAGAGCAGGGGCTTTGAATTTGGTCATTCCTGGGATGTAATAATTTCTTGTACTACTTTCTAACCAGAGCATAGCATATTCCTTCAGCAATAAATTAGGATTAATTCCTCTTTCAAGATTGCTGAGAATAAATAAAATAATGTCTATAACTGACCTACCCTGTACTTAGTACCCGTACCTCCCTCATATCTTCCACTACAGGGAACATGGTGCCTAACCTAGTAAATGTGTTGACTTAATTTCAAAAAAAAATCAACTTTAGCCATAACAATACTCAGAGAAAAAGCTTCTTTTGATGACAAGGGGAACCAGGTCTCTGACCAACATCCCAAGACATGGATGCCATTAAAACAGACTGCTTTTCTGTTTTGTTTTTTTTTTAGTGTTCATTTCTGAGAGAAAGAGAGACAGACAGACAGAGAGTGAGTGGCAGAGGGAAAGAGAGAGAGGGAGACACAGAATCCAGAGCAGGCTCCAGGCTCTGAGCTGTCAGCACAGAGCCCGATGCGGGACTCAAAGTCACAAATCGCGAGATCGTGACCTGAGATCAACCAACTGAGCCACCCAAGTGCCCCTTGCTTTTCTTTTAATTAGGATTATGTGCCATGTAGATGAATTCAAATATTATAAGGAGAATTTCTGAACTTTACACATGCTTGTCATTAAATTATAAAAACTAATATTTTACAAGAAAAGGCATACAGATGTTTTCTTCAGGAAATACTAGACTTACCCTTAAAAAAGGTCCATAAAAAAAAAACAACAACACTCCTCCCTTGAAATTAGCATATTCTATTATAGCTAGTAGAGATTTCAATACAGAATATCTTTTTTAATTTTTTTAACGTTTTATTTATTTTTGAGACAGGGAGAGACAGAACATCAACAGGGGAGGGTCAGAGAGAGGGAGACACAGAATCTGAAACAGGCTCCAGGCTCTGAGCTGTCAGCACAGAGACCGACAGGGGGACTTAACCGACTGAGCCACCCAGGCGCCCCTCAATACAGAATATTTTTGTGCCTGTCTAATGGGGAACTCAAAATTATCTGTGTATCTTTGTATTTCGTAAACTGTAAGGCTGGGGTTTGTCTGAAGAATACAGTGTATCAGTGATCTTTAAATAGATGTGAGTAAGCAAGAGATTGCAAATTTATCAGAAACATGGATAAAATTTAAAATTAAGGGTTTCAGTAGGTCCTCAAACCCATGAACTGCAGTGAGAGGCAGACCAGGTTTCTTTGGACCTCCTACCCCATGTTAGGAAGAATAAAGAAATTAGTAACCCTGAGGAATGAATTAATAGAAGTCAAATCTGTGGAAAAAAGGACCAAAATCAAATACATAAACTGGAAGATTTATCCAACAGTGATTTTGGTCATAACAATCAACTACAATTTATTAGCTTCCATAAATTAAGGCCCTTTGTGAATTAATCAATCTAAAACTTAACCCCTAGAAAATGGTTCAAAGATTAGATTTCTGATTCATTATGACAGATGAATGCCTGGATTTATTTTTGATTTTCATAGAATCCTTAAATATTCCTGGTTAAATAAACTCTTGGCAAATAGGAGTGACAGATTCCTAAGTACAATTGTGGCTTAAGCAGATACAAGGCAAGAGAAAACTATCCCCACACCTACCTCCACACAAACAGGACTTCAATAAAAAATAATTTTCACCATCCTTCTAAAGTTTTTTCTTTTTATGTAGACAAGTAAAGTTGGACTGGAACTATGGAGTTACATATTCAGAAACAAATACATATTTATTTGATAAATCAAATTATGATTCAATCTTAGTAAGGCGATGTATACTATGCTTATGTCTAACTTTATTTAATCATCTTTATTCGTGCATACATCTCTTTATTATCTTTTATCTTTAGGATTTTTATAAGAAATAACTTATTATGCAAAAATGTAAATTTGGTGCCTGGGTGTCTCAGTGAGTTAAGCATCCAACTTCAGCTCAGGTCATGATCTCACAGTTCGTGGGTTCAAGCTCCGCATCAGGTTCTGTACTGACAGTGCAGAGGCCTGGAGCCTGCTCCTGATTCTGTGTCTCCCTCTCCCTCTCTGCCCCTCCCTGACTTATGCTCTATCTCTGTCTTTCAAAAATGAGTAAACGTCAAAAATTTTTTTAATGTAAACTTTTGAAAGCAGTCATCTAAAACTAAATACTGGCCATCAAAAGAGTCAAGTGAACCATTCAGCACAAGCAAAAGGTTTATGCCCAAAGGTTTTACAACACTCATTTATATGAAAATAAGTAAAACATATTTTAGCATATATATTCAGAATTGATTTTATGCACATTATGTATTCTAATCATAACATTCTAATTTATAAACAATACATACTATGGTTCTGACAGTGAAACTGTGATGAAACACAGAGTACAAATTTTAATTACATACAGTTCTAATACAGTGAGCACTGCAGCATTTCTGTCATCTTTGAAATGGTAACAGAATGAAAAAAAAGTTTTTGAAATATGAGCATGAAGGTAATGAGATCAATAAATGTCAGCTAGAAAAAGTAATCACAACTCCTGAGACTCACTGACCTTTCTACAAATTCCAGAAATAATAGAGTAGCTTGGGATGAGGAATTCTTTAACAATGAGAAACTGATACAATTATAAGAAGAAAGGGAAGCATAGATTGCCTTATGACAGCAAAAACATTGCCTATAAAGGTAATTTTGACACAATAATTTATTCCCTTGATTTTTCTGCTAAGGTCACCACCAACATTGATCACAAATCTTAGGTCTTTACAGAGACAAAATTCCCATTGAAGCCTTGTGAATACTGATATACCTGCTTCATAAACTTTTAGTTTGCTTTGTCATATTTAGCATCCTAATAGAGGTTAATCGTGCAGTTAGTTAATTTAAATGCCCAAAGTGAAAAGCATTCTATTTTGGAAGTTGTAAAATCACTCTATCAGTATCTGAATATAATCTGGAAAAATCCAATTTTGGAAAGTGTTTGAAGGAGTCTTTGGAAAGATTTAATCATCATTAAATATTCAGCATTTGAATATAAAATGAAATGACACTGTAAAACTCCGAACTATGATATTAAAATATTTTTTAAAGTCCACAAAATTTTAGAACATACTGTAAAATAAGGCTTCTGGAATGGTTAAGTTTCTACAGAACCAGAAGGGATGAGAAAGGAGCAAGTTTTCATTTATTATGGCTTTTATTCTGAGTGCAGACTGGAATGGGCACTATAAAAGTGGCTAAAATTTCAAGAGAAAACCCACAGTCGTTCTACACCAAGAAATGAGAAAAAAAAAAAGTTCAGGGAAAACACAGGTATTTAAAAGTGAAGGTAAAATCAAGGAAATTAAAAAACCAGAAATATAAACCACAGATTCTGCTCAAATACCTCGTCCATATGTTTGGCTGACCCTGAACTATACATGCGCTGGGAAAAGTCAAAGTAGTATGTCTAAATAAAAAAAATAAAAAAAAAAAAACCTGAGATTTAAATATCCAGCCAAGAGGCAGAGTTTTCAATTTGACTCCAACCAAATTACCTACTGAAAGAAGTCATCAACACACTTCTTAGAAATATAATAAAATCCAGAGACTCCACAACCTGAAATTCAGGATGCTCAGGATATAATTATAAACTACTTGACTCATAAAGAATCAGGAATCTTAAAAAAAAAATCATCTGAAACCCAATCAAAAAAAGAAACAGGTCTTGAAATTATCAGAAAAGGAATTCTAAATAACTGTCATAATTAAACTCAATAAAAATATGATCACAATGAGAAAAAGAAAGCAATTCTTGGAGATGAAATAAAAAGCTATAAAAGAGAACTGAATGTGACAGGATTCTGAGAAGATATTAAGTAGAAAGTACCAGGAATCTGTCTTCCCAACGAGGTAACACTTATACTGGCAGAATCTGTCTAACATAACTATTTAGGAACTCTAGAAGCTACTGAAGGTTGCAACTTTCAAAGGAAGGCTTGAATATTAAATTACAGTTAATTGTGGGGCGCCTGGGTGGCTCAGTCGGTTAAGTGGCCGACTTCGGCTCAGGTCATGATCTCGCGGTCCATGAGTTTGAGCCCCGCGTCAGGCTCTGTGCTGACAGCTCAGAGCCTGGAGCCTGTTTCAGATTCTGTGTCTCCCTCTCTCTGACCCTCCCCTGTTCATGTTCTGTCTCTCTCTGTCTCAAAAATAAATAAATGTTAAAAAAATGTTTTAAATAAATAAATAAATAAATAATAAATAAATAAATAAATTACAGTTAATTTCAGTTGTTATCACAAGAGCAGGTACCCATTCCTCTCCCCCAGCCCTATGGCAGGTACACATGTTCCTAAAACAGCCAGCACATAGCTTGTAGGACCCACAGTGAGGACATGTATGGGATCCTTAATAAGTTTATCACCAAATTTCTCATCAGAAACTTTGGAGGCCAGAAGGGAGTGGGCAGATATAATCAAACTGCTAAAAGAGAAAAGCTGTCCACCAAGAATCTGATATCCAGCAAAACTATCCTTCAAGAGTGAGGGTGAAATTAAGACATCCCCAGATAAACAAAAGCTGAGGAAATCCATGACCAAATATCTGACCTGCAAGAAATACTCAAGGAAGCCCTGCAGGGTGAAATGAAAGGACACCAGAGAGTCACTCAAAGCTACATGAAAAAATAAAGATCTCAATAAAAGTAAATAGGGGAGGGGGCACCTGGATGGCTCAGTTGGTTAATTGTCTGACTCTTAATTTTGGCTCAGATATGATCTCACGATCATGAGATAGAACCCTGTGTTGGGCTCTGCACTGACATTGTGGAGCTTCTTGGGATTCTCTCTCTCCCTGTCTCTCTCCCCCTTCCCCATTCTCTCTCTGTCTCCCTCAAAATAAGTAAATACATTTTTAAAAAAGTAAATATCTTCTCCCATTCTCTCAGTTGCCTTTTAGTTTTGCTGATTGTTTCCTTCTCTGTGAGGAAGGTTTTTATCTTCACGAGGTTCCAATAGTTCATTTTGCTTTTGTTTCCCTTGCTTCTGGAGACATGTCTAGTAAGAAGGTTCTGTGGCCGAGGCTAAAGAGGTTGTTGCCTGTTTTCTCCTCGAGTATTTTGATGGCCTCCTGTCTTACATTTAGGTCTTTCATCAGTTTTGAGGGGTTGTTTGTGTATCATGTAAAAAAGTGGTCCAGGTTCATTCTTTTGCATGTCGCTGTCAGTTTTCCCAGCACCACTTCCTGAAGAGACTGTCTTTTTCCCATTGAATATTCTTTTCTGCTTTGTCAAAGATTAGTTGGCCATGCATTTGTGGGTCCATTTCTGAGTTCTCTATTCTGTTCCATTGATATATGTTTCTTTTTGTGCCAATACCATATTGTCTTGATGATTACAGCTTTGCAACACAGCTTAAAATATGGAATTGTGATGCCTCCTGCTTTGGTTTTCTTTTTCAAAATTGCTTTGGCTATTCAGGGTCTTTTATGGTTCCATACAAATTTTAGAATTGTTTGTTCTATCTCTGTGAAGAATGTCTGAGTTATCTTGATAGGGATTGATTTGAATGTACAGATTGCTTTGGGTAGTATGGACATTTTAACATTATTTGTTCTTCCAATCCATAAGCATGGAATTTTTTTCCCATTTTTTTTTGTGTCTTCTTCAATTTCTTTCATAAGCTTTCTATAGTTCTCAGTATACATATCTTTTATCTCTTTGGTTAGGTATATTCCTAGGTATTTTATGGTTTAGCATATTCACAAATGACATATCAGAAAAGGATAAGTATCCAAAATCTATAAATAATTTATCAAACTCAACACCAAAACACAAATAATCCAGTGAAGAAATGAGCAAAAGACATGAAGAGACACTTTTCCAGAAAAGACATTCAGATGGCTGAAGACACATGAAAAGATGCTCAACATCACTCATCAACAGGGTAATACAAATCAAAACTCCTGTCAGAATGGCTAAAATGAACAACTCAGGAAATGACAGATGTTGGCAAGGATGTAGAGAAAGTGGAATCCTTTTGCAGAGTTAGTGGGAATGCAAACTGGCGCAGGAACTCTGGAAAACAGTATGGAATTTCCTCAAAAAATTAAAAATAGAACTACCTTGACCAGCAATTGCACTACTAGGTATTTATCCAAAGGATACAAAAATGCTGAATCAAAGGGGCACATGCACCCCAATGTTTATAGCAGCACTATCAACAATAGCCAAAGTATGGAAAGAGCCCAGTGTCCATCGACTGATGAATGGATAAAGAAGATAGGGTATATGCACAATGGAATATTAGTCAGTGGTCAAAAAGAATGAAATCATACCAGTTGCAACAACATGGATGGAACTAGAGTATATTATGCTACGCAAAGTAAGTCAATCAGAGAAAGACAAATACCATTCAATCTCACTCATGTGGAATTTAAGAAAGAAAACAGATGAACATATGGGAAGGGAAGGAAAAATAAGATGGCAACAGTTAGCGAGGCAAACTATAAGAGACTCTTAATACAGAGAAGAAACTAAGGGTTGTTGGAGGGGAGGTGGGTGAGGAGATGGGCTGAATGAATGATGGGTACTAAAGAGGACACTTGTTGGGATGAGCATTGGGTATTATATGTAAGTGACTAAATTCTAAACCATTATTACACTATGTGTTAACTTTGATTTAAAAGTAAATGAGTGAGCAATTATAAAAGCTAGTATTATAACAATGTTTTGTAGTTCTACTTTTTTCCTACATTATTTAAGAGAGTAAAATATATTGTATTAGTCTAAAAATGTAGTATTATTTTAACTTTGGTTTGTAATGCCACACTTTGTTTTCTACATAATTGAAGACTACCACATTTAAAAGAATTATTAGTTTATTTTGGGGGGCACACAACATATAAAGTCATGATTTGGTCACATGAACAACTGAAAAGTGTAGGAATGGAGCTGGAAAAGAGCAGAGATTTTGCATGTTATTGAAGTCATGCTGGTTTAAATTCAATTTAAGATGTTATAACTTTAGGATGCTAAATGTAAATCCCATGATAATCACAAAGACAAGAGCTACAGACTATACACAAAAAGAAATGAGAAAGGAATTTAATCACTGCACTACAAAAAAATCAACTAAAAACACAAGAATAGAGTATTACAAAAAATGAGGAACAAAAATATGGGGCATATAGAAGCCAAATAAAATAATTACAGATGTCTCCTTTTATCAGTGATTACTTTAAATAAAATGGATTACACTGTCCAGTCAAAAGACAGAGATTGCCAGAATGGATAAAATCATAATACAATTATATTCTGTTACATCTATAGACACAAATAGATTGAAAGTGAAATGATGGAAAACAACATTCCATGCAAATAATAAACAAAAGAGAGATGGGGGGAGCCATACAGAACAAAATAGGCTTTAAATCAAAAAAGATTACAAGAGAAAAAGAAGGACATTATATATTAGTAAAATGTTCAATACAGCAAGAATTTGTAACAATTATAAACATTTACACACCTAATAACAGACCAACAAAATATATAAAGCAAAAACTGACAGAACCAAAGGAAGAAATAGAAAACTCTATGACAATAGAGATGTCAATACCTCACTCTCAAAAATGGACAGATCAATCAGACATAAATTAAGAAAGGAAACAGAAGACTTAAAAATATAATAAACTGGGATGCCTGGGTGGCTCAATTGGTTGAGCATCTAATTCTTGATTTCAACTCAGGTCATGATCCCAAGGTTGTGGGATGGAATCACACATCAGGCTCTGTGCTGAGCATGGAGACTGCTTAATGTTCTCTCTCTCCCCGCCTCTGTCCCTCTCACCCACTCATGCTCTCTCTCTCTCTCTCTCTCTCTCTCTCTCTCTCTCTCTCTCTCTTCTCTCTCTCTCTAAAATAATAATAATGATAAAATACAACAAACTAACTAGATCTAACAGGCATATACAGAACTCTACCAAACAACAGAATAGACATTCTTCTCAAGTGCATAGGAGACATTTTCCAGAACAGCTCATATGTTAGGCCACAAATTAAAGTCTCAATAGATTTTAAAGATATATCATAGAAACTATCTTCTCTGACTACAGTGGGATGAATTTAGAAATCAATAATATAAGTAAAACTGGAAAATTCACAAATGTGTAGAGATTCAATAGTATACTCTTAACCAATTGATCAAAAAAAAAAAAAAAAGAAATCACATAAAAAAGTGGAAATCCTTAGAGAAAAGTGGAAATTAAAACATAACATACCAAAACTTTGGGGATGTAGTGAAATCGCTGTAAAGGGGGAGTTTAAAGATTTACAATCAAACATTAATAGAGTTCCAGGACAAGATGATTATATAGGAAGATCCTGAACTTACCTCTTCCTACAGACATACAGATTCTACAGTTATATATGGAACAATACCCTCCAGGTGAAAAAAAAAATCCTAAAAGCTGATGAGACAACCCCTTTACATCAAGCAAACAAAAAGGAAATCACATCAAAGAGGGTAGGAAAAGCTGAGAGATAATCTCACCATAAACCCCACCCACAATGCAGCAGCTCTCAATCAGGAGAAAACTCAAAACTTAGAGCTTCTGAGGAGTGAAGGGCTCATACGCCACATTGGACACCTGAACTTTTAAGACCAGCATTTGAGAGGCAAGTCCTCAAAACAATTGCCTTTGAGGACCAATGGAGCTCACACCCATGAGACATGTAGGGCTGTGGTGAACTGAGAAATAGTTCTTGAAGGATCTGTCCACAGACTGAGCCATCCCAGGGCCCAGCACAGAAGCAGCCCATTAGAAGATTGCCCAGACATTATGTGAAAGGCTGATTTGCTAATTTTAAAACATTGGCCTGAGGGGCAGAGGCCTCCTGAGATACTCTCCAGGGATGGAGGCTGGTGGGTGCCATCTTTTGCTCTCAGCTTGCTAAAGTCAGCAGGCAACATCTTTTTCTCCTTTTATTTTCTTTTTATTCTTCTTATTTATTTCTTTTATTCTTACATTTATTTATTTATTTATTTATTTATTTATTTATTTATTTATTATTTATTTATTTATCAGTGTCATGTTTGCACTCTGCCTCTGACCCACTCCAGCCAGTGGGTGCCATCCACACACTCTCCCTTTGTCTCACCCCAGAGTGCCATTATCTCCTGGGGGAAGGTTCTACTCACATCTGACTTTACAGTTTTTATGTCCGGTGACACAGCATTTGTGGCTGCCACCCAGGGGATACCTGTTAATTGTCTGGATCCAAAGACCAGGGAGGGACTTGTATTCCTAGGTCTCATGGGACTGTAACAATGCAGAGACAGGTCTTGGCAGGCTACCACTCCCAGTCGTTGTACAGACAGTAGATTGAAACATATCCCCAGCCGTTCTGTCAAATAAAGTCTATTTGTTTATCCAGAAGCTTTAGCCTGTTGGACAAATTATGCTTTGGCACACTTACAGTGGCTTATGAAGGTGCTCCCAGGGAACAAAGGCTGGTGCACATCATCTTTTTACTCTCCCTCTGCCTTGCTCTAACTCACTAGTGTCTTCCAGAGAGGAGCTTATACACTTAACTTGTGCCCTGAGTTTTGGGGCTGCTGCCAAAAATGAACACCTACATTGCTTGGCTCTGGTGGCCAGCAGGGCTTGTATTCACAGGTCCCACAGGACTGTAACCAATGGAAAAAGAGCTTTTGAACAGCTGTCAAGCCCAGGACACAGCAAGAAGCAACAGACCCAGGAGCTCAATTTGTATGTAAAAGAGGCCTATTAGCTATTCATTATAGCTACTGCTTGAGGGTCACACTTCAAGTTAGGCATACATCTAAGGACTGGATGTAAATTCTTCCTGAGAGCTCAGAGAGCAGGGGCTACCTCTGTCCTCTTCCTCTACTGCTACCGAACACCAGCATATCTTGGAAGAGACCTCTTACAAGTCTAGTACACCAGTCTTTACATCTGGTGCTCTGGTTTTTGAGGTTGCCACCCAATAGATATCCCTTGATCACCTGGACCTAGTGGCCAGAAGGGTTTGTGCTCCTGGGGCCCATGAAATTGCAACATTGAGAAAGACAATTGTGGCAGACTACCAATTCGAGGTTACTGCACAGACAGCACATTGAAACACATCCTCAACCATTCTGTAAAAGAGGTCTACATGTTAGTCCTGGAGCTTCATCTTTAGAGACAGGCTTCAGGGTTGGCACACATAAGGGGCTATTGAGGGAACATAGGTTGGGATACCATCACTGTGCTCTCTCTTTGCCTCTCTTCAGCTACAAGCATCTCCCACAAAAATGCTTATACCCTTATCTGGTGTTCTAATTTTTGCAAGAGCAGTTCAGGGAACACAACCAGATTGCCTGGCTTTGATGTCCAGTGGGGCTTAAACTGTGTTACCACAGGACTGAATATATTTTTATTCTTTAAAAGCTGTCGCCTGAGGGTTTGGCCTCCAATCAGCCTACATCTAGGTACTGACTGAAATCTACCACTTTGGGACACTGACTGATCTTAGCATACCCTCAACTCCTGGGAGTTATTAAAAATAAAAAAGGCTGCCTAGACAATCAAAGAGGTTAGAAAGACAATCAAGATCGAGAGCAGGATTGAACAACAAGTTTCATCTCCTATATAAGGCTAACCCACCAAGACTCAGAGAAATGGGTGTTTCATCTAATAGGTAGAAACTAAACAGAGTCAAGCAAAATGATGAAACAAAAAAATATGTTCCAAATAAAAGAAAAAATAAATAAAAGCTCAGGAAAAAAAAACTTAATGAAATAGAGATAAGTAATTTACCTGTTAAAGAGTTCAAAATAATGGTATTAAAGACGCTCCCAAACTCAGAAGAAGAACAGATGAACACAGCAGGAACTTCAACAAAGAGATGGAAAATATAAGAAAGTACCAAACAGAAGTCACATAGCTGAATACAATAAATGAACTGAAAAACATTCTAGAAGGGTTCAACAACAATGAAGCAGAAGAAAGGATCAGTGAACTCAAAGACAAGGCAAAAGAACTCATCCAATCTTAACAGCAAAAAGAAAAAAGGATGAAAATAGTGAAGACAGTTTAAGGGACTTATAGCACAACCTCAAGTGATATAGCATTCACATTATAGGAATTCCAAAAGTAAATAGAGAGATGAAGGGGAAGAAAATTTATTTGCAGAAATAATGGATAAAAACCTCCCTAACTTGGGAAAGGAAACAGACATCCATATCCAGAAAGCCCAGAGTTCCAAATAAGATGAACTCAAAGAGACCCAAATGAAGACACATTATAATTAAAATATCAAAACTTAAAGACAAGGAAAGAATCTGAAAAGCAGCAAGAGAAAAACAATGTGTTATGTAGAAGGGAACCCCTATAATACTAACAGCAAATTTTTCATCAGAAACTTTGGAGGCTAGAATGAAGTACCATGATATAGTCAAAGTACTGAAAAGAAAAACTTCCAACTAAGAATATTTCTACCTACCCAACTTATCATTCAGATTTGAAGGAGAGATAAATAGTTTTCCAGACAAGCAAAAGCTGAAGGAGTTCATAAATAGCCCAATAAGAAATACTAACGGGACTTCTTAGACTGACAAGAAAGGGTGCTAATTAGTAACAAGAAAACAAATGAAAGTGTAAATCTCACTGGTAAAGGTAAATATATAGTAAAGCTAGTGGATTAATCACCTACAAAGCTAGTATGAAGGTTAAACACAAAAGTGATGAAAAAAACCCTGTAACTACAACTAACGATGTACAAGATGAAATGATCTAAAATGTGATATCAAAAACATAAAACATGGGAAAGGGGTAAAAATGCAGAGCTTTAGAATGAATTCAAACTTAAGCTGTTATCAACTAAAATAGAATGTCATAAACATAAGTTGTTATATGTAAGCCTCACGGTAACCACAAATCAAAAACCTATAGTCAATACACAGAAGATAATGAGAAAGGAATCTAAGCATATCACTAAAGAAAGTCATCAAAACAAAAAGGAAGTCAGAAAGAAAAAAGAAAAAAAGAAAAGAAAAACAGAAGAAATACAAAAAGAAAGAAATTATCAAAATGGCACAACGTACATACCTATCAGTAATTACTTTAAATGCAAATGGAATGAATCCTCCAATCAAAAGACACAGAGTGGCTGAATGGATACAAATAAATAAATAAATAAATAAGACACATCTATGTGTTACCTATAAGAGACTCACTTCAAATGTAAGAAATTATATTAACATCTTTTCTGGCCATAAAGGTATGAAACTAGAAATCAACTTACAAAATAAAGTGAAAAAATTAAAATAGGTACAGATTAAACAACATGCTACTGAACAACCAAAGGTTGACAAAGAAACCCAAACCAGAAATCAAAAAATACCTTCAGACAATAATGAGAATAAAAATAAAATATACAAAAACTTACAAGACACACCAAAAGCAGTTCTAAGAGGAAAGTTCATAGAAACAAAAAAAAAAATCTCAAGCAAAAACCTAACTTTGCACCTTCAGGTAATAGAAAAAGAAGATCAATTAAGTCCAAAGTTAGTAGAAGGAAGGAAAAAACAAAAATCAGGGCAGATATAAATAAAATAAAGACTACAAAGACAATAGAAAGACCAATGAAGCCACGAGATGGTTTTTAAAAAGATAAAATGAACAAATTTTAGTTGGACTCACTGAGAAAAACAGAAAGAGGACATAAATAAATAAAATCAGAAATGAAAGAGGAGTTGTTACAACTACTACTACAGAAATACAAAAGATCATAAAATACTTATATGAACAGTTATGCATCAGCAAATTGGACAACCTAGAAGAAACAGACAAATTCCTAGAAAATACAATCTTCCAAGACCAAACCATGAAGAAATAGAAAATCTAAACAAACTGATTGAAGATCTAAGGAGACTGAATCAATAATCAAAAACTTTTCTTGGGGCGCCTGGCTAGCTCAATCATTAGAACAGACAACTCTTGATGTCAGAGTTGTAAGTTTAAGCCCCACATTGGGTGCAAAGATTACTTAAAAATAAAATCTTTAAAACAAAACAAAACTTCCCAATAAACAAAAGCCCGGGACCAGATGGCTTCACTGATGAATTCTACCAAACTATTAAAGAACAGTAAGACCAATTCTTTTCAAACTCTTACAAAACCAAAAAACAGAAGAAGGAACACTTCAAACTCATTTTACAAAGCCAGCATTATACTGATATGAAAACCAAACAAGGACACCATAATCATAGGCCAATATCCCCAATAAACATAGATGCAAAAATCCCCAACAAAGTATTACCAACCCGATTTCAACAACACATTAGAAGGATCAAAAACCACGATCAAGCAGGATTTATTCTAGCATGCAAGAATGGTTCAACATCCACAAATCAATCATAGTGATACACCACATTAACAAAGGGAGAAAAATCATTGATCGTGCAGAAAAATTATTTGACAAAATTCAACCTCCAGTTATGATAAAAATTCTCAATAATGTGTTTATAGAGGAAATGTACCTCAACATAACGAAGGGTATATATGAAAATACCATAGCTAACACCATTTTCAATGATGAAAAGCTGAATGCTTTTCCTCTAACGTTAGGAATAAGACAAGGATGCCCACTATCACCAATTTTATTCAACATAGTAATGGAAATTCTAACCAGAGCAATTAGATAAGATAAAGAAGGAAAAGTTATACAAATTGGAAAGATAAAAGTGAAAGTGTCACTATTTGTAGATGACATGTTATTATATATAGAAAATTTTAAGGACTCCAACAAAAACCTATTGCAAGTAATGAAAAGATTCAGTAAAGTTGAAGAATGCAAAATTAGCAATATATATATATATATATATATATATATATATATATATATATATATCAAATTATTATGTTGTATACCCCAAAGTAATATAATGTTGTAAGTGAATTAACCTTAATAAAAATATAAAAAAGGCAGACATTAAAAAACAAGAAAGATCTCAAATCAACAACCTACCTTTACAACTTAAGAAACTAGAGGGGCGCCTGGGTGGCGCAGTCGGTTAAGCGTCCGACTTCAGCCAGGTCACGATCTCGCGGTCCGGGAGTTCGAGCCCCGCGTCAGGCTCTGGGCCAATGGCTCAGAGCCTGGAGCCCGTTTTGGATTCTGTGTCTCCCTCTCTCTCTGCCCCTCCCCCGTTCATGCTCTGTCTCTCTCTGTCCCAAAAATAAATAAACGTTGAAAAAAAAATTAAAAAAAAAAAAGAAACTAGAAAAGAAAAAATTAAGCTCAAATCTATCAGAATAAAGGGAACAATAAGAAATAGAGCAGAGTTCAACAAAACAGAGAACAGAAAAATAAAGAAAATCAATGGAACCGAAAGTTGGACCTTTAAGAAGATCAGTAAAATTGACAAACTTTTAGCTAGATGGACTAAGTAAAAAGAGAGAGAGAGAGAAGATTCAAATTACTTAAATGAGAATTTTTAGTGGACATTTTTATTGATTCTGCAGAAATAAGAGAATTATAAGAGAGTACTATGAACACCTATATGCCAACAAATTAAATAAACTTGAAATAGACAAATTCCTAGAAATACAAAAGCTATCAAGACTAAATCGTGAGGAAATAGAAAATCTGAATAGACGCATAACTAATAAAGAACTGAATCAGTAATCAAAATCTCCTGACAAAGAAAAGCCCTAATCCAGATAGTTTCTCTGGTGAATTCTATCAAACATTTAAGAAATAATTATTACCAGCTCTTCTCAAACTTTTTCAAAAAATGGAAAAGGAGAGAACACTTCCTAATTCATTCTATGAGTTTTAGCATTACCCTGATGCCAAAGCCAGACAAAGACACTACAAAGACTACAGACCAATATCCCTTATGTGGCTATGAACATGAGTGTACAAATATATCTTTGAGATCTTGCTTTCAGTTTTTTTATTAAAATCCAAAGAATTTTTTAAAGCAAATATTACATTATCTTGTGGGGTTATCATGCATGTAAATGTAATACATATAATAGCTATAGCATTGATGATGAAGGAAAGGGAGACCAACATAATTACAAGTTTGCTACATTTTACATTAAATAATACAATCGTATTTACAAGGAATGCATACATTAATCTCTAAAGAAACTACAGACAAATAATGCAAGAGAGATAGCTAAAAAGTCAATAGTTAAAATAGTTGCAAAAATTATTCAAAAAATCTAAGAGAATGCAGAAAACGGAATAGAGGAACAAAAAACAAAGGGGAATTAAAAGAAACAAATGGACTAAACATACCAATTAAAAGGAAGATATGAAAATAAATTTTTAAAGAAGAGCAAGACTCAAGTATACACCACCTATAAGAAATACACTTTGATATAAAAACATAGATAAGCTGAAGACAAGTGCATAGGAAAGACCATGCAAACAATAAACATAAGAAAGCTGATGTGGCTACATTAATATAAGACAGAATAAACTACAAGAGTATTACCAGAGCTAGAGTCACATTTCATACCAGTGGGAGGATCAATTCATCATGAAGATATAACAATCATAAATATGCTTGTGCCTAAAAACAAAGTTTCAAAGTATATGAAGTCAAAAGCCATAAAAAAGAAAGTCTCAAATTTTGCAAAATAATGTACCATTGGACTAGGAGTCAAGACACCTGAATTTAGCCATTTACCAGCTGACTGCCTTGGACAATTCATGTTATCTCTCTCAGGCATTGTTTATTCATCTTAGAAATAATAATAACACCTATAGTTAAGATTTGTTTTGGGGATTGAAAATAATGAAAGTGAAAGATCTAGGATAGCATCTAGCAATCAACTAGAACCTAAAAAATGCTTATCACACGTATTGAATCAGAATTCTTTTCTATTCTTACCACTGCCTAAATCAAGGTAAGAAATGAAGACTGAATAAACAGTAAATAACATATTAAACAGTGACACTGCTGAAACACTTTTGATAGGGCAGAGGGACAGATGGTCTTTAATAGAATTATTGCAGAAGCAACATGGACCTTTGTATCTATTTCTCAGCTGCGATCCTAACCCATAAGGGACTTTTCCTATGGAAGGGATCTTCCTGGCCACGTCTGTCTGTCAGAAACTAAAAAAAGAGCACACATTTAAAATAAAGTGAAAGCTTCAGGGCCCTACAGAAGCCAGTCATGGGGTTAATAAACAACCCGGGGGGGGGGGGGGTAATAAACAAACTGGGCAGCCACCATTTTCTAGAGCATATTAGCAGGAAGCAAAATTACTGGAGAGTTTACCTATGTTGTAGTATTTATAATTTTGAGAACTTGTTAATTAAAAAAATGAGAATTTTCGACAACTGATAATATAAAGAATGACTATCACAGTATCAAAATGGAGTATAAGCATGACATGGGATGCATACAGGTGGGAAGAAAAAGACAGAATTTCACAATGAGAAACACCACTTAAAAAAAATGGCAGTATCATATTTAAAACCTAAAACGATACATGAGTACTGATGTCAAAAAGTGCCCTATAATATTCACAGTTTATTGCATATGTTTTCATTTATATCAATGAATATAAAGATAACATGGGTTTATTCCTAAATACTTGTTCACTCTCAACTACTATTTTTGTTCTCTTAATAAATTTTCAATATAGATAATTGAGCCTATTATTGATATACCTGGTTGACCCTCTACCTGAAAACAGCAGAGAGAGTCTGATGCTCAGAGTTATCAAAGACAGAATATTTTCACAATGCTTTCTTCTTTCTGAGGGTGCTATACATGGCAAATGAATTTTCCCCCCAAAAAGGATATTTTTAACACAAGAGAATATTCCTATTCCAGAGTCATGTCTGATAGTTCTTACATGACTAAAATGATGAAAAGTCAGTATTAATGACAGGACACTGAGGTTTATACATTAACCAAATGTTCCTAGTGCTTCTAGAAACTAAAAGATGTTATAAGTCAATCTCTACTTTTCTATGGAAAAGATAATTACCTGACATAAACGCAACCTCTGACAGACCTTGGGGAAAAAACACATACATCAACCTGTCATATTACAATTTCTTGATAGGTCAAATTTCACTCCCAGTGGCTCGCCAAGTGCTGAGCATATTACCACCTGGTACAGAAGTGTAAAATAATATTAGCTTCAATAATAACTCAGGCTCTACCTGTGACATTATAGGAAATCAAGCCCATGACAATTTTTCATGAATCTGAGTTACTTGTTCAATGGGAAAATTATAATTCTACCATAATAATTTATATACAATATTAATATCAATGACTCATTTCCTGGTAGTTAAAAAATACATGCTTAAGTGAATAGTCATAAGCAAAGGAAGAATGTGGTTCTGTCAATCATGCCGGTATTGTGTTTTCTATATATCAGTAATTTAAAATTGTCTGAAAATAGCCAATGGATTTCCATCTAATATACACATAGGCCCATGTGATTTTCTGCATCAGAAAGATCCAAAATTACAAAATCCCTTAGAGATATTAGTGTAAGACAAAAAAGACCATAATGTGATGGTACTCATCTGTTGAGTGATGAACTAAAGAGGATTATCCTAAATGTGACCAATGGAGAAAATTTGTATTTTTGCATGAGCTTAAAGCCCACAAATGAATCACTTGATCACATTAATATGGCTGCTAGAATTTTTATAAAAGTGCTACTAATAGACTATACTGGCAAACAGTAACCATAGATACGGCAGCTCTGTTTCAGTGTAAATTTCAGGCAACCTGAGGGGCAGAATCAGTAGCATGTTAATAGGAACTTCATAGGTATGAGTGACATTCACTAAGCAAAGTACTAGATCATACATCATCACTGAACACTTCAGACAAACCTGGAGAAAGTATAATCAACAGGAACATTTCTATATGGAATAACATAACGTATGCATAGATAAAATGCTATCGAGTTTTGTAATTGCTATTTACAACATGGAGGAATAAGGTCAGCAAGAATTAAATGTCCAATTTCACACAGCAAGGCAGCCATGAAGCTGAAACTAGTCAACAGAAGAGAAAATGTATAGCTTTCAAATACCTGAAATATACCTGATGTGGTATACAGTTACTGCTTCATGCTGAGCTACCATTTGTTCTTGATGCAGGACAGTAACAAAAGAAATCAAAATTTAAAAGATTAAAAAGTTAAAACAACCCACCCACACAGACCTTCACCAAATGCATTATAGCCTTTGGATTTCCCTAGGACATAACCATTGGAAATGTGCATTTCAGCAATAAACATGGTACTTTTCTTCCATGTTCTCAGTGCTTTTGTTTTGAAAAAGCTACACATTTTACCACAGATGAACCCTTAAGGGAAGGAAGTGCACACATTTTCCTTTGAGTTCCTTTAGTTCAAGTGGCATTAGGTATATAATTATTGTGTTTGCGTATACTCCAGTAAATGCTCTCTTAAAATTTGCCTGAAAAAACTATACAGCATTTCACATTTCAAAAATGAAAGCTCTTTTTTAAAAAGTCAACCAAGATAGTCTCTTACCTATAATAACAACAGGCAAACCACTTAGACTTAGAACTCAATTACAGTACCCTGACATTCTAAGTTCACTTTTTTATATTGCTTTAATTCACTACATTTAAAAAATAGAACAACACACAAAAGAAATACAGTTACAAAATAAAAGGAAAAAAATAACTTTCTTATTATAGTAGCAGCAATGTGTTTAATGATTAGATGCTTTTAGGCATAAAAATGAGACTTTATAACATTTACCTTCCATACAAACTATAAATATTATATATAATAATATATATTTATTATATAATTTTAAATATAATAAATATATGTAAAATAGTTGCTATTCTTTAATACACTAGCCAGTACAGCATCCCATTATAGTACTTCCTCCTTAAATTAGTACCTTAATGAATTTTTTTGCAATTTTTTATCCTATCTGATACAGCAAATAATATTTATATATATATGCAAAATGGAAATCAAATGACTATTAAAAGAAAAGCTATTTTGATAAAGGTGTATAATAGAAGCATGCATTAGTTTTTTCTTTGTTTCTTTCTTTCTTCCTCCTTCCTTCTCTCCCTTTATTTTTTAGGGGGAGGGAGGGAGAGAGAGAGAGAGTGCACAAGCAGGGGAGAAGGGGAGGAAGAGAGAGAAAGAGAGAGAGAGAGAGAGAGAGAGAGAGAGAGAGAGAGAGAGAGAGAGATTTTTAAGCAGGCTCCACACTCAGCATGGAGCCAGATGCAAGACTCAATCCCAAGATCCTGGGATCAAGATCTGAGCTGAAACCAAGAATCGGAAGCTCAGCCAACTGAGCCACCCAGGCAGCCTTAGTTTTTTTTCTTACTATCTACTTAACATAGTTTTTTTCAATTATTAGAAACTATTATACGTCCATATTTATATGTCCATATTTGTACAGGTAACTCAGATTACTGAAAAATTTGTCATTAACTTGATATCTCTAAAAATCATGTCTAAATCTTGAAAAATAACTGATGAATAATTAGTGATGAAAACATTATTTTACACACAAAGATGAAAGAATACTCAGCACTTTACAAACCATTAGTAAATAAAGTTTTACCCACTAAGAAATCAAAATATGACAGTTTGATGTATATCATTTCTTGAGTCATTGTGGTATTTATTACAAATTAGGTAAATGCTATTCATGACTGATCTATGTAGTGTACCATACCTTTTTTTTCCTTTCTTGCACAAATTATTATTGGCCTAATAATCTGTATATTTATCACTATTAGTCCTAAACACAATGCCTCAATTATGTAAATCTTCACTCATCATATCTAAACCCATCAGGAAGCCTAACAATTCCATCTTCACAGAGATATTTCTCCCAGACACCTCTGACTTGCTCAATCTGGTCGAGTTGCTCGGCAGTTATTTTCATATATCTCTTCATTCCCATCCTGAGATTCCTTCCCCTCTCCTTGTTCCAGATCTCCCATTTATTGGATCCTGCATATGTTTTTCTCAGTTTACTCCCTGCTTCGGGAAAAGCACATACTTCAGTAGTTTCCTGGAAGAGAATACATGTAAGATTCTTTTTTCACCTATCTTGCGTGTCTGAAATGTCCTATTTTTACTCTTATGTCTGATTGATAGCATAGAATTCTAGATGGTAAATAATATTCACTGGAAATTTTCAAGACCATCATCTAGCTCCAGCATTGCTGAGAAGTCCATTATCATTCTGATCCTTAATCTCTCGAAGGAAATATATATTCTTTCTCTCAAAATTTGAAGTTGCTTCATGGATCAATCAGGTGACTTCACTTGAAGAGATAAAACAGGAAGCATATGTGATCAATTGTCTCTCTGGCCTGTGATTTGCCTGTTTGGGTCCTCTCAATTTGTTTGTGTACTTAAAGAGAGAAGCCAAAGAGTTAATTTAGGTCTTAAACATCTCACAAATCAAAAAACAAATGATCTCAGAACAACACACCGTAGCTAAGGCTCTTGTCCCAAATCTCCTCACCATCAAAACCAGGGTATGCTCTTTATTAGACAAACTCTCCACTAGGTTGTTACTTCGAGACTTCATACTCATTGGCTTATTTAATCCTAAAATCAATCAGAGGCACAGAGGTCTATTTTGGGAGAGCGGAACATTTCACTGTGCTTAGAAACACAAAGCTTAATAATACTGAAAGCCAGTATTTAAGTGGCCAGGTCATGGTGACCATTTAAAAATAATCTCTAAATCACTCTCATAATAATATGCTGATCATGACTTGCAGGGCCCCTTTTCCCACAGAGAAACATTCAAAAAGATTTTTTTTTACCTTGCACATTAGTTTTTATTGAAGTGTAGTTGACACAATATTATATTAATTTCAGGTGTACAACATGGTGATTCAACATTTATAAACATCATGAAGTGATTGCCAAAATGAATCTAGCTACCATCTGTTACCATACAAAGTTGTTACATATCATTACATATTACCAAAAAAGATTTAAAAAAATACACACACACATAGAAATTATAATGCGGGGCACCTTGATAAAGGACCATGATATTTTTTATAGAAATGTTTCCTCAATTTTATCTCCAAAATTATGAATTTTTACATGGTTTCAGAAGCTGCAAAACGATGTTCAGGATAAAGAATCAGAAAATAAACTAGATATGACTTTGAGATTTGATATGTTTCATTTGCTTTATTGACTATATTCTTTTTAAAAATTCCGGACGAGGGAGTTGAGCTATGTACCTCAGAACTCTTAATCCAGGGTTTTTATTACTGAGCATAATTAAAGATATTAAACCATATTATCTTCTGTACAAATGATCATGTTGGTGTCGGGGGCAAAACAATGAACCTTTCCCTCTTCACAGTTGTGTGCAGAATTTTCTGTATTCCTGGTTTTCCTTATGCCTCACTAAAATCTTTATGTTCATGAGGTAACATTAAAGTAACTCACTTGTGGGAGTTTTTCTAATCATCCAAAGAAAAGATTTTTTTTTAGTTTAACAAATACTATATGGTAGGCACACAATAGAAGTCATCTTCATTTGTCCACCTCATAATAATTAGTTCTCACTTAACTACTGCATAGCAAATAATTTTAGCCACATTTGACAAATTTAAAAAACTGAAGCCCAGACATATTAGGTAACATGTCCCACTTCCCAAAATTATAAGTGACAGCATTAAAATTTACACGCAAGTCTTCTTTTAACTCAAATTCTTATGCTTTTCCAGTTTTGATGAGTAGATTTAAACAGAGTATGATGATGTTTGCCTGACTGTCACTAATAGAACATTCAAACGTTTAAGACATTTTCCTTCTAACAGGAAGAAAGGTTTAAGTTTTAAAAATTGCTTTAAAACTTTACAACTATTACGAAAATGCACAAAGTCCTTAATAATAATAAATGGTCAGCTATATCACTTTTATAATAGAAAGCATTTGTTTCAACGTCTGCTTCTAAAACTGGTAAGCCAGGTAATTCAGGTAAGACCCTGGCTAAAGATCCAGACTGAGAACAAACATTTTCCCCAGAGAACCTAACGAAATACAGTACAGAAATAATCATCAGGAATATGAGTATGGGGTATCACCAGTAGGCCAAGAAATTTAACACATTCTGGAAGACAGCATACTGGAGCATTTCTCTTGATAAAAATGGGGGTGAAAATACACTAAATAGAAACCACAGGGCCAGAGTTACCCCATTTGTCTGTTGAAGCCCCAAAGGCAGCAGATGTAATGAGGGGTAAGGTGCAATACGAGTCTGAAAACAGTAGAATTAAGTGAAGATATGTGTACAGAACAACAATGAGGGTCAGCTATCCCCTCATTCTTTTCCTCCACCCCAACTCAGGACACAGGCATCTGGTACTTAGCCCAGTCTTATCCCAATCCTAAATGGCTCCTCACTTAAGAAATTATCAAAAAAGCTAGTGTATATACTAGCTCCCTAGAATAATATTTTTCTCATTCTGACATCTGAGGGCCTATAGCCTGATCCCCAATTCCCCACTTGTTCATTCTGTCTATCTGGAGTCAGTACAGGGAATAGAAACCATTCTGGGTTGGCTTTTGTGGGGGGGGGGGGAGGGGGAGGTTGAATAAAGGAAATTAGATGATTACAAAAGCAATGGAAGTGATAAAGTAACAAGATCTAAATCAGCTTTCAGATAGGACCCTCACAACAGTACAGAACTGATCTATAAGAATAGAAGCTACTTCTGCCAAAGTAAAACTATGAAAACTACTGAGCTCATGAACATACAGACTGGAAAACAGGAACCAGGAAAGAACTGCTGCGTGTTCTGACAAGCTCCAGAAAGCTGGAGATGAGAAGAGCCTGAAACACTCCTGCAGAGGTGCACCTCCAACACCTTTACTGCCAGCAGGAAATGGCCAAAAGACAAGAGGGAGAAGATCTTTGCTATAACGTGCAGAACCTACTTGGCTCCTAGAAACTTGGCCACTGGTGATTCTAGGGAATAGTATCTTGTTTTCCAGTTGGTGCAAAAAGTTAAGACTCAACAGAAGGTGCAACTAGACCATACCCCACAAACTCAGCCCCAGGAAGAGCATGTGAACATTAGCACTTCATGACTTACCCCACAAGGAGCTCCCAGTCAGAATACCAATCACAGCAGAGATCTGATAGGAATCCACACCTATTTACACAATAGCACAAAACCCCACACCACCTACCCATCCCTTCATAAATCATCATTAAGGACAATCAAAGATCATGAGGCCTGAGAGGAGAACCAACACTGTAAAAGAGAATGATGACCAAAATAAGAAATTTAACATCACCCAGGAAGCAGAAGAGACACCTCTAACGTGATCAGGGAGATTAACGAAAGCTAGGATTCTTGGGGAAAGTGTTAACTAGAGAATGTGAAAGCATTCTTAGAGATTTATGTTAAAATTGCTACATTTAAACAGCATAAAATATTTGAAAGTGCATAGAAGAAAATATGGACAGAAAATATGAATAGAAGGAGGTAAATAAAAGATCTATACAAGAGATACAGGCTCCAAGTAGCAGGAGTTCCAGAATAAGAGAACATACTCAAATGCAGCCCAACCCAGAGAGCATCCAATCCAGACTAGAGCAGGAGGATAGGGGGTCTCCAGGAGGAGAAAATTCTGGAAAAAGGAGAACTTCTCACATTAGGTAGTATAATGTAAAACTCAAGAAGCTAAAAAAAACTTCTCCTAAGAGTAATACAATTTTGGTAACACTATTCCTATAGAAATGTCATCCTAGCACACATTTGACAATGACCAACAATATAAATGCTGCTCACTACAGTGAAGACACTTTTAGAGTAAACCCAAAATTATCCAGATTTTAAATGTCAGCTCAAATGTATAAAATATTACATGGGCCAAATAAAACAAACACACAGGATGAGTCCAGGCCACAGACCCCAACCATCAGCTGACAGAACCGTCAAAATGGTGGTGTTAAGCCAGAAATTTTCAAAAGTTTCATTTTATTTGAGAAGTTTGTAGCCATTACCATGTTTGATTCAGAAAGTCAGGCAGGGGAGGAAAAGCATAAATAATATGGCTATGGGTTCAGAAAAAGTATATAAATGTCAACACATTAAAAAAATTAATCTATAGTTGATTGATCATGGCAGGCAAAAAAGTGGGGAAAGGTGAAAAAAAGGATAGAGAGACTGGAGTCCCTACCTTATGAGTAGAGAGTGAGTAGAGTGGAGTCCCTACCTTATGAGTAGAGAGAGAGTTGAGAGCATACGCACAAAAAAGAGAAGTGTAAACATAACATGAGAAATGCAGAAGAGATCAGTATAAGAAATTAAAATAGTTTAAATATTTGAAAGGAGGAGGAGAAAAAGTGAGCCAAATTCTCATGTTTCAGAGAAGGTGTCAATAGATGTTTATTAAATACCTACTCCATGCCACACACTAGGCCAGGTGCCAAGGATGCAGTAATACACACAGGAACAAGAGTAGGAAACTGATGCTTGAAAGGTATCTCGTTGTTCACCCTCTCTCCTCTTCTTAGAATGCTTTATTATTCTTGTTTTCTGGAAAATGTCTATTCCTCCAACACAAATTCATGCTTAAATGCATGGAATCTGACCACAACTGGAGAAACAGAGGTAAAAATATATAATCTAGAGCTATGGAAGTTAAGAAATATAAAAACAAAGAGTAGAACAAGGTTGCCTACAGGTAATAAATAGCATTAGTGATGGGATGGAGAGTTGTGGAGGAGACTGTTCCTTTCCTTGAAATGCTCTTTGCACTAAGAGGCCACTGTGACTGAAACATGGCCCCTTCAGTGACAGATTTATTGCCCTGGCTGCTGGGAGTGCTGTTCACCATCAACCCCTTCAGCAATTGTCTCAGGTGCAGAAAGTCATTCCTCCCAAAGTCAGGCAGCTTCCCAGGCAGCCACATTTAATGACTGACTGATCCTTAAGTTAAGGTTGGCCATCTCAACCCAACTTGGAACCAAGAAATCTTCAGAGCCATTCTAGCTTCTGCGAGTCACATGATATTGTCACTGGGCCTTCACTTGTACATATTTCTGCTTTCATTCCGCTCCACAAGGGTTAATCCCAATAGTGTTCAGTAATAACCCATTCACTAAACTCTCTCTCACAACTCTCTATGACAATTTAGTGGAGGTATTGCATTGATAAACACAAGTTTAAATGCTAGAGGAGTGCCAGTGATGGTTTATTCACTGTAATACACAACAAATAATTAGCCAGTAAAACAGAGAAGATTTGTGACAATATAATTCACTTTCACTTTTATTAACGTAAGTTTCACTTTATTTTATTCCACTATGTTCTCTTTCGTATTTTTTGTTAAGGATTCTCTGCTTTCTACCTAATATCTAGCCCAAACATGAAACTGGAGTGTCGTTTTAAATACAAAGAAAACATTACTAGTTGTTTATTACTGTGTTTCCTTTCTATTATACACTTTAATTTCATCAATACTTCCTTCATGACAAGATATCGTTACTGATTGGGCAAAAAAACACATCTCAGTTTTGAAATCTATTAGCTCATATATTTTTATAAAACTTTACCACCAAGTGATAGTAAATTCTTTTTTGCAGTGTATCTCTGCAAAGCAAAGATTGTAGCTACATTAGTTATGTATCTGATTCCTAAATATTTTACATAAGGCAGATGATCAATAAATTTTTAAAGCATGAGTGAATGAATGAATGAATGGACTTGTTTCATACAATATTTCATCTAGAAATCTTTGTACAATTATTAGCACATGCTGACTTCTTGCTATTTTACCCATGATATTCTAAGTTGTAGGCATGTCAATCTCCTTGCAGTTCCTAGACACTCCAAGTCTCTGCTCCTCAATCATTCAGTTCATAAGTATTTATTAAATACGTACTCTGGAACAAACTGAGTGTTGATGGGGGGTGGGAGGGAGGGGAGGGTGGGTGATGGGTATTGAGGAGGGTACCTGTTGGGACGAGCACTGGGTGTTGTATGGAAACCAATTTGACAATAAATTTCATATATTGAAAAAAAAAATACATATTCTGTGCCCAGGTAGTATGGCAGGTGCTGAGGATACAATCACACTCGTGGTTTGAAATGCATCTTGTTGTTCACCTTCTGTCTTCTGCCTGGAATACCTTATTGTTTTGGTTTTCTGTCAAATTTTTATTCTTCCAAAATAAAGTTGTGGTGAAGAGTATGGAGTCAGACGACCAACATTCAAAGCCTTGCCCAACATTTACTATGAACTTGACTTTAACCAAGTTCCTTAACCTGTAAGTCCGCAGTTTTCTATTTAAAATACGGATAATAATTACTTCTGCTTCTTACCAGTTGTTGAAAGGTTTAAGTGATACAATATATGTAAAGATCTCAGGTTAGCCCCTCTTCATAATTGTTTAATAAATGTTAGCTATTATTGCCAATATTACTGTGTCCTGCTGCTAGAAAAATAGTTGAATGACGACAACAAATTCCAAGATATATTAGCTGCCACCAAAGTAGTGTGATGTTAGAACATCAACAGATCTTTTACTCTTTTTATGAAAGTTTTCTAATCTGAAAACATAAAATATTGTCTAGTATGTACAATAGAGAATTAATAATCAAGCTAACCTATCATATCCAGAAATCACTACAAAGTTGTGGAAACTGTGGGAAGAAGAGCAAAATTTGGAAAGGAACAAAGGAAGGGAACTCACATGGTTCTAGGTTTAAGGAAGCAAGTGTTTCAAAGCATATCCATTTTGCTTTATTTTTTTTTAATTTATTGTCAAATTGGTTTCCATACCATTTTGCTTTATTTGGTTCTTTGACCACTTCTATGAACCAAATAAAGCTTCCACAATTGTCCTCAAGATTCAAGAATTGAAAACAGCAAACTGTTTTCATGTTTTCCTTTTATTATGGAATAAAACCAATACTAGAAACCAGAATATATAGCTTCTTGTCAAATGTTCTCTCAAGTATCCAAAGTTCTTAATATGCACACAAATAATTTTATTTTATTGTTTTAAGTGTTTATTTATATTGTCTGCCAGCACAGAGCCCTACGTGAAACTCAAACTCACTAACTGTGAGATCATGACTTGAGCTGAAATCAAGAGTCAGACGCTAAACTGACTGAGCCACCCAAGCACCCCCACAAAGGATTTTAAATCAAAGCCTTTTATTAAAAGGTTCTTTCCTGTGTCAAGCTTAAATGATCTCGATAATCACTGTGGTATCACTTTTGTGAGTGCATGGATGTGCAGCCTCTCCATCAACAAAACACAGAGTTCTACAGGAGGGATAATGTGGAAACAAGTGTTGCCACAAAGATAGTGAATTGATACTCTTTTCTACCTCCTCTTTCAATCGGGCAATCGATCAGCAGCATACATTAAGCACCAATCACTCATTCTATAGGTAATCTAAGATATTGAACCTGATCTTATTTACCTGAAATTTAAGCGAATGCCAAACTTCTGCCCATGCAACAGTGAATATTCTAGGGTTGAACAGTTTTTTACTTGGAGATCTTGGACTCAAGTGCCTTAAGTGTAATAAAATCAACTTACTTCCAGAGTTGTTGTGAAGATTAGTTGAGACACCATACGAAAGTCTCTAGAGCACTGCCTAGCGCATAATAAGAGATCGAGAAACACCTAAGTGCCATAGGTAATGTGTGTATCTGTAGTAGTGGACAGCTAAATTTTGAATAGTTTAAGCCTGTGGGTTCAAATGGTAATGACATGCTTATGGAAGCATTAATGTGTATTAATTAGCTGGATGTCCATTTTTGGAGGAAGAGCTTTTTTCCCTAAATGAGATTTTACATTCCGTTTTAGGGCCACCATATCAAAATACCAGACTGAGTAGTTTAAACAAGAGAAACGTACTTTATCACAATTCTGGAGGCTAGGAGTCAAAGGTCAAGGTGTCAGCAGGTTTGATTTCTTCTGAGGCCTCTCTCCTTGGTTTACAGATGGCTGCATTCTTGCATGTTCACCTGGTTGTCTCTCTGTGCATGTATGTTTCTAGTGTCCCTTCTTCTAAGGGCTCCAGTCATAGTGGAAGATGGCTCACCCTGAAGACCTTGTTTTAACCTAATCACCTCTTGAAAGACCTTACTTTCAAATATGGCTACATTCTGAGGTAGTAGGTGTCAGCATTTCAATAAATGAATTCAGGGAGGGCACAATTCAGACCGTAACACCTTTGCAAGGACACATAGCCTCACAGGGATGGACTATATTCAACAAGCTTTATTATTGCCTTTTCCAAGGAACCCAGTGGAAAAGAAAAGAAAGGATCCTTAGCCAAAGTGAGAGAGATAAGGGCAAAGTCTGTGACTATTGCAGAAGAATGTGACACACACCTAAAGCATGAAAGAGTAAACAGACCCTCTGTGGATGGATGTGCAGATTGAGTCTAATTATACAGAGGAAAGAGGAATGGAATTTCCCTCAGTAGGTCTCATAAGGTTTAACTACAGGGCACAGAATGAGAGTATGTCCTCATACCTCAGTGTCTGGAGAGATGATTACTGGCACAAGCCATCTCCTTCTTACAGGCCAGCATTGCTTTCTTTTCAGAGTCAACAGGAAACAGAAGAGGGTGTCTAATGTTATTTATTTGTGGTGTCCATGCACTCAGGGTCTAGAAATGCCCAGGCATGATAAATATGCCAATACTTTAGACTGAATGATTATGAAAGTGTCATGGAAGATGTCACTATGAAGTACTATTTTCTGGAGCAACCTTTGACACCAGCAACATGGTCTTGCTCCATAGAAGCTATAATATGTAATGGTTAAGACTCTAGGCTCTTGCTCCAAAGTTGGCTGGCTCACAGTCAGAAGTGATACTTACTAGCTGGATGACTTTGGGCAAATTCCTTGACAATTGCTTCTCAACAACTTCATATCTAAAATGGGAATAATACTGGTTCTTTCATCATTGGGTAGCCTGGGAATTACCTGAGGTAAAATGTGCAAAGTGATAAGAATGTTTCATTACCAAGGAATCCAGAACAAAGAACTCAATCTCACTAGAGGGGAGGAAATTTCCAAAATTTTCATTGTCAGATACAGCAAATAAAAAATACAGGATGCCCAATTAAAGTTTATCATCCTATAAATAATGACTATTTTTTGAATGAGGAGGTCCCAAATGTTACATGAACACTCTTATACTAACAGTTTATTTGTTGTTTATTTTAAATTCAAACTAACTGGACAGCTTGTATTTTATTAGGCAACCAGAAAAGAAACGTATTGAGTGACACTGATAAAGAATATCAAAGAGCACAATACCTTGAATTTTGAAGTTGTTTAAAACACACATACCTTAGGGCTGACTGAATAATTTAGTAGAGCCAAAGGGCTACAATGTAGAGAACCTGTGAGAGAAATGGAGCATTCAGATTGGGATTGCATTAGGAAAACCAGGTAGCTACAAAATAGAAAAATGAATTACTAAGTATCATGAAAGTAGCAACTGAATCATCATCTCAGTTCAGCAGAATTTGTGCATTTAGAAGGTATTCAATAAAAGCCTGATACATGAAAAATTAGTGAATGATTAAACAAATAAAGAACACAACTATTTGAATGAATAAAATATTTGATAATAGTAAATTAGAAAGTATGAGGTAAATGAAAGGGATCATGGATTCAGGGAGATAAGTTAGGAATGGCTTGTGGGACTCCAGCTGGAGGGAATGAAGAACAGTCTAGAATAGACGGAGTTGAAATGGAGAAAAAAAGGTTCTAAAAATATTTCAAGATAAAAGTCACAGGACAGGGGAACTATGCACAAGCTTTATTACCATCATCCAGCTGAGAATGCTCTCCTCAAAAATGTATCAGTTCACTGTCAGGATGGCTAAAATTAAGAAATGACAGGTGTTGGCAAGGATGCAGAGAAAGGGGAACCCTCTACACTGTTGGTGGGAATGCAAACTGGTACAGACACTCTGGAGAACAGTATGGAGGCTCCCCAAGAACTAAAAACAGAACTACCATACAATCCAGAAATTGCACTATTAGGCATTTACCCAAAGGATAAACAATACAGATTCAAAGGGGTACATGCACCCCAATGTTTACAGCAGCATTATCAACAATAGCCAAACTATGGAACCAGCCGAAGTGTCCATCGACTGATGAATGGGTAAAGAACAGCAGTCTACATAGATATAGATGATATAGATATAGATACAGATATTGATATAGATATAGATATAGATAGATGTATATATAGATGATATAGATGTAGATATAGATTATAGATATACACATAGATGACATAGATATAGATGTAGATATACATGATATAGATAGATATAGATGATATAGATATAGATATGGATATATATAGACAGATATTACTCAGCCATCAAGAAGAATGAAATCTTGCCATTTGCAATGATGTGGATGGGGCCAGAGTGTGTTACGCTAAGCAAAATAAGTCAATCAAAGAAAGAAAAATACCATATGATTACATTCATATGTGGAATTTAAGAAACAAAACAGATGAACATATGGGAAGGGGTGGGAGCAAGAAGAGAGGGAAACAAACCACAAGAGACTCTTAACGATAGAGAACAAACTATGGGCTGATGGAGGGAGGTAGGTGGGTGATGGACTAGATGGGTGATGGATACTAAGGAGGGCACTTGCTGTGATGAGCACTGGGTGCTGTATGTAAGTGATGAATCAATGAATTCTACTCCTGAAACCAATATTGCACTGGATGCTAACTAAAATTTAAATTCAAAAAAAGGTAAAGGAAAACCAAAACCAAAACAAAACAACAAAAAGAAATCAATTGGTTTGGATGCTTCAAACTTTGTGGGGGTTTTTTTGTTTGTTTTTGTTTTTAATTTTTTAAATGTTTATTTTTGACAGAGAGAGAGAGAGAGAGACAGAGAGAGAGAGAGACAGAGCATGAGTGGGGGAGGGTCAGAGAGAGAGGGAGACACAGAATCTGAAACAGGCTCCAGGCTCCCAGCTGTCAGCACAGAGCCCGACACAGGGCCTGAACCCACAGATAGCAAGATCATGACCTGAGCTGAAGTCAGTCACTCAACCGACTGAGCTACCCAGGCACCCCTGCTGCTTCAAATTTTGTTTAACATGCATTCTAGTGGGCAAAACCCTTCCTATGAATCCATCAAGGCTTTCCATTTCAAAGATTGTGGGAAGAGTACAATAATGAAAACCAAAAATTTGTTGCTGTTATTTTTTTCACAAAAGAAGTTTAATCGTAATCAAAAGTAAATATTCATTAGACAGTGAAGAGTCACATTGTCTAGAAGCAGATTTTTAAAAGTAAAAGAGAGGACATGTATACATAAGTATCTGAGAGACCCAATGTAAATAAGCTTCATCTAAGAATGTTGTTCCAATATTCTGATCTGTACACATACCAGACACATCCGAAGACTCCCTCCTCTTGAATATAATACAAGAGAAAAATACAAGTAAACCTATTTGAAGTGGCAAATCACAAAGGATTTTCTCTTCTAACAGGTACACACAAAGTGCTTATTGATGCTGTATCAATAATGCTCATGCGTGAACCAAGAAAGGAATAAAAAGAGTTGAAAGAAAGTCACGTCATTATAAGGCTTATTTATAAAAATGAAGTATATCTCTCATTAGCACAGAAAGGTATTGAATTTTTCAAATTGTTAATATTTCTTTAAGCTTCACAGTTATGGAAAATCTGCAGCAGGAATAATCTTCTATTTACTAGAAATAAGTATTACCATTAGTGTGACTGAGTGTTTTAGGATTCATGGAGAAATTGCAGGGGTTTATTTTGTTTTTTAATGTTTCACGGTTGGGGCGCCTGGGTGGCGCAGTCGGCTAAGCGTCCGACTTCAGCCAGGTCTCTCGCGGTCCGTGGGTTCGAGCCCCGCGTCGGGCTCTGGGCTGATGGCTCAGAGCCTGGAGCCTGTTTCCGATTCTGTGTCTCCCTCTCTCTCTGCCCCTCCCCCATTCATGCTCTGTCTCTCTCTGTCCCAAAAATAAATAAAATAAATAAAAAATAAATAAATTTCATTTAATGTTTCATGGTTTTGGCATATCACAAAACAATTTTTAAAGGCATTGTTCCCTAACTTTCAAACTCATTTATTTCAAAAAAAAAAAAAAAATGATGTTTCTGATGCAATTAACCCTAGTTCAAATTTTTGAACACTAATTGGTCTCATTAACAAAGAGATTTTTTCCTTTTAACTCAGAGGGGGACAAAACTTTTCCAAAAAACCCCCAAATAGTTACACAGGGTTGAACTTTGAAATGTTCTCTGTGGAACTTCTACCAGAAAAGCAGGTTGCCTAGTACACGCCATTGAGTTGGATGGCATGAGAGCAATGCCACAGTCCCCAGAATGATCAGGCCAGACACTCACACCGTCCCACTTTCACCCCGCTCACGCTTTTGCCAAAGGATGCTGTGCTCCCACTGTTACACATTTAGAAACCCGCTTTCATATTCTCTGAGTATTCTATAATCCAGCACTTCAGGAATATGACTGCAGTAAGGATAGAACAGAATTAGAGCAAGAGCCAAACGGAGACACTAACAAGAGTGTGTCCACCACTATTTCTCCCTCAGAAGCAAGGACAGATTAAGAGTCTGTAGCAGCGACGTGAAAGCGAATGTTCAAGTTCAGCCTATACTCTATGACAAAATTAAATACTAACGTTAGCAACATTCAAAATGAAAAGCTAATAGGCAAAATACTGCAAAGAAAAACATTTCTTTCAATTCCTTAGTCTTGTTATAATCTTAACACCTAATGGGACTCCACAAAATGTTGAGTTACCTCACAAAGAATTGATAATATTGTTACAAGAGAGTCAAAAGGTAATATTAGCAAGTAACCAAGCTTTGTTTTTATTCATTCAATATTTATTAAACCATAATTCAATGCGCTAGGAATTACAGGAAATATATTAATAGAAGCATATTAATCTGTTACATTAAGTACAGCACATGAATAAGTCTTCATGTGGTTCCAAGAATCTATTAACATAAAAACTAGTTAGAAGATGGAGCGCCTGGGTGCCTCGGTCAGTTAAGTATCGGACTTCGGCTCAGGTCATGATCTCATGGTTCATGGGTTCGAGCCTAGGGTCAGGCTCTGTGCTAACAGCTCAGAGCCTGGATCCTGTTTCAGATTCTGTGTCTCCCTCTCTCTCTGCTCCTCCCCCATTTGTGCTCTGCCTTTCTTTCTCTCTCTCTCTCTCTCTCTCCCTCAAAATTACAATGAACATTAAAAATTATTTTTAAAATACCAGTTAGAAGCAAACACATGATGGTGGTCATGATTGCCACACTATGAGGGAAGATGCTATGTACATCTATGAAGTTAAGCTCTTGGCCTGTGGAAAAGTCAGAATTAGTTACCTAAGTTAATGTATCTTCACAAATTAAACAATTTAGTTTTTTAATAGAAATATTAGGTTCCTAAATCAAACATAATAAACCAAAGAAGAAAATTAAAAAATGATACCTCCTCAGCTTGGGGGGATAAAACGCTCACATTCAGTATTACCTAAAATCAGAATCATAAGTCTTGCTTCAAATGAGTGTATAGTTTGTCAAGAAAACTGACTGATATCTAAATAGCTATAATACAAGCTAGAACATGATTAAATGCCATATGTGAGGACCAGAGTATGAGATGGTAGTTCAAAGAAGGGAGATAAAGTATACTGTTAGGAAATCTGCCATACTCCATAAGGCAGACAGTATTTGCGTGTGTGTCCAAGTCTTTGGGAGGGTTAGGATCCACTGGCCTGAAGAGGGAGTTCTACGTAGAGGGAATAACACAAGCAGAGTTGCAGAAGTAAGAAATTCTGAGACATATACCACCAGGTCCAGAGAACAATTCCATTGGCAAATGCTATGCATAAAGGGGAAATATGAGTAATAATAGGGAAATAGTGAGAACACATAGGGAAATAAAATTTCCCTGATTTCTCAGTGCTCCTGTAAAAAGCTGGAGACATAGAAATAAAAAAGAAAAATGCTTGCTTTCACTTTCCCTAGAAACATTTTACCTTCCATATATCATTAAGATTAGATCTGCACTTATTTGTACAGTTAACTGCTCTGATCTGTACATATGATAAAACTTCTCTTATCTCCCCTAGAGAGCCAAATGCTTACAATCTGGATTAGGCACCTAGATTAAGAAATCAAGGTATTACGAAGACTTTTTCCCTAGGAATTTATAATTCAAAAGGGATGAAACCCAGACAATGGATACATCTTTTGGTTATAAAAGCTGTGGATCCCAGGGTTTACATGTTCCTTGGAAACATGTATTTATATTCTAAAAGGTTCCAGTGAGTGACAACCCAGAATCCTTTCCATTCCATTTCAAAAGATCAAAGGGTTTTTTTCTCCTTTCAGAAGGAGACAGGAACAGTTAGTTGTCTTTCTCCTCCTGAACAAATCCATTGTTCTCCATCTCTCCTCTAGGGAGTGAAACTCATCACTTGCCTTGAAAGTGTCCATAGGAGTTTATGTTCCCTCAGTCTAGCTGTGGGGAACGAAATGTCACAATGTTACTGTTGATTTGGTTGTAAGCATCAATACAGAACTCTTCCCTCACCCAGCTGCCTCCTGTTCTTGTATTAACATATATATACACACACACAGAGACACACATATATGTCTAAGTATACACACCCATATACATAGATATGCAGCATTCATGTACACACATACACACACAAGGAGAACATCTCAGAACCTTCATCGTTTTTGACAAAACAGAGATCATGATGAACATTCACTGGCAAGCCAAAAGTTTTAATTTTAAAATGCTTCCTTTTGAACTGCAGGGAACACCTTCCAAAAGCTGCAAGGAAGTGGTGTCTTATCCCTGCAGACATTACAACTGTTTCCAGCGTAATATCATTTCTTTGAAAGAATGGCTCTAAAATGTCACTGCAGCCCACAACAGAGAACGTAGAGGCAGGTGAAAATCCAAACAGAAATTGAAACCTGAGACAATTTAGTTCAACAAAACTCAATTCTATTTAGTTAACTCTGCTCTTGGGAATTTGAGGATACTAAAAAAAGATATTTTTCAAGACGGCTTCCTCCAAGGAACAGACTTTTTTTTTTCTCTTGAGACAAGACAAATACACACTTGAACTAGACCATGCTAATATTTTTAATTTAGACAGTAGTTGATAAAAATGGTTAGGAAGGGAAAACCCAGTGCATTTAGGAGACCGTATTTCTGAAGGTGTGTTCAGAAAGACTCTTCCTTCCCTACTTTGTAAGTAATTAGCAATTTCCTTATATCGTGGTTCCCCAAATGGAACTGATAACTCTATAACTACCTGCCTGCAACCGTTAACAATCTCCCAAAGCACCAGATGTCAACGAAGATAAGGATAGAAAGGCTGGGTTTACCAGGGTTAGAAATCATTTATAAGAGCATCTAGAATTTGCTTGATTTTCTCATTCAAGATCTTTGTACCTCTTGATTTTGGAGTGAAATAAGGTTGAGTGTGATCCTGGACAGTTTACCTAATCTCTATGAGATACAATGTTCTCTTCTGTGAAATAATGAAGCTATACAGATGAAATGAGATGCCAGGTATAAAATAACCATCATATCATCTGACTCACAGACACTCAATAAATATTGTTCTCTGCTCTCCTGAAGCCACTCCTCTTATATATTCCTGATTCTAGAAATGGCTTTCGGGGCGCCTGGGTGGCGCAGTCGGTTAAGCGTCCGACTTCAGCCAGGTCACGAGCTCGCGGTACGTGAGTTCGAGCCCCGCGTCGGGCTCTGGGCTGATGGCTCAGAGCCTGGAGCCTGTTTCCGATTCTGTGTCTCCCTCTCTCTCTGCCCCTCCCCCGTTCATGCTCTGTCTCTCTCTGTCCCAAAAATAAATAAACGTTGAAAAAAAAATTAAAAAAAAAAAAAGAAATGGCTTTCAAGTGAAATGTGAGACAACAGGGATGTCATTGTGTTGAGCAGAGGTGGATAGTCAGCAGTATATAAGAACATAAAATTGCTTATGATTTTCAGCTTTGGTCATAAATATGAAAGGTGACAGACACAGGAAAAATATTAAGAGAGAGTTCCCTATGGCAGTGCAAGCTGCAGAATCAGGCAAAACATGAAAAGCAAGTGTTTGATTGAATTTTTCTCCTCAATGAAAAAGTAATAGCAGTGACAGGCATGCAAGTGGGAAAAAGCATGGATCCAACTGAATTTTTAAAATATGTAAACAGGATTGTATTCAGTTATAGGAAAAGTATCAACAGCACATAGTGTGATCAAAAACGTTTCTAAGTTAGAGGGCAAAAAATTAAGAATTCATGATTTTTGAAAATTTTAATAATGTAATTGGCTCAGATTTTCAATAAATTGCAATGTTTTCTCAGGAGAAAGAACAAAGAATAGAAATTAATCAAATACCAAAAAGTGAAAATTACATTTGGTTGAACAACAGCAATGAATCTCAACATGTGCTGGAAACTCAGGAAAGTTGATTCACCATCAAGCTTCTTGAATGATTGGACCTGGGTGAATAATCTTTTCCGATAATACTCCTTGTGTCTTTTACTTCTCAGTGTGTGATCACTGTCATCATTTGATAACGAAAAAGTTTTTAACTGTAATAAATCAGTGTGTTTTCATAGTGCTACCTGGCTGCAAATCTGAGGTAACATCAGGCACAGGCTCTCTTTACTGATCTTAAAGTTTGGAGAAGGCAAAAATCAAGTTCTGTCTGAATATTGTGCTTTTGTTTTTCAAGATAAACTATTGCTGTTTGAGGAGTTTGTGGGTTTTTCTGAGTTTGCTTTATATACGTTTCTTCTAAAAATATATTGATCTAGGGCACCTGGGTGGCTCATTCGGTTGACCGTTCGGCTTTGGCTCAGGTCATGATCTCGCAGTTTGTGAGTTTGAGCCCCGTGTCGGACTCTGTGCTGACAGCTCAGAGCCTGGAGCCTGTTTCGGAATCTGTGTCTCCCTCTCTCTCTGCTCCTCCCCCACTCGTGCTCCCTCTCACTTTCTCTCTCTCTCAAAAATAAATACTAAAAAAATTTTAATATATTGATCTGACTGATATGATGCCAAGATTTTGCTTTCTAAATAGGGAATTTTTAAGCTTCTCCTTTCTCATCTGATTACAGTTGCACCTGTTGAGGACAGGAATTTCATGGCTCACAGTTTTTCCCTATGTACCATATACCCAATAATAAGATTCTTGGTCAATTTCCCTCCTAAGACTTCAAGCCCCCTGAATATGTGGAATGCATTCACTGCTTCCCTCTGTCTTGAAAAAATAGAAATAACAAATTCATTATGTTAATTACTTTCTCAAGTACACTTACAAGTTTGCATAAATTTCTCAAAAAATAAATCTGGCATTTTTTAATAAGCTTGCAAAGTTCCAATTAGAAACAATTTGCCAAAAACGGTACTAGACTGCTTTTAAATGGGGTTATTAAAGAGCGGAAGGGGACCTGTCCATTGAACCTGCTTCAAATGAGGTAATAAAATTATGATTAAATGAAATCAATGCCAAGGGAGGCTACGAGAGATCTTAGAACACCTGCTCCTGCCTCAGACATTTTTTTACCTTTTTATTGAAATGTAACATGTGTACAGAGAAATACGCAAGTCATTAGTACATAACTCAAAGAAATGCCACAAATTTAATGTGCCTGTGCACTAAAGAGCCTCTTGTGAATTACTGTTCTGGTCACTACTCCTCTCCAAAAGAAAAATGACTATTCAAACTGTTAAACCATAGGTTTATTTTGCTGTTTTGAAGTTTATATAAATGGAATCATAGAGTATATGCTCTTGTGTACAATTTATTTTGTTCCATATTAGGCTTATGAGATCAACCCACCTTGTAGGCATGAGACTAGGTTTGGGCAAATCTGTATTTTCTGCCTCCTCAAGTGGTAGGCATTCCCAACCTGTAATATTCACATAAAATGCGGAAACCAGTAGAGTAATAGCTTTAAATTCTGTGAAATGGTCAACTTATTATGAAAATGAAGTATATACAAAAGTAGAGCGAAGAATGAAATGAACTCACACGTAGTTAGCATCTAGTGGCCACGACTTCGTCGGCTAAGGAATTCTTATTTCATCTAAAATTCCACTTGCTTCCCTCTCTTCAACCCACAATGTGGGGTTATTTCTTAAATACCCAGTATCATTCCATCTATAAACATTTCCGTGTTTAACTCAGAAAACAACAAGTTATTTTAAAATTTAGTTCAGGGGCTCCTGGGTAGCTCAGTCAGTTAAGCATCTGACTCTTGATTTCGGTCCAGGTCATATCTCATAGTTCATGAATTCGAGCCCTGGGTCAGGCTCTGCACTGACAGTGCGGAGCCTGCTTGGAATTCTCTATCTCCGTCTCTCTCTACCCCTCCCCCATTCACTCTCTCTTCCTGTCAAAATAAATAAACATTTTTAAAAATTTATTTTAAATACTATTATCATCCCTAAAAATAAGAGAATTTCTTAGTGTTCTGGTTAGCATTCAAATGTCCCAATTTTGTCATTTTCCCCATGTTTTTTGTTTGTCTGGTTGGTTGCTTAAAGCAGTGCCCAAAGTCCACGTGCTTTATTAATTAATTAATTTGTTTATTGAGAGAGAAAGAGAGAGAGAGAGAGAGAGAGAGAGAGAGAGAGAGAGAGAGAGAGAGAGAGAGAAAGGGTGCAAGTAAGCAAGGGGCAGAGAGAGACAGACAGAACTGGGGATCACCAGAAGTGGGACTCATGCTCAGGAATTATGAGATCATGACTTGAGCCTAAGTCAGATGCTTAACCAACTGACGACCCAGCCACCCTTTTTTATTATTATTCCTTCCTTACTCCCTTGAGAGAGAGAGAGAGAGAGAGAGAGAGAGAGAGAGAGAGAGTGCAGGGGAGGGGCAGAGAGAGACAGAGAGAGAGAATCCCAAGCAGTGTCCATGCTATCAGCACAGAGCCCAATGGAGGGCTTGAATTCACAAACTGTGAGATCAAGAACTGAGCTGAAACCAAGAGTCAGATGCTTATCTGACTGTGCCACCCAGATGCCCCAAATCCATGTGCTTTAAATTAGGTTAATATGTCCCTAGCCACCCTTAAGCTTGCTTTTTTCCTTGCAATTCATTTTTTTTTTAATTTAGAAATGGAGTGGTCTTAAAATTTTGCCAAAGTATGGGTTTTAATGCTTGCCTTCCCTTGGTGTCATTTTTCTTTTTCTTACTAGATTAGCTAGTGGTTTATTTTGTCTATTTTTCTCCCAAGGAAATTAGCTTTTACATTTATTCTTTAGTTCCATTGTTTTTATGTTTTTCAGCTCATTAACTTCTGTTTTATCTTTATTAACTCTACTTTCTTTTACTTTGCTCTTTTTCTAGTTTATTGAGCTGTTTAATCTATTTCTTTTTTATGTTACTTAAATAGACATTTGTACTCTACTTTTTTTCTTTGTTAGTCATTCTGCTGGTACCCTGCTGGTATTTTTTTATGTCATGCTCTATAATTTTGAAAAAATTTTATAATTTTATTTTTTTAATTTGACCCAAAATTTCTTAACATTTTTTTTCTTTGATTTCTAAGTTGAACAACCTACTTGGTTTCTGTTTTCTAGTTGTTGTTGTTGTTTTGGCCTTTATTCTTTTGTTTTAAAAGTTTCCCCATGTACCTTCTCTGTTGAATCTCTTGCATTTTATGCTTTATGAATTATTGCTGTGTTAGTGTACACATAAATATTAATAACTATTAAATTTATTGTGATTCATAGCCTTTAAGATTATAAAATATACTTATTTATCTCTTTGATGATTTTTGGTCTGACTTCTGCCTTGAAAGGTATGGTTGTGAGCCCTGCTTTCTTTTGATTTGTATTCATCTAGTATATCTTTGCCCATCTTTTATTATTTTTAAGAAGGTTTGCTGAGACATAATTTACACACAGTAAAATTCACCCTTTTAGGTCTACAGTTCTATGAATTTGGACAACGATAAATAGTCATGTTGCTGCCACCAATCAAGACATAAAATAGTTCTATCACCACAAAAAATTGCTGTTTTTAGGCAACTAGTTAATAGTTAACCTCCTCCATCCCCTGACAATTCCTGAGCTGATTTTACCACTACCAAGTTTTGTCCCTTTTTTTTTTCAGTTTTCATTTAAATTCCAGTTAGTTAACATACAGTGTTATCTTAGTTTCAGGTGTACAATACAGAGATTCAACACGTCCATACAACACCTGGTACTCATCACAAGTGCACTCCTTTATCCCTAACACCTGTTTCACCCATCCCCCACACCCCCCAACCTCCCCTGGTAACCATCACTTTGCTCTCTACATTAAGGGTCTGTTTCTTGGTTTGCCTCTCTTTTTTCTTCCCCCTGTACTCTTTCGTTTTGTTTCTCAAATTCCACGTGAGTGACATAATATGGTATTTGTCTTTTCCTGACTTATTTCGCCTAGCTTTACCCTTGCTTCCATAACTTTGCATAAAGCTTTTGAAAGCTATCCACATTGCTGTATGGATCATGGGTACATTCATTTCTGGTACTGTGTGGTATCTGTTTTATGGTGTACATAGGTGTTTATACATTCACCAGTGGAAGGACACTTGTGTTATTTCCATAACTGGGCAAATAGTGAACAAAGCTGCTATAAATATTCACATGAAAGTTTTGTGTTAATAGCCTCATTTTCCTTTAGTAATTACCTAGGAGTGGAATAGCTGGGTCACATGGTAACCCATATGTTCAGTTTAATGAGAAACTGCCAGACTGTTTTCTAGAGTGGTTGTACTACTTTGCATTCTTATCAGCAATGTATTAGAGTTCCAGCTGCTGTCAGTTGTATTTTTTCCCATTTCCTTTGCTTTACTTTCTTTTATTGCCCTTCCCTCCCTCCCTTCCCTTCCACCCCTCTTTTCACAATTCTAATTGGTGTAACATGTTAATGAATTATGGTTTTAATTGGCATTTCCATAATGGTGGTGATCATTTCATGTACTTATTTGGCCATTGGTAGTTCTCTGATAAATGTATGTTCAAATTCGAAGTCCTGTGCCATTTACTTTATATGGAGCTGTGAGAGTTCTTATATTTCAGATATCAGATCTTAGACATTTGTTTTGCAAGTAGTTTCTTCCAGTCTCTGGCTTGTCTTAATTTCTTAAAGAATTTAGAACAGCAGACGCTTTTAATATTTATGTCCAATTTATCATTTTGTTTTATGGTGTGTGTTTTTTGGTGTATGTGTTCTATCCGAAAATCTTTGCCAAATCTAAAGTCACCAAGATTTTCAGTTTTCTTCTAGAAAAATTACAGCTTAATTTTTACATACATTTCTATACTCATTTTGAGTCACTTTTTGTGGATGGGTGTGAAGTACAGGTCAAGGTCCAATATTTTTGCATATCGATGTCAGATTGCTCCAGCACAACTTACTTAAAGACCATTCCTTTCCATTGAGATGCCTTGGAAATTTGTCAGTGTTAAGGGATATTGGTATGGGTCTATTTCTAGACATTCCATTGTCTTCCATGGTGTCTAACTTTCACTAATACCACATTCTTTTGATTATTGTCGCTTTCTAGTAAGTATTGAAATCAAGTGTCTTTTTTTTTGTTTGTTCTTCTTTGGGATTGTACTGAATCTACAGATCACTTTGGGGAAAATTGGTATATTAGTAATACTCAAGTTTTCCAGTCCATGAACACAGTAATTTGTTCATTTATTCAAGTCTTCTTTGATGTCTATCATCAAAGCTTTATACTTTTTAGTATAAAGTATTTCACATATTTGATAGATTTATCTGTATTTTCTGTTTTTTGGTGCAGTTGTAAATGGGACTTTTCATTTTTTAATTGTTCATTGCTAGTAAATAAATTTGATTTTTGCATTATGCTTATATCCTGTGACCCTGCTCAAGTCACTAATTAGTTGTAGTGGCTTTTTTCAACATCCTTTGGAATTTTCTAACTCAACGGTCATATTGCCTGCAATGTGTCTGTAAATTTATTTCTTCCTTTCCAATCTGTGTGTCCTTTGTTTCTCTTTTTTGCTTTATGACACTGGCTAGCAGCATCTATGAGACGTGAATAGAAATGGTAAAAAAAGACATCCTTGCCTTATTTCCAATCTTGGTTATAAAACATTCACAACTGAGTATGATGTTAGGTGTAAGGTTTTTGTAGAGGCTCTTTTTCAGGTTAAGGAAGTTCCCTTTTTCTCCTAATATAATTCCATTATTATCATAGGTCATATTTTGTAGGATTATAATCCTTTCATAATTATTTTAATGGCTCATAATATGATCCATCTTGTTGAATATTCCATCATATATTTGAGAAGAGTGTGTATTCTCTTGATATTTATTATTCTATAAATATCAATTAGGTTAAGTTGATTGATGGTATTTTTCTACATCCTTGGTGATTTTCTATTTTATTGATTACAGAAAGAAGAATATTACATCCTCCCTGTCAGTTTTTGCTTCATATAATTTGAAGCTTTATTGTTAGGTGCAAACACACATAGCATTATTATGTCTTTTTGGTGAAATTAGTCCACTTGGTGAATTACTCCCCCTTTATGTCTAGTAATTTCCTTGTTCTGAAATCTACTTTGTCTTACAGAAATATATTCCTCCAGTTTTCTTTTTATTAGAGTTTACAGAATACATCTTTTCCACACCTTTTAAAAGTTATTTTTGTTGTTGTTGTTTGTTTCCTTTCAGAGAGAGAGAGAGAGAGAGAGAGAGAGAGCACTTGCAGGAGCTAGGGAGAGTCACAGAGGGAGGCGGAGAGAGGGAGAGGGGGAGAGAGAGACAGAGACAGAGACAGAATGAATCTTAAGCAGACACCATGCTCAGTGCAGAGCCAGACACAGGGCTCAATCCCATGACCATGGGATCATGACCTGAGCCAAAAGTAAGAGTTTGACAATCAACTCCCTGAGCCACCCAGGCTCAAAATTCTTATTTTGAAAAACTTTTAGAATTACAGGAAAAAAAACTAAAGGGAGTGCAGGTAGTTTCCTTCCCCTTCCACAGTGTTAATATCATACAAAACCACAGAATAGTAATTAAAAAAAAAAAAAGCAGGAAATCAATGTTATACAATAGGAGCAACTAATACACAGCTCTATTATTTTCTGGCTTTCATCTTTCCTTTCTTTTTCTGGTACAGGATTCAATTCAGGATCCCACATTTCAAATAAATGCTGTCTCATTATTCTTCAATCTGTGGTCTTGCTTAGCCTTTTTTTATCCCCCTGTGTGACATTGACACTATTGCAAAGTATTGACCACTTATTTTGTAAAATTTCCTCAATTTGACTGTGTAATATTTTTTCATCTTAGACTGAAGTCAATTTCCCAAAAACAAAAAACACAGAAATAATATTGGGCCCTTCTCTAAGAATACCAAGTGGTAAATGACGTTGATATGATTTATTACCAATGATGTTAATATCGATCACTTAGTTGAGATGGTGGCTCTTATGTGTCTGCCCTGTAAAGTAACCCTTTTCATTTTTATATTTTCAAAAATTTTGTGGGAAGATGTTTCAAGTTTATGCAAATTTTCTGTTTCTCATCATATTTTGGCCACCAATTTTAGCATTCAGTTTTGATTCTTGTCTGTACCTATTATTACTGTGGTGTTTGACTAATGGTGGTTTTTATTTCCCTCATTCCATCTACATTTATTAATTGTATTCTACTATAAAAAGGTGTAATTTCTATTTATTTATTATTTATCCAGTCATTTGTTTATATCTTTATGGACTTATGTACATGTAATTTTCTTCTGAGTTATAATATAGATTTTTTTCTCAACTTTTCCCAAATTTGGGCATTCGAAGTTGGAAACTTTGTTCTGCACATTCTCTCATTATTTTTCAATTCTTTGTTATTTTCAGAAAATACACAATGTTCCAGTTTCATTTTATAATTTACCTCATTCATACTTAAAAACTTCAAGGAGCCCTGGTCCCTTTTATTGGGAAATATTTAGAAACCATGTCCTGGATGTAACGTTTGCTTATTAATATTACTTTAATAAATTTTAGCAAAATTCATTTAGGAAATTGTCCATTTCATCTACATTTTCAACTCTTTTTTTCATAGATGCCTGCAATGTAATCTCATGATATAAAAAAAAACTTTCCTCTGATACAATACTTAACCTCTTTGTTTTGTCTTAGTTTCTATCTGTGTACATCCTTTCTTTTTTCTTCAAGTTAACTAGTGTTGTGTCTTTTGTGCTCACTTTTTTTTTAAATGAGATTTTTGAATTATTGACTAGGTCCACTGTTTTTCTCTTCTTGACCTCATTAGCTTTTTATCATTATTATTTCCTTCCTTGAGTTTTGTGGTAGGCAGAATAATGTCCCTCCCAAAGATGTACATATTCTTATCCCCAGAACCCGTTAGGTAGCAGAAGGAATTAAGGTTGGAGATAGCATTAAGGTTGCTAATCAATTGATCTTAAAATAGGGAAATTCTTCTTGGTTTATCTGAGATCATGTGCGTTGTAGGGTTGGTTCCTTCTGAAGACTCATGTCCTGTTGGCGATCTCCAGCATTCCCAATTCAACCTTCATCTTCACTCTCCCAGTGAATTAGGGACTTCCCTTACTCCAGTATGCCCCCCTCCTATCTTGACTAGTTACATCTAGAGAGAGCTTATTTCCATGTAAGTTCACATTTTGAGTACTGGGAGTTAGGACACAACTGAACACATAACTAAGCAATCTTTTGTTTCAAATCCAGTCCATTTTTGAAGTTTTACCAAATATACTACTTTCAGGTGATTCCTAACTGATGACTATAAACTTTAGGAGTGGATTTGTTCTTTATTAAGCAACAATTTAATTCTGAGATACATTCTGCTATCTTTTTGGATCAAAAATATTCAAATTATACCATTAAAGGATTGAGTTGATTCATAAACTTCATAATTCTATGTTGATTTGCACTCATGACCTTGGAGATACTGAGATAAAGTTTAGGAAAGATTTGCCTAAAGTATAGCCTAAGAAACAATATACATAATACCCAACCAGGCATCCACAATTTAAAATAAACATGAAATAACTTATATTAAATACATTTAAATTATTTTAATTATAAATATTAATTTTATACAAATATTAAGTAAATCATTGTACATATAATTAAATGAATTTAAAAATTTGATAATACCGGGGCGCCTGGGTGGCGCAGTCGGTTAAGCGTCCGACTTCAGCCAGGTCACGATCTCACGGTCTGTGAGTTCGAGCCCCGCGTCAGGCTCTGGGCTGATGGCTCAGAGCCTGGAGCCTGTTTCCCATTCTGTGTCTCCCTCTCTCTCTCTGCCCCTCCCCCGTTCATGCCCTGTCTCTCTCTGTCCCAAAAATAAATAAAAAAAACGTTGAAAAAAAGATTTGATAATACCAATATAATAATGCATATTATAAATTAACATTAAGAAATACTTATACAATTTTATATTGCCCATAGATATCTGGAAAGGGGGTCTGAGAATCAATAGGATTAGCAGGGATTTCCCCAAATGATTAATGAAAACTGTGGGTAGAAATGTCCAAATTGCATTACCATGTCAAGGAAGAGTAAGCTCATGTCATGAAACATAATACTGTGTTTTGGTTCTCTGTAATACATCTCTCCAGGCCACTGTTCCTTGTGTAGATGAAGATTGAGGGTGCAAATGAATCATCTAATGGTTATTATATATCTCACTTTCTCTAAGGTGTTCTCCTTCTGTCTCAAAAGTTATATACGTATGTAAGGGTTGATTATGAGGTTCCTCTCATCTGAAGTGGTTAGTTAATATATGGAGGTAACACAAGTAAGGAAGGATACAGTGGGGTCCCTTGGTCATTTGTATTACATTACCTTCTATCTGTGTTTGAAACAAGTTCTGGTACAAACAGAATGCCTGGCCTCTTAGGATTATAAGCAACCCCACTTAACTGCCAAAGTAACATGCTTGCCCTGTACTCTCTCTGAGTCTTGTGACTCCCATGAACTGTTAATCCATTGGAATTTTGCATTAACGGGGCACGCTGAACACTATATGATAATGGAGAACAAAGGAACACTAGACACACTATCTTGCATGTACCTTCTCTGTTCACATGCATGCTCCCATAATTCTCTTACAAATCACAAATTCAAAGATAAAATTAAGAATGTCAAGAATGGAACTGGAGGGTATTATGCTAAGTGAAATAAGCTAGGCAGAGAAAGACAGATACCATATATTTTCACTCATATGTGGATCTTGAGAAACTTAACAGAAGACCATGGAGGAGGGGAAGGAAAAAAAAAGTTACAGAGAAGGAGGGAGGCAAACCATAAGAGACTCTTAAGGACTGAGAACAAACTAAGGGTAGATGAGGGCTGGGGGAGAGGGGAAAGTGGCTGATGGGCAGGGAGAAGGGCACCTGTTGGGATGAGCACTGGGTGTTGTATGGAAATCAATTTGACAATAAATTATATTTAAAAAATTAAAATAAAAAAAAGGAATGTCAAGATGACAACAGGAAAGCATTAAACCAAGCATAGGGTCCTTCTCACTGTGGAATCTTGTGCAGCTGCTTAGGTCAGATGCCCACAAAGCCCTCTCTACTCCCAAGTTGGTTGTCACATACTCCTGACAAAGTGATAAAAAAGGCTTATCATCTGTATATTATTCTGTCTAAAAGCTCATAATCCCAGTCTGATGCTGAAATATATATCAGACAAACCAAGATTGAAGGAAACTACAAAATACTTGGCTGGCACTCTCAAAACTATCAAGGTCATCGAATACAAGAAAAAGCTGAAAAATTATCAAAGATCAGAGTACACTAAGAGACAAGATGACTAAATGAGATATGATAGGCTAGACTAGAATGTGGAAGAAGAAAAGGCATTAATGATAAAACTGAAAAAATCCAAATAAAGTGAAGTATTTAGTTAAAAGTAATGTGCCAATGCTGGTTTCTTAGTTTTGACCAATGTAGGGACAATGTAAACTGATAACATTGGGGGAAACTGACACCTGATGAGGGTATGTAGCAACTCTCTGTACTATATGAAATTCTTCTGCAGATCTTAAATTATCCCAAAATAAAAAGTTTATTTTTAAAAGGTATTTTATCCTACTTTCTCTTCTACCTATTATCCTCACTTTTAACCTGACAAATAAACAATGATAATGATAATATTATGTTTTAAAATAAACTTTTCAAGGTGCCTAGGTGGCTCAGTCAATGAAATGTCTGACTCTTGATTTCAGCTCAGGTCACAATCTCATGGTTTGTGAGATTGAGCCCCCCATCAGGTTCTACACTAACAGTGCAGAGCCTTCTTGGGATTCTCTCTATCCCTCTCTCTCTCTCTCTATCCCTCTCTCTCTCTCTCTGCCTCTGCCCTATGACTGCATGTTCTCTCTCAAAATATATTTAAAACAGTTTTAAAAAAAAACTTTAAAATGAACTTTTCTCGAAGAATTTTAATGGCAACTAAGCTAATAAATGGAAATATAAATTAGAATTTTTTTAATGTTTGTTTATTTTTGAGAGAGAGAAAGATAGAGTATGAGCGGGGAGCAGGGGGGTAGCAGAGAGAGAGGGAGACACAGAATCTGAAGAAGGCTCCAGGCTTTGAGCTGTCAGCACAGAGCTGGACATGGGGCTCAAACTCATGGACTGCAAGATCATGACCTGAGCTGAAGTTGGATGCTTAACTGACTGAGCCACCCAGGAGCCCCTAAATTATAAATTTTTAAAGATATGATTAAATTATGCAGAGAAAGGGCTCCTGGGTGGCTCAGTCAGTTGAACATCTGACTCTTGGTTTTGGCTCAGGTCACAATCTCACAGTTTCATGGTTCTGCATGATCCCACATCAGGCTCTGTGCTGACAGCATAGAACCTAAGTAGGATTCTACCTCTTTCTCTGCCCCTCCCCAATTCATGCGTGCGTTGTATGTGTGTGTGCACGTGCGTGTGCTCTCTCTCTCTCTTAAAATAAATAAATAACTTAAAAAAGAATAAGTAAAGTCTACTAAATATCTTAGTTACAGAAAAAAAACAGCATTCATACAAGAAGCAATAGGTTCTGTTTAGGTAATAACTTCATATCTGCAACAAATATAGGAAATTCACATTACCTCTTACTTACCATTCTCTATCTTTGAAATAGCAAATCTCATGGTAATATCAAAATGTAATAACAGTTCCTTAGACTATTTTCATCTATGTTTCAACAAAAGCTATTGAGATAACTCTAATACACAAAGAAGTACTGTTCAAGGTTAAGAAGAAAAAATGTGGGATGAGGATAAAACCTTTGTGTCACCAAGTTTTATAGCTGATAGCAGATAGAAAAATACTGTGCAGACCTTCTCAAACTGGCATCTCAGAAATCCTTTGTGTATGACTAACTGCCTTGATAAACTGCAATTACATTTGTAGCAAAAGGTCCTGGAGAGGAAAGGTACCGACCCAGGGAAAATGAAAAATCCCAAGGCACTCTTTGAAGGCCATTTGTGGCCAAACTTAAATAATTACAATATGAGCCCAGCTTTTTAACCATATAACTCTTCAATTCGTGAGCTGAACCACAGGTGTATAACATAGGTTAATACACCTTTTACTTAGTAAGAGCATAGCAAACAATTCAGTAACATGAAAATCAAACTATTATGTAAAAATATTATACTAGTGCAAATTTTAAGGTCAACATAATTGTTTGGGTAATGCAAAATAGTTACTTTTGTGGTAATGGCACTTATAGGTGATCATTTAAATTTTTAATTCCATGTTTACTAATATCAAAGTTACACATGTTCATAGTTTCAAGACTCCAACAGATTATATGAGGCTTATCATAAGAAACAGCAGATCTCGGGGTGCCTGGGTGGCGCAGTCGGTTAAGCGTCCAACTTCAGCCAGGTCACGATCTCACGGTCCGTGAGTTCGAGCCCCGCGTCAGGCTCTGGGCTGATGGCTCAGAGCCTGGAGCCTGTTTCCGATTCTGTGTCTCCCTCTCTCTCTGCCCCTCCCCCGTTCATGCTCTGTCTCTCTCTGTCCCAAAAATAAATAAACGTTGAAAAAAAAAATTTTTTTTAAAAAAAGAAAAAAAAAAGAAACAGCAGATCTCCACTTGACTCCATCCCTATTTCCCAATCTTGAAATATTCAAATTCACTTTTTTTTTCAGCTGATTCATTAGTATTTAATTCTGGTAAGTTTTTTATATCTATATGCATTTGTTTTATCTCAACAATAATACTGGGTTTCTGTATCAGAGGCAGACCAACTGTTTACTCACAAAATATCTTGCCTCAGTATACTCTATGCTCCATTTCATCCACAAGGCAATTATTTCTCAAGTTTCACTGCAAGCTCCGTTTTGAAGAAACCAATATAAAACAGGGTCTGTCTTCACTTTACGTGCAGGGATTCTGTATTTCTGATTCCAGAAATTATGAAATTGGGAGAGTATATCGAAGCTGTCACATCTACCCTCTCCCCTATAGTAAGAGACACAGAGACAGAGACAGAAAGTCTTTCTTGGAAGAACAGGGAAAAGTGTAAGCATTTGGCTCTGGGAGAGATAAGAAAAGTTTTGTTAACCTATTGTCCTTTGAATGGGGGCAGAGGGCTCTGCAATGAAAGATAACTGATTACAGATCAAGCAGCCTTAGGGATGTGAAGACCAAATAGGTCTGGGGGGAAAAGGAGACATTCTCTCCACTTTCAGCAGTCAGCTTCCATTGCTCAGAAAGCCCTGACCATGCAGAAACACGAAAATATTCATATTGCTTCCTGACGTATTTCACATTTATAAATACCATACTTATATTGCTGTTTCTAACTTTTAAAATTGTAGGCACTACTTTTGGCACCTCACTGTTTCACATGCCCCCAAATGAATACTCTCTACCCCCACAACTCTAAATGGAGTTATATCATAATCCTGGTTAGCTCAATATTCAACATGTATATTATTACTGCCGTGTAAATGATACTCACTTTTGATGCATGTAACACACTATGATAGCTTTTGATAGCTTTCCTATATTGCTCAATAATAGTCTTCTCTGCAGCTAATAATGTACTTCTCCCCTCCCCCCTATTATTTAGTACTCTATTTACTTACCACTAATTTAAGGCCACACTCTCCCCTCACCTATCTTTACTTACTATGTTAGGTAGATAGTCTATCCGGTTCACCTTGTTGAGGAACTCTTCGGAAGAATTATGACGTGCAGTCTCAGAGAACAACTCTGTAGCCATGAAATTCAGGGATCTGTAGCAGTCACCTTAGCTTTCTCACCTCAAATTGTCTCCCCTTGTGTGATTCCAGCTGCAGCTGGAACAGACCATGCCCTGTGATTTCAGACTTACCTTGTTGTGGCCTCATACCATCTCAAGCTCTCTTTGTACAACTTTCTACCCTCTGACCGGGCACCTTAGCCGACTCCCAAATGTGGCCCAGAAGTGAGGAGGAGTTAACCTTCCAGGGGTAAGATCAAACAACTGGGATGGTGGCCACTGGATGAGAGTTTCAGCCTCCTCTCCCGCAAGGGAACAATTCTTGGGGCACTTTAGATGCTTCTCTGGAATGGAGTCTTAGTTGCTTACAGTGACACTAATACAGGCATTTTTATATTGTTTATTTTTTCTCTTTCTTTTTCCTCACTTCTCCATTCTCTCACTCCTACTCCCTGGGATTATCTCCCAACATAAAGCATTACCAAGTTCTTGTTGCAAGGAAACCCAATATAAAACGGTATCTCCCTTCACCATCATCCTGGCATTTTTTCTCCTCCTTTCCCTTGGGTTGGCATCCCTGCTCTATGGATCCATTTCTCTCTCTCTCTCTCTCTCTCTCTCTCTCTCTCTCTCTCTCTCTTTCTTGGTTTTACCCTCTTTTTTTGTGAAGCACACCCTTCCATAGTCTCCTGAGAAAGTATCTTCCTTAGAATTTTGAAGGCATTCTCCAATGTTTTCTGGCCATGCCTCCAAGACATCCAATGCTTTGTAACAGATACTGTAGTAAATATATTTTCCTCTCAGGGCACCTGGGCGGCTCAGTCAGTTGGGCATCCAACTTCCACTCAGGTCATGATTTCAACGTTGTGAGTTCAAGCCCCACATCCGGCTCTGTGCTGTCAGCTCAGAGACTGAAGCCTGCTTCAGATTCTGTGTCTTCCTCTCTCTCAGCCCCTCCCCTGCTCACTCTCTCTCTCTCTCTCTCAAAAATAAATAAACATATAAATAAATAAATAAATAAATAAATAAATAAATAAATAAATAAATTTTCCTCTCTGGAAGTTGCAGGATCTTTCTTTTTTTTTTTCCCTTAGTATGCTAGAATGTCATTTATATGGTTGTGGCTATTACCAATTCACTTAGGAAACTGATAAAAAATTCTCATATTCCTATTCTAGAAAATTTACTTGAATTTTTTAATGATTTCCTTTCCTCCATTTCTTTGCCCCCTTCTCTAGAAATCCTATTTCACAGATGCTGGACTTCCTGGAATAGTCTCCTAGTTTCTTTACAGTTCTCTTTATAGTGCTCTTCTATTTTTCATCTCTCTCTCTCTCTCTCTCTCTCTCTCTCTCTCTCTGCCTTTAATTACTGTCTGGGAGAGTTCTTCGAGTTTATCTTGCAATTCTTTTATTGCAGTTTTAGTTTTCACTGCATACTTAAAATTTCTAGAGCTCTTTTTGTTCTCTGAATTATCCTTTTTTATTTCGCCATGAATATAGGTCTTATTTATGGATTCTGTGTCATCTTTCATCCATCGCATATAATAATAATGGGGGCAGAGGGTTTTTCTTTTTTTTTCCCTCCCTGAAATTGCTTCCTCAAAGCTGCTGTTGTTGATTTTCTCTCTCTTTCATATTTAATGCTGAAGCATTAGAAAGCTGACTGGGCCCTTCTGTTTGTTGTTCTCAAAATTTTCTGGAAGGTAACAAGGTTGGTAATTTGGGAAGTGTATTGTCTCTTTTGCTGATCTGAGCCAGCAATGGAGTGTTGACCCTCTCCTACCTGGAAGGTTTAGTGTGTCTGCTAGTGCTCTGGATTAGAGTAGAAGAAAGCTGGAGGTCTCAGACAATGCAGAAATTCTTAGTTTTATTATCTCGAGAGAATAAAACTTCTCTTTTCTGCTAGAAAGGGAGAGGAATAGTGAGCCCTGCCATCAATGGAATGGGAGAAGGGATCTTGTGGATCCAATTGTTTGTTAAAGAATTTTTCAACTAATCATTCTGGTTTTAGCCCCTCCCTTATCTCTACAACTAAGAGTAACAAATCAGTAACAAAAGTAACCAAAACCTGAGCCTCCTGGGGAATTTATTTTTAAGTCCATTACCTTCACCACTGCTAATACAGAATTCAGCATTTTTGCATCTGCTAGGGCATTGGTCACTTTATCCACTTTCTAGTTAATAAGATCTTTTTTACTTTCTCCTCTCTGAATTCTTTGTCCACCTGTCTTACACGATTTTAAAAGTCCTATACTATCATATTAGTGCTATTTTAGGAGGTAGTGATATACAATTGTGCACTCACTGCCACAGTTTCAATCAGATGTGCTATGTTTAATAATTCATAAAATGTTCTTATATAGAAATATCTACTCTCTTGTCTTTATTTTCTTAAATAGGGTTTATCATAAACAATTTTACTTTTTTCCTAATTTATGGCAATTTGATTGATCAATTATATGATTTTGGTACAATAAATTATATCCTCAACATTTTATTTCATAATATAGGAGGCTACTTATCTTAAACTAGGTAGCCCCCAAGTTTTCTAATTTTGCTTAATTTTATACTTTTATTCTATAATTATTTGGCTTATTTTTAATTAATCTTTGTATCTCATTACTGACAGGATGAATTAGTGGCTTCTATTCCACCTATTTTACATACAATATGGAAGGCTAGAGTGGTTCTACTCTATAAAGGCATAAAATAAGAAATTACTGTTTCTCCTCTAGGGTTTTGATGGTTTCCCATCTCACATTCAGGTCCTTCATCCATTTTGAGTTTATTTTTGTGAATGGTGTAAGAACCTGGTCTAGTTTCATTCCTCTGCATGTTGCTGTCCAGTTCTCCCAGCACCATTTGTTAAAGAGACTGTCTTTTTCCCATTGGATATTCTTTCCTGCTTTGTCCAAGATTAGTTGGCCATACTTGTGTGGGTCCAATTCTGTAGTCTCTATTCTATCCCGTTGGTCTATGTGACTGTTTTTGTGCCAATACCATGCTGTCTTGATGATTACAGCTTTGTAGAAGTTGTGGTTTATATATACAATGGAATACTACTTGGCAATGAGAAAGAATGAAATATGGCCTTTTGTAGCAACGTGATTGGAACTGGAGAGTGTTAGGCTAAGTCAAATAAGTCATACAGAGAAAGACAGACAGCATATGTTTTCATTCTTACGTGGATCCTGAGAAACGTAACAGAAGACCATGGAGGAAGGGAAGGGGAGGGAAATGTTAGAGAGGGAAGGAGGCAAACTGTAAGAGACTCTTAAAACTGAGATTAAACTGAGGGTTGATGGGGGGTGGGAGGGAAGGGAAAGTGGATGATGGGCATTGAGGAGGGCACCTGTTGGGATGAGCATTGGGTGTTGTATGGAAACCAATTTGACAATAAATTTCATATTTAAAAAAATAATTAAAAAAAGGCATAAAATATTAAAATAAAATTTTTATAGGTACTTTGCTGGAGGTCCTAACCCTCTATTTTCCCTCTCTTACTTACATTTTTAATATGATTTATATTATTATAATATAGTCTTTGAATAAAAGAGGCCTTGTTGTACCTTAATAACAATAATAAAGATGATGGTGGTGGTAATAATCAAAATTTGTAAAATTTATTGAGGACTTACTTTAAGAACTATTTTAGGTGCATTATGTATATGTCTCATTACAATCTTACAAAGAAGTAGTATTATCTCCACTATTGTAGCAAAAGGAAAACAGAGGACTACACCAAAGATACTGCCTATTCCTAGAGTGAAAAACAATGATAATCTGGGATTTTCCCTCCAGTTTGACTGACTCCAAGGTCTGTTTTCCCATTACCATGCTATACTGACTGACTCTGCAAAGCAGCATAATGGATGTCACAAATGGACAACAGATATCATAAGTGCATTTTTGTATAATTTATAAAGTTTACATTGCTGGCCAAGATTAAATCAAGGACAAGAAGCTCAATGAAAAGAGTCATTGCGGTCAAAAGGTGAATGCTTGTGTAGCGGCTGCCAATCCCCAACCCTGTATGTCACAAGCCTGCTCCTGAGTTTACAGAGAATCTGATACCAAAGATATTTAACATCCACTGTGACACTTCTTAGATCAAGGCAATATGCAACTTATTCACAATTCACAGTGTACCAAACCGAGGTAACTGAAAAACTGGGGATATAAAGAAAAGATATATATTCTCTGCCTACAAGGGACTTACAGTCTAGTTGGAAATATAAAACTCGTATGAAAATTCAAAGAATTTCACAATATAATAAAATTTTTTTAAAGGTTTGAAATGCACGCAGGATAGCATTACTTCAGAAGAGAGAGCTTGGTAGGGAACAGTTTGAGATGAGTAGTGGTGTGCAGCAGCCAATTCTTGAATATAGACTGAAGGGTTATAGAGCTTTCAGACTGACAATGAGGAGTCACAAGGTTTGCTCATCAGGTGGAGATACCATATGAAAGACAGAAATGAAAAGTATACGTATAGTTGCAGGGGCAGAGAGGAAGAGACACAGCAAAGAGGATTCCTACCTAGAGAGGGGATTGCGAGCAACGCAGTCAAATAGAGGCAAGGCGGTATAGTGGAATTGTCTCACAGAGGGGGCCATTGCATAAATACTAGTCAGGATTGAAGACACCAGGCAAATCAGGCTGAGCAACCTGGCAGTATCCTTTGGCTAAAGGGGAGATTTCTTAAGTTTTTTCTAAGAAGAATGACATAATGGATCCTTAGGAAAAATAATCAAAGTGATATATAAGAAGGAAATAGGAAGAAGGGCAGGAGCCTCTCATGGCTGACAAGATATCAGAAGAAAACCACAGAAATCTGGGCTTGAGGTTACGATTGCCTAGATACGTGAGGATGAAGAAATGCACAATGGGGGCCTACTCCTTTATAAAGGAGACATTGCCAGGTGTCATGGCTAGTAAGAAAAGAAATAGAAAGTTAAAAATAGCGCTCGGGTTTTCAAATCAAATTATCAGGACTATTTATGAAGCTCCCAACACTCAGGATATGTAACATCTTAGTCATCCCCCATCGAACAGGCTCCCTGCACCTCTGAACTGAATTAGTACTTTTTATGTGGGCCCAGCTGGTAGTTCTGGGACGTTTGCCAGAGGATCTGCTGACCAGCTTAATAATTACATGTTTATTAGAATGTGTAATTTATGAAAACAACTTGAAAAACGAAACCCAAGACTGCCTTGAATGAAAGAAACCTTATTAAATGCAAAAACACATTTAATTTATTTATTTGATTCTATCCTGGAAAGGAAAGAGAGTAAACTCTCATACCTATACAGAAAACCCAATAATTATTTACTCATTTAACTAATTGCTCAATTAAGTGAATAACATACCCATTCAACAAATATGACATGGAGCACATACTACTTGGCAGGCACTGTACTAGGTATTGAAGATAGAAATAATAGTAGAATAATATCCCTCCCCAAGAGGCTCATAGCGTGATCAAAAGAATAATTCAAGATGTTGGGGAATCACAAAGGGGTGGCAGTTACCCACATCACCTCTGAAAGTGGCGGGAATAAAAATGGACAGTACTCTGATGTGGAAAAGGGCAAGAGGTGCTTCATATTTAAGTGAAATAAGCTTCGCCCCTTTTCTCTTGCTCTAGAGTCATTTTTGATCTCCTTCTTTCTTTACACCCAACATCGAATCCATTAGCACATTTTATGAGGTCTACCTTCACAGTCTATCCCAAATCTGATTGTTTTTCTCATGCTATCTACTGCTCTGTACGCAGCTAGTTCCAGTTCCAGTTATCTCACACATGGACTAATGCAATGGTCTTCTCACTGGTCTTCCTGCCTCTATTATGGCCTCCTAGCATCTCATCACCCAAATTCAGAGTGGGCTTTTTGAAGTTAAATCAGATCTTGTCACTCCATTGGTTAAAATCTACGCTCACTTAGAGTATAATGTGAAGTTCTAACCATGCCCCATAAAGCCCTACACAGACTGCACTTATCTCCAATCTCCTCCCCATTCTCCAGCCCAGCTTCCATGTGCCATATGGCCTCCTTGCTGTTCTCCAGAAAACCAAGGGCACTCCCACCACAGGCTTGCATGTTACTGTTCTCTCTGCATGAAACAGTTTTCCCTACATAGCTGCTTCTCTTCTTTTTGTCTTTGCGCAAGTATCACTTAATATAGAATCTTCCCTAAATCTTTAGTGCTATTACTGTTTATTCTTCTTGTTTATCACATATTTGTTTATTGTTTGACCCTCCCTGCTGAAATGAAAATGTCACAAGTACAGAATACTTGGTATATTTTTGTGTGCTGCAGTATCTCTAAAATAATGTGTGGCACAAAGAATGCTCAAATACAGACAGTATTAGTTGAATTAGCAAGTCAAATATAACTGAAATAGCTCAGGGATTTTTCTTATTTTCAGCCTGCTTAAGTGGGCAACTAAACAAAGGATAAGTATTGAAATGATAACCCTCATTTATAATCAAGTCTTTAACCTGTAACACCTATAAAGTTTAAGGAGCCTATAGGTTACCTTTTTTTTTTTTTTACATTCAAATAGGACTTTACAGAGATTTCAGACTTATACAGATCATTTTAGGAAATTTTTAAAAATAGAAAAGTATGCTTTAAAAAATCAGCTAGAAATTTATTTCCCCAGGTTATCCATGACTAATATCTTCACGTGGGTGTCACAATGCATGTACAATTTTATACTCTAATTTTCATTATCCAATATTTAGGTTTTTCCTAGCACTAAACAAAATTCTTTGAAGCTATATGTGTGTGAGAGAGTTTATACACAAACTGCTTTCCAGAAAGGATCTATCAATACACACCTCCGTGAACACACATGGTATCTGTCTCTCTTTGCTGGTGCTGAGAACTCAGAGGCAAGGTAGTAGCGTGCTTGAGAGCTCAACAGCCAAAGGCACACTGCCCAAGTCCAATCCTAGCTTTGCCACTTACTAGCTTTGTTTGGGAAAAGTGTGTCATCTCTTATTGCCTCACTTTTCCTAGCTATAAAAAGGAGCTAACAACAATACCAAGCTCACAGGCTTATCGTGAGAATTAAATTGGGTAAACATAAGCAAAATGCTTAAAATAATGCCTAGCAACTACTTAACATATACAAATGTTAGCTGGGAAGCTGAAGAAAATAATATTCAATATTGTATATGAACATTTAAGCATGAGGAAAAAGTGATAATATCCCACTTATCTTTGGTGATAAACATATTGACTAATTTTTTATTTCTTGATCATTTTTTCATATTCAGTCTAAGTCCTTTGCTTATAATTTATAGATTCATAAGGGTTATTTATATATTGAGATTAACTCTTCACATATTTATTGAAAAATTCCTGTAATTTGTTACATCATTTGTTCATTAATATTATGCATTTTATTTGTAATGTAAAGAAAAATTTTAATTTATATTATCAAGCCTATCAACTTGTGCTTTCAAATTTTATCCATTATTTTATGCTTCTACATTTTCTCCAATATTTTATGACTTAGAATTTTATATTTAGCTTTTTAAGTTATATGGAAATTAGTGTATGATAGGATGTGAGAATTTACCTTGAAGTTTCTACGGAGCAAATTTTCTCATTATCATTTATTTAAAAATCCATTTATAGCCATTCTTTTATTATACTTCCTTTAGATTAAGTTTATATGAATTTATAATATAAGTTTATTAAGTTTATATGTATATCTATATATACACACACACACCTATATACATATCTCAAAATTAAATTCTCTATCCTAAATATTATTTTACATTTTATGTCAATATTTATAGAATAAATAAATGAATTTGAGCTGAGTGGACAGTAAGGATAAAAAGTACATTGGCAGAGTTTTCTATTGTCTGTCCAAATAAGGCTAAATATTTCCTTCATAGGGAACTTTTCATACTAAATTCCAATTAAAGGTAAAAAGCAGTGTGTGAGAACCTCCTGCAGAATTTGCTGCACGCAGATGATCTGTGCAACACTAATAGCTTCACATACTCAATGTGATTGTGCATGAGCCTGTTACTAATAAGCCCACTCAAATAAGCTGGCTAATGTATAGCACAATAAATAGAACAATTAGAAATGTCACAGCGTCAACCAAAGCATTTCTGAAATTCTAATCTTTGTTTCTAACCATTTGGGCTTGTTTCCCTGCTGTTGTTTCTAAAGCTCACACTCTCATTAACACAGAAAAGAACAGAGGCTTTCAAGAGTTCTGTGGAAGGCCTGCTGCTGATCACTTGCCCCCATATTTTTTAACGAGCCTGAACATTTGAAAGTAAATGAATTTTAAGTGCAGCATCTTGAACTCATTTCAAAATGAGTATGTAGATCTAATTTCTAGTCCTTCAGTTATTAGAATTAGATAAATGAATGAGTGGATGGATAGATCAATCACTCAGGTAAAAGGCCATCCATTTCCTGCCTTGTACTGTTGGACGAGATGACTGCAATTAACTGTCTGAGGTCCCTCCACTAGGGAGGAAGCACAGTCTTCCTCTGGGCACCCAGCAGGAGAGATGCTAGGGCTGAGGTTAACATGTTTTTGGATCACAACAGGAGACCTCAGTGAGATAAACAATTAAGTTAAGGACATTCCAGATCATTTTATCCTTGATTTCTTTTTGACCAATTTTTCCTGGTCAAAGTTGCTATGGTAAGATTAGCTTGCCTTCTACATGATTTTTTATGAGGTATAAAAGCCAACCCTAATGCTTGTTTTCATTTTATGGTCAAATGTCTTTAGTGTTTTCGGTAGATTTATGTGTTTTGGGAGACATTATTGTGGTATTTTTTTTTCTGGTTTCACTTGTATTTTTGCAAAGATTTGTGACCCATTTGTCTAAAGAAATGTAGCAATAAAAAACTTTACTTTGTTAAAATCTTCTTGGGCTGTATTCTTTGTTTAATTCAAAATAACATCATCTGATACATGGATAGACTCCAATTAGGTAAAAACACAGAACATCTATTTTAGAAAATAGGTATATACTGTATAAACCGATGCTAACATCCAGCTTGCTAATTAGGAATACAGACTGTCAAAGATCAACTTAGAGAGACACATGTCACTCAGAACTCCCAGGGTGCCTAGGGTGTTCAGTAGGTTAAGTGTCTGACCTCGGCTCAGGTCCTGATCTCGTGGTTTGTGAGTTCAAGCCCTGCATCAGGCTCTGCGCTGACAGCTCAGCACCTGGAGCCTGCTTCAGGTTCTGTGTCTCCCTCTCTCTCTCCCCCTCCCCTGCTCACACTCTGTCTCTCTCTCAAAAATAAACAAATATTTAAAAAAAACTCCCTACAAAATAAAGAAATACCATGGCATCATACCACATTTAATCAGCAGATGATGAAGTCTATTTACAGTAGAGTTATGACTATTATATTGTTATGCTATATTCATAGGGTCCAAAGCAAGCTCCGAGGGAAAACTGGGACATCTGCAGATGTGTCAAATGGCTAGCAGAAAAAGATCAAAGTCTTTCAAGGTTGTGGTTATGGAGGCTCGTAATCCTGTGTTCCTTCCAAGTACAATCATATCCTGGCTACAACGTGAGAATCTTGTGAAAGCTTGGAGTGAACTTCAAATAAGGCTCTTGCGTATGAATCACAACCACAGGCTATAATAAATAAGGTATTCCATTTTCCCAGGAGAAAAGTATTTAAATTATTAATCGTGCTCAACCTATGAAGAACTGGCCATCAATACTACTTCTACAGATACTAAATTATCTCTCACCAAGGAATATTCCAAATTTAAACACCTCACATATGAATCTCTGTTATCTTTTACATGTTCTGATGTGTCAACAGGCTTTCTAGGATTCAGAATATGATTGATTGTTTCAGTGAGGTGCTAATCATCAGGGTAACAAAAATAGAGAATGTCAGAAAGAATCATTCACAGAATCCTTTTTCAGTTTACTACATCAGGAATCCAAGTGAGAAAAGAGAAATAGGAAATCAGACCTTTCAAGAAATCATTTTAATTAACCTCATCAGCACTGCTTTGGTTAAAAAATGTGGAAGATACACAGTTCCTTTGACATGTTTTCCATATTAAATATTTAAAACAATGATGAAGAGGCGTCCAGGATCAGCTATGACAAAGAGATTAGAAATTACCACCATTCCATCCTTAACAAGAAAAAGCCAGACAAACTGAAAATCAATGACTTGTTTTGGACCCATCAGAGAACTGACATCACAGTACAAACTAAAACCCCATCATCTAAAGAGATACATACACCCAGAGACACAGGCTAGATCAGCTCCCTTCAAGCAAAAGCCTCTGGGGCCATAAGTCAGTAATTCTGATGACTTGTTAGAGGCTGAATACTCTTAGTTTGTCCAGTAAGACAATAATAATACATAAAATTAAATTAAAAATTATGCAGTTTGGAAATGAAGAAATAAAACCACTTTTATTCAAAGACAGCATGTTGTTTATGGACAACACTCCAAAGAATCTATTAAAAAAAAACTATGAAGAAATTCCCAGAACCAATAACAAAAATGCAAAATTTCAAGATACAAAGTCAAAATACAGAAGTCAGTTGCTGTATACCAGCATTAAGCAATTGGAATCTGAAAGTTGAAAAGCAATCACTTTTACAATAGCATCCAAAAACTGAAGTACTTTGGCATAAATCTAATACAGTTTGAACAGGATATATATAGCAAACTAAAAAAAAAAATAAATAGAAACAAACCAAAGAAAAAATCAAAGGATCTAAAATAGCCAATACAAAACTGAAGAATAAAGTTGGAAAACTTACACTACTTGATTTTAATGCTTACTATAAAGCTGTAGGAATCAAGACAGCACACTACTGGAGAAAGAATAGATCTATATCAATGGAACAGAAGAAAATCCCAAAAATAAAACAGCAATTCAATAGAGAAAAGGTAGCCTTTCCAACAAAGGTGCTGGAAAAATTGGACATCCCTAAATAAATAAATAAATAAATAAATAAATTCTTAAAGTTTTGCAAAACTCTAGACCCAGACCTTACATCTTACACAAAAATTAACTCAAAATAAATTTAAAACCTAGATGCAGAACACCAAAGTATAAAAATTTTAAAAGAAAGAGGAGAAAATCTGTTACCTCAGTTTTGGTAGTGAGTTTTCAGATAAAATACCAAAAGCACAATCCAATTAAGAAAAAACTGGTAAGCTAGACTTTATTAAAAATAAAGTTTCTGCTATATAAAAGACCCTAGTTAGAGAATGAAAAAACAACTCATGGATTCAGAGAAAATACATGCAAAACACATGTCCGATAAAAAGACTTATACACAAAATACAAAAAGAACACCTAAAATTCAACAATAAGAAAGCAAACAACCCAATTAAAAAATACCCAACAGATCTGAACAGACACTTCACCAAAGAATAAACACAAACAACAACAAAAACAAAGTATCATTTGTCATTAGAGAAGTGCAAGCTAAATAACAAGAGCTCAACAACTAGGAGACTAGCTAAAATCCAAATTTTGACCAAATTGCTGACGAGAATACAGAGCAACAAGAACTCTCATTGGTGGAATGCAGAATGGTTCAGCTACTATGTAAGGTCATTTAACAGTTTCTTACCAAACTATACTTTCAACCAGACAATCAAGCAATTGAGCTCCTCCTTATTTACCCAGCTGGTTTGAAAAACTTATTTCCACATAAAAACCTGTACTAGAATCCTTACAGCAGCTTTATTCTTAATTGTCAAACATTTGGAACAGTCAAGATGTTCAATAGGTGAACGGATAAACAAACTGGTACATCCATATAATGGAATTATTAGTCAGCGTGATAGTCAGCTATCAAGCAATGTAAATAATAAGGATGAATCTTAACTGCAGATTTCTAGTGAAATAAGCCAGTCTCAAATGACTACCTACTACATAATTCTATTTATATGATGCTCTGAGAAAGGCAAAAACAGTAGCATTGATAACAGATCAGTGTTTACAAAGATTTCAGTGGGAGGCAGGTGCTGAATAGGTGGAACACGGGAGTTTTTAGAATGATGAAACTCTTCTGTGTTTACTGCAGTGGTAGCCACATGACACTATGGATTTGTAAAAATTCATAGGACCTCACAGGACGAAAAGTGACCCTAACCGATAGCTATTTTTAAAAAATCACTTAGGAGGGATCCAAGGATGGAATAAATATGGTGACAAAATAATCTAACTGTGTCACAAATGTATGAAACAATGTCACTGAAGTGGATAGGGAAGAAGGATGCCCTCCCAAGTAATTCTGGAAATGAGTGGAGATTGTAAAACTAATGTCAAAAGAGGTATTTCTTAAGTCCTGTACTATAATTGATAGTTTTTTTCCTTCACAGGAATATAGATTAAAATTTCCAAAAGTACTATAAATATATACTTCACTTTAATAATTAGGTAAATATATGGCAGATGGTGGGAGCCAGGTTTCTCAAAGTTGACTTAGAAAATTAAAAATAAGTAAGCATTAACGCTAGAATGATCCATGTGATATTGGATTTGAGTTGGAGATATCAGTAAAGCTCATGCTTAACTTAATGAAGATACAGATAACATGCATAAAGAAATATAGATACTTATAAATACATGGGTTAGGAAGGAAAATACAATGGTACATGGGAGCCAAGTAAAAGAGCTCCTCACAACCAAAGTTGGAATACTTTTTGCTCAAATAAATGATATTCATACTAAAATTATAACTCTAATAGTAAAACAAATATCTATAGGTCCATACTAATAAAAATAAATTATTGAATAAAGAAATAAAATGGGAAGAATGGGAAGAACAGTTTATGTAGCAAATCCAACGAAACTTTGTAGACGCTGTATGTTCAAGGAGCTGGAGCTCGACTCCCTACTCCTTAAGTGTAGGTGGTACAACGACTTCTTTCTAAAAGATACAGCATGAAAAAAAGGGGGAAAATAACTTTAACTGTAGAGAAATTTAACAAACGCTACCTCAACCAGGTGATCAAAGATAACAACAGTGAAAAGTCACAATGATAGTATGTACCCTTGATATGATGTGACGATAACAGCACTTACCTCCCTGCTCTTCCTCCTAAAAACCCATAACCCCTGTATAATCATGAGAAAAACATCAGACAAAATTGATTAAGAAATAGTCTACAAAATACCTGACTAGTAATCCTCAAAACTGTCAATGTCTTCAAAAATAAATAAAGCTTAAGAAACTGTCAGAGCCAAGAGGGCCGAAGGAGATATAACCAAATGTAATGTGGTAGCCTGGCTGAGATCCTTAAACAGTAAAAGAAAATGAGGTAAAAGGGAAAGAAATATGAATAAAATGTGGACTTTAGTTAAAAATAATGTACAATATGGTGACAGATGGTAACTACACTTAGTGTGGTAAGCATAGCATAATGTGTAGAATTGCCAAATCACTATGTTGTACGTCTGAAACTAGTATAACAATGCATGTCAACTATACGTCAAAAAATACTCGAATATCTTTAAAATAGAAAAAAACACATATGAATATAGAACAAAAATTAATTTTCTAAAAAATAATAACGCAAAATACTGGCTCATTATTAATAGAGGAAATTGGGTATGAGGTATATGAAAATTCTCTATATTATTTTACAACTTTTCTATAAATGTATAACTATTCTAAATTTTTTTAAGTATTAATATATTTTAGAAACAACATGAACCCCTCACTCAACTGATTGTTTGCAAATATTTTCTCCCATTCAGTAGGTTGCCTTTTCATTTTATTGACTTTTTTTTTTTCTTTGTAGAAGCTTCTCAGTTTGATATAGTCCCACTTGCTGATTTTTGCCTTTGTTGCTTCAGCTTTTGGTATCATATCCAAAAAATTATTGCCAAGACCAATATCAAGGAGCTTCTTCCCTATGTTTTGTTTTAGGAGCTTTACAGTATAAGGTCTTATATTTAAGTTATATAAAGAACACATACAACTCAATAATAAAAATAAACAATCTGATTATAAAATGAACAGAGGAAATGAACAGATATTTTTCAAAGAAGACATCCAAATGGCCAACAGATACATGAAAAGATGTTCAACATTACTAATCATCAGGGAAATGCAGATCAAAACCACCAGGAGATACCACCTCACATCCGTTAGAATGGCAATCTGTAAGAAGAGAAAAGATAAGAAATGTTGGCGAAAATGTGGAGAAAGGGAACTCTTATGCACTACCTGTGGGAATATAAATTTGTATAGCCACTAAGGAAAAGAGTATGGAGGTTTCTCAAAATATTTAAAATAGAACTATCAAAGGCTTTCATGCAGACGGTTTGAAAAAAAAAAAACAGGGAATAAGTGCCAAGCCTTAGCCTGTTCCTGTGTTTTAAATGTGTTTCTAGACTATCTCATTTTCTAACTTCAAGTCTAGAACGCCAACTACTTCACTGGTAATTACTTTGAGTAGAAATGCCTGAGTCTTGTACCATACTTGGATATTGGCTAGAAGTCATGTATCATCCCTCTAAGCAGGAAATGTCAGCACAAACGATGCAGATTACAAAATGAGAAAATCCAAAACAAAAGTTCATGTGCAAATCTCCCAGGTGTACAAAGTGGGACATTGAATGGATGAGAAACATCATGAATAAAGATTCAATACCTACATGAAATGGCAAGTTCTAGAGGTTGAGAAGTTGATGAGAAAGGTGCCCACAGACTGGTATCTGGTGAAGGACACTTCCTGGTTCATATATGGCCATCTTTTCACTATGTTCTCCTCACGTGGTAGAAGAGATCCAAGATATTTCTCTAAGGCTTTCGAAGGCTTGTAGATTATAGACATGGTGATGATCATGATCAATGGAAAACCTCAACTACTTTTCTCTGAATTTGAAGACATCATCTATCATGTTCTCTGTCATCTTCCCTAACCATAGTCCCTGAATGAATACAATTCTCTACCCCTTAGGAAATGAAAACAGGAATATTATTATCTTTATGACTAATTCCTCCTTTAATTTTAAAGATGGGCATCAAATAAAGTTTATTGGTATCAATGGTTTGGACTATAATCTATAAAAAGTTTAAATTATTCCATATGAGGCAGAAGTACATAATCACCCTCTGATCCTAAGAATGATTTTAAGCAATCAGATTGGGGCATCTGGGTGGCTCAGTCAGTTGAGCATCGGACTTTGGTTCAGGTCATGATCTCATAGTTCATGAGTTTGAGACCCACATTGGGCTTGCTGCTGTCAGCACAGAGCCTGCTTCAGATCCTCTGTCTCTCTCTCTCTCTCTCCCCTTCTCCTACTCAAGCTTTCTATCAGCAATAAACATTAAAAAAAAAAAAAAAAGCAACCAAACTTACAGATGAGAATGGGAAAAAAAAAGAACTATCATTGAGGTAACAATCCTACTTCTGGGTACATATCCAAAGGAAATAAAAACTAAATTATTAAAAAGTTACCTGCATTCCTATGTTCGCTGCAGCATTATTCACAATAGCCAAGATATGGAAACAACATAATCATCCATCAACAAATCAATAAAGAAGACATATGATATTGTGATATATCATATGATATATGATGGAAAGATGGAAATCCTACCATTTGCAACAACACAGATGGACCCTGAGAGCATTATGCTCAGTAAGATAAATCAGGGAAAGACAGATACTGTATGAAATCACTTACATGTGGAATCTAAAAAATGTGAACGCATAGAAACTGAGATTAGAATGGTGGTTACCAGGAGCTGGGGAATCGGGGAATTGAGAAGATGTTGGTCCAAGATTATAAATTTGCAACCAGAAAATGAGTAATTCTAGAGATATAATGCACAGCATCATGATTACAGTCAACAATACTGCATTATATACTTCAAAATTGCTAAGAGACGAGATCTTAAATGTTCTAACCACAATAAATAAATAAATAAATAAATAAATAAATAAATAAATAAATAATATTTACATGACATGATAGAGATGTTAGCTAACGCCATGGTGATAATCATACTACAATCAACACTTCACACACCTTAAACTTACACAAGTATATGTCCGTTAAAAGGTATTAATAAGATGCACACAATATTCAAGATTCCCCTGTAGCTTACATAGGTTTTTTTTCCCATCAATTTTTATAGTGTTCAGGATTCAAATTCTAACTCAAATTAAATATTATTAGAATGCATTTTAAATACATTTTTATCAAGTTTAATTTTGACTATGAAAACACAGACCTTTTTAGTATGAACATACAAATATATATATAATTGTCTTTTTATTTTTCTGTTAATTTTACTTGGATGTTCCAAAATTTCCATTAGGTGGGTCATTTTTGGAAACCAACAGATCTCATTCAATAATTTCTCCTAAGTGAGAATCACATAGATGCATTTGCCAACCCCCCTCCCCCACCAACACACACTCACTACAGTTCTTTTAATTTACAAACTCTTGATGAATTTTTTCTTTAAATAATCAGCATATTTCAGTAGGAAATAGTACAGTATGGTGTTCTGATCCGATTTCTTTAAATAAAACTGAAAATAGAATTGCAAAGTTGAGGCTTGAATCTTTAATAGATTTATCATTTTGACAACATTATTTAATGTGGATTCCAGAACTCCAGGCACACCTTTACACATAAGAGATTCTGTGTGAAGAGAAAAACATATTACTTCAGTTTCAGAGTTTTCAAATTGATCTTAATGTGTAAAGCTTTTATACCTTCCTATCATTGCTACAACACCATCAATACATAAATACTATGCAGTGTGTTTCAATCCGATCTTATTTTTTAAAGGGTTCATCTCCCATATGACTATGCCACCTCCACAGTTTGTTTTGTTGTTTCTTTCAAATCACTTAATGGTTCTCAGCATTTCTCTTAGGAGAGTCTAAGTGAGAGGTAAGAAGAGTTAACTTTTTTAAAACTGATTTCCTACAGACTGGTCTTTCTGAGAGGTGGTGGCTGCTGGCAGAGCAGAACCAACTGGAAATACAAACCACTCCACAGAAAAGAGATACAAACAAGTACTAAGGAATTCAATTCTATAAGAACGCTAAGGCAGTAGTAGATCAGGGTTGGAAGCCAAGGATTTGTTCTGTCATAAATCTACAACACAAGGCATGGACCCAAGTCTCTGATCATAGCGGCTAGGCTTATACTCTTCCAACCAAAAATAGTAATATGGCAAATCAGTGCGGATAGTCAAAATTCTATCAGATCATAGGACTATGACTACAATACTCAGCCTGTCGTCTAGACCATGTGATAGTACTTCTTCTGCCAGGGGACCAGCTCTTAGAGTCTGATATCTAACTGCCTTATATTCCTGTGGGCTCCTCCAGAGTGCCTTTTCAGGCTGCACTGCAAATCTGCTAGTCCTCCTATATCACAAGTTTCTCTTTACAGACATCCAGGCTTGCTGTGTGTGTTCTTGGGTCATTTACCCTCATTTGTTTGACAATTTGGTGCAGAAAGCTAGACATCTTGCCCCAAACTTACCATAGGCTTCAAAAGGGGAACCAAGGGATTAGAGATCAAGAACATATCCAAGGAAGGTTAAGAAATTATTCAGAGGATGGTGGGATCTATCAATGATGAGGATTTGAATTACAGGGTACTAATTTGTTACTTATCTCTTCTGTTAATTGTATCATACACCAGGGACCAAAGACAACCTTCTTTTGTTATTATTAATGATCTTGAAGGGATTTTCCCAGAAATGAAAAGTCTCCATGAGGGAGATTAAAGCTACAATTTGCTAACTGATATGGGAGAAATAAGGCTCTTTTGATTTCATCCTTTATCTTCTTCTGAAACTAAGTACATTAGTCCAAAACCAAATAGTGTTGCTAGGGTGCTCCACATTCTGTGTATACAGAAATTAAGATTAAAAAAGGCCAAAAACACATGGCCCTCCCATTAGAAAAGTAAGTCACATCTAAAGGTACCAAGTAAACCTGACAGAGTCACTCGATATACTTTTTTAAGGAGTCTCCCAATTATAAGGCTATAAAATAACTTTCAGATAAAGAACATGAATATGATGAGATCTATGATGTTCCCAACCTTAATTTATATAAAATAAAACACTGGAAGGTGGGAATGGGGGCATCCTTCAACTGACCAAAGAACTGGTGGGATTGCACTAACTGCTTAATACCTAAGCTATGGGATAAAGAGAGGGCTCAGAACTTTCTAAAAATGGAGACAAAAGGGACTTCAAAACTATAGCTACTCCCTATGGTTTAAACTTTATAAAGTGATTGGTCCTGCAAAGTAGCCCCTCAAGAGTCACCAGTCAGGGGCGTCTGATTTGCAGAACCATTGCCTATCCAACTGTGGATACACCCATATAGTTTAAGCACTAGAGACATTGTTCTATTTACCATTGGACTATCCAGATATCATCCAAACAAACAATGAAACACTCTTCAAAGATCTGGAAATACAACAGTCTAGTTCTGGTAGGGGAACTACTATCATGCTCTGCTTTAGTCACAGAGTGCAGCACAAAGGAGAAACTTACTGCAAAACCCTAGAACTCTGCGTTATGTTCTCTTTGGGACATAGCAGAGCCTCCTTGTAGCATCCCCTTTTATCCTTTAAGTGTAATTGATCTACTGGGTCAAAGCCCTGAAATTTCAACTTGTTGCAAATCCTTTTTTTATTCTGGGACCCTTTCAAGATCTGCAATTAATCAGTAAATGAATTGAAAGAGCATCTCCAAGTATGAAGTATGTTGACTTTGATATTCAGAGAAGCCCACCAATTGTGACTCTTTCTTTGTATGGAGCGGTACGAGGTAGAACAATCCCTTTCATTTAAGGAGCTATCTTAACATTTCTGAGATCATTCAATCCTTAGAGACTTTACCAATGCAGCTGCCCCCTGAAATTTTATTTCCCATCCTCTGGCTTATGTTTCTTACTGTTTCTTACTGAGATAGCTAGGTACTTGCTCATTTCCTTTTCACCAACATAATGTCGTACATTTAACAGACCATAGTGAGGATCTATAGGATGATCAAGGTCCCTGTAGACTTTTATGATTATATTATGAATATACAGAATATACAGATATTCTACCAGACCTACCTGAATTTTCCACAACCAAATAGACCTAAATATGGACATTTTAAAAAGGACCATCTCTGCATCTTTCAAGTATTAAGCCCATTATTCCTACTGAAATTAACAAACTCAATCCACAGTAGTATCTTCCATCGTATTTTATTTACCTTCTGCTGTGAGTAACCAGGACAAAATGATACTCCATTCCCCAATGTAGTTTTTAATTTCTTGGTGAAGGGCATGTCTGCCAGACCCTCCTAGATATGTAGTTAGAGAATGACTAAACTAGGTGTATACAAATATGTGTACTTCAATATTTCTATTTCACTAATTGTTGGGACTTGGTCCTCTAAAATATAAAATGGAAGCCCTTACATCTCACCTCACTCAACTGTGGGCAACAATTGTGTCCAAGCTTTGATTAATCAACCCAGTACACATAATCCCTCTCCAAATTGCCAGATCCAACAAATCTTAAATTCCAGTTAGCATACTCACTAATAAATCAACCTAATATATGTGCAAATTTTATATTCTTTATTGATTGGTCTAAGATTTTTTCCATATGTGCTCCCAAGTTACAATAGAGATGGCTGGAATCCATAACTCCTATGGTATCTAGGCTACCTTTTCCAGGAGAAGGGTTGGCAATTATTCCTGAGATACAATGGTATCAAATAGTTGCTATTGGCCTAGCAATAGATGCAATACAAAATAAATGAATAAATTTTTGTTAAATCTAATATTAGACTGTAAAATTATATTAAATAATTATAATTATTATAAGAATTATATTAAGTAAAAGTAGTATATTTATTTATTTATTTATTTATTTATTTATTTATTTATTTATTTATTTATTTATTTTAGAGACAGGGCACACGAGCAGGGGGAGAGAGGCAGAAGGAGAGAGAATGTAAAGCAGGCTCTACACTCAGTGTAGAGACCAATGCAGGGCTTCATCCCACAACAGTGCAATCAAGAACTGAGCTGAAATCAAGAGTCAGCCAAGCCACCCAGGTGCTCCTTAGAAACAAATAATAAGGAAAATGAAAAGGCTCAACGAGGGGCGCCTGCGTGGCTCAGTCGGTTAAGCATCCAACTTCAGCCCAGGTTGTGATCTCACAGTCTGAGTTCAAGCCCCCCATCAGGCTCTGTGCTGACAGCTCAGAGCCTGGAGCCTGCTTCGGATTCTGTGTCTCCCTCTCTCTCTGCCCCTCCCCTGCTCATGCTCTGTCTCTCTCTTTCTCAAAAATAAATAAAAATTTAAAAAAATGTAAAGCCTCAATGAAAAATTAAAATATGCAAAAATTCTAATTTTCTTGGGGGGAAGGAATAGTGATATTGTAGACAAATGAAGAATTTAAGAGAAAATATTATTTTTCAACATGACGGTTAAAAGATTGTAAGGATAACTACAAAAAGATACAATCTGTAGCATCCAAACCAGCAGTGGAAACAAAAAAGTTTAAATAAGAAAAAAGTTACCAGATTCACTTAAAAGAACAAAGAAAGAAGATGAAAGCAAGTTAAGAACATGGTAAACAAACAGGAACAAAAACAACAACAAAAAACTATGGTGGAAATAAGTCCATACCTTGGGGATATTGTTATTTCAGTTCCAAACCACCACAATAAAACAAATATTCCAATCAAGTAAGTCAAATTAATTTTTTAGTTTCTCAGTTAGGTTTACACTGCACTGTGGTCTGTTAAGTATGCAATAGTATTCTGTCAAAAGAACACAATTTTTATTGCTAAAAAAATGCTAACCATCATTTGAGCTTCAAGTCATCATCACTGATCATATATGACCATAACAAATAAATAATAAAAGAATTTGAAATATTGCAAGAATTACTAAATGTGGCACACACATGACATGAGCAAATGTTGGAAAAATGATGCTGATAGATTTGCAAGATACGAGGTTGCCAAAAACTTTCAATTTGTAAAAACACAGTATCTGCAAAGCACAATAAAGCAAACTCACTAACAGGAAGTATGCCTGTAATAAAGATAAATGTAAATGACCTAATATTAGCTATGAAAGAATAAACATCATTAGAGTGGAAAATTCACTGGTTGCTGAATTAATGAAATCTATTGTTTTGTGACATCTTTACCAGGGGGCTCTTAACAGTGTTTTTTTTTAATGTTTAGTCATTATTTTTGAGAGAGAGAGAGAGAGAGAGAGAGAGAGAGAGAGAACAATCAGGGGAAAGGCACAGAGAGAGGGAAACAGAGGATCTGAAGTGGGCTCTGTGCAGACAGCAGAGTCCAACATGGGGATCAAACTCATGAACTATGAGATCATGACCTGAGCTGAAGTCAGACACTTAACTGACTGGGCCACCCAGGTGCCCCTCTACCCTCTACTTGAAACAGAGTCAGGACATTTCACTTAAATTATATCAGCTAGGAGAAAGAGCTATGTGCTATGCATGTCAGTGCCACTAGGGTTCAATATAAATAACGAGTATAAGTTGCAACGTTTAAAGTTGGGTTTGTCTAGAGAAACATCTTTAGGAAAAAGAAGAGGAGAAGGGGCAGAGGAAGGAGGAAAAAAAGAAAAAGAAGGGAGGAGGACGATGAGGAGGAGGGGAACAATTAATCAAAGGCTCATTATCTCCTTCCCAATTAGTGGCAGTCAGCATAATTCATAATTAAATTACTAAATTTGAAATGCTGTTTAATGGCAGTTGCTACATAAATTTGACTGTTGTACTAATTTGATTACAGACATTAACAAATAGTAATTGGTCCTGGATCCACTTATAGTGTCTTTTTGGTTTGGTTTGTTTTGTTTTGAGAGAGAGAGAGAGAGAGAGAGAGAGAGAGAGAGAGAGAGAGAGAGAGAACGAGTGCACATGGGGGAGGGGCAAGACAGAGAGGGAGAGAGAGAATCCCAAGCACAGAGTGCATCTCATGACTGTTAGATAATGACCTGAGCAGAAATCAGGCATCCCTTGTGTTTTCTTTTAAACTATCCACCCACTCTTCATTTTTTATACCTCCCAGTTGTTGAGTCCTGTGGTTGGTTGTCTGTGTTTTAATGTTTATAAACATACACACATTAGCCTCTTTTGCCCATTATATGCATGCTCCTTGAATTCTTAAAATACATATTGTTCTTGTATTTCTAGTGTAGAGCTTTGTTGATAATGGATGCCTTTTTGCTGTTTCTAGAGGTGAATAATAACAGCAACGTTAATATTTGTGGTGGGTGTCCACTGGAAAGCCTCATGCTCTGTAAGACTTGCTTTACTTCACATGAGCAAGTACCACTATCACAATGATTTACTTACCTTGCCTCTACATGGGATTATACCCTGTGGGAATAAATATGCATTTAAAATCCTAAATAATGGCAGTGAATTTGCCTAGAAATTATGCATGTGGGTTGTATAATGTTTTGGCATGCCTCAAATTCATCATAATAGGTTTGGATACCTTTTCACAATAATTTACTTAGAAAAATACATTCAAATTTTCACAGCCTTGGATAATGCAATTCGTGTCAAGAAAAGGATTACTAATTCCCTTAATGATTCATTCGATACTCAACTCTAGAGAATGCAGGAGTCTAGAAGAAGGTATCATTTTGCAATAAATGTCAAAAACATGTTTTATCTAAATAGCTCAACATACAGTACTGACAAAATTTAGTTAGAGATAATTTATACCCTTCAGTGGCCAGAGTAATCTATGGGTTTCTTCAAATTGCTTTTGTCTATAAAATAAATTCAATTTGCTTTACCACATGAAGCACAAATTTAAAGCAATATTTCATAAATCTCTGTCACTGAAGATTAAAGTAATCTTTAATTTACAAATACTGCCATCAGCCTGTGAGCTTTATGTTGCTGGGGTCTGAAAATTGAGTTAGATAACATAAAGCTGATTTTCAACCTCACCTGCTAGTAAAGGCGAGATTTCTAATAAAATAAGAAGAGATAAGCCACTATTAATTGTCCCTAAAGATATTCTCTGTGCACTAATATGGTTCTAAACTCTTGTTTGTCTAAACAAGTTTCCTTTAATAGAGCACTCGGGATAAGGCATTTCAGATATGTCCACAGTTATCTGTCTTAGTAACTCCACACAGTAAATTTCATAATGTTTACATCTCCTGCATAAAATCAAAGACTTGTATAAAGTCTTGTATAACGTCTTTCAGCCCTTGTAGGAAAACACATATTACCAATAGATTCCCTCATCTAAAATGATTGGTTCAACACTATACATCAGTCACAAGCCCAGTGTGAACTGTAATGAAATTAAACTTTATACTAATGTATATATTAAATTTCCAGAGGGCTAGTGTCTAGCTACATCAAAAAAATCCATTTCAAAAACCAGTGTAAGAAAACAGTTCAAGATGGCAGCAAAGGAAGATCTGGAACTCACCTTCTACCACAGACATTAAATCTACAGCAACATACGGAATAATTTCCTCTAAATAGACCTAAAAAGTAGCTAAACAGCTTCTTCTCAATAAACACTAAAAGTCCCATATCAAGAGGGGTATGAGCAGCAGAGATATGGTTTCACCAAAAATCTACCTCTGGCATGGTAAACTCCAATCAAGGGGGACTCTCACAAATCTATAGCTTCTACCTGAAGAGTAAAGGTGCCCCACATCAGACACCTCAACCCTTAGGACTTACATCAGAGAGATGAGCCCCCAAAATGCCTGGCTCTGAAAATCAATGGGGGTTCACATCCAGGAGATCCAAAAGACTGTAAGGGACTGATACACTTCTCTTGAAGGGCTCATGTGCAAACTCACTTGCCCCAGGCACCAGCACAAAAGCAGCAGCTTGATAGTACCTAGATAATATGTAGAGATTCATTTTCCCACCTCAAAGCATCTCTTTGGCGGGGGGGGGGGTGGTATAGGGGTTGTTGGGATGTTATGGGGATAGAGGTGCCGGTGGGAATCATTTCTGCATTCTCCCCCTACCTTGATAGTGCTGGCAAAAAAAACCCTGGCCCTATCTGAGCTCTATGCTGCCACACACACCCCGGGACTAAGCTCTCCTGCTGCTTTGCTAAAGCCAGCAGGCACATGCAATCCACACAGGAGATATTCCTTTATCACCTGGCTCTGGTGGACAGAAACGCTTGAGTTCCTGGGTTCCAAAGAACTGTTAACAATTGGAGAGACAGTTATTGGCAGACAACCACCAACAGGGCATTGCACAGACAGTAGACTGAAACACATCCTCAGTTTTTCAGTGAAAAAAAAAAAGGCCCATTTACTTTTCCTAGATCTTCTGCCT